>NC_137798.1:96476086-96971091 GCF_963383645.1 Muscardinus avellanarius | reverse complement strand
TAAGGAAGCAATGCCAACAGCATTGTGGAGTTGTTTGTCCATATGACAACAGAGAATGTATGATGCAATATATACGGCCTCATCTATGAGACGGCCTCATAGGACAGCAATGACTGAATCAGTGACTTCCTGCATCCTGCTACTGAAGTGAGACTAGACAGTGATGCACATGGAGAAGGTGGGAACTGCAAGGGAGGAAGCCACAGACCTCTCCTACCTTTCACTGCCTGAGTCACAACTCAGGTCTGCAGGTTTAAGGTACATCCCACTGCCCCCTAGTTATTGCCAACATTACTGAGGCCACAACTACTGGTGGTCCCCCTGAATATCCTGGGTGCCTTCTGCACAGAACTAGAAGCAGAAACTTAAATAAGGAGGGGAGCACCTCTGAAGTTTAACCTCAAAGCTGGAGATGTTGACAAAAACCCATGTGAGGTTCTCGGAGAAGGAGAAACTATAAAGATGTGTGTTCATCTCAAAGCATGCATGCACCAGTCACTGCACCAATGGACTCTTCCATTTACCGTGGATGAGAATGACTTTCCACCTTTGTTCCTCTACCTCACTCCACCTTTCTGCTACTTCATCACTAGATCACAGACAAGGGTTTGTGGGAACCATGCCTTCTACTCATAAAAACTTTGCCTTGCTCCATAGGTGAGAAGGGTCTCACCTCATCTGACATAGGGGCCCAAACTGCTACTCACGGCCAAGCAAGTGTTTGGGAAAGCCAGAGATCAATATCTCCTTGATCCTTAGGAAAACCAGCGGAATGTCATGGTCTAGAAAAACAGATCTGCTTGACTGTCCTGTGATGTGGTCATAATTGGTTTTTGTTTGTTAGTTTTCATTTGTTGCTTTTGTTAGATTAACTGGCCTTCTGAATATTAAAGAAAACAAAAGTAGGATTGACTAGTTTCGTACTTAAAATTCACAGGATGAATGTTGAAAAGAAAACTTCCAGTGATCTTAGCACCGCTTTGTGCTCGGCTTGCTCCTGTGAACGGCATGAATTCAAGCGTATATTTTCAACATACACCTCAGATAGCTGAAGAGAGGATGCGTACTTGTTATCTCAACATTCTAGAAGAAATATGGACAAGCTGGGCCATGCACAGGAAAGTAGATATGGGGGACACGGAAAGCTCACACTTCCTTGATGAATGCTGAAGGACCTTGGTCTAGAAGGAACTGAGGGATGAGCAAAGGGTTGTTTTCAAACATCAGAAAAGGATGCAAAAGATGCGAGATATGTTTTGTGTGGCCCCAAAGATTAAAAGGCCACTGTAAGGAAGGGGCTTCTGTTGGTGATATTGACAGACGGGATGCCATACACTGTCAGTCCCCAGAGTTGTCGGGCAGGGATTGGACCATTTCATGGAGGTGCTGAAGAAGAGGTCTCAGCACCTGCTGCATGATTCGATGACACATACAGGCTGTCAGTTCCTAGAGTGAGACTCTGTGATTCAACCCACCTCTCATCCTCAATGGCTGCCCCTCCAGATCAGGGTTTAGGCACATTGGCACATTGCACTGACGTTTCCCAGGCTGTATCTGTTCTGTGGATAAACAGAGCATTTCAGTCTTCAATGTGGTCAGTTTAGTACAGTTCACAGTATGACGGCTATAACCAATACACTCTTGGGACCATTTTTTGGTCATTGTTGATATTTAGTATTAATGTTTAAACTACACACCTTAGACTTTAGGGTAGGATTATTTGGGGTTTTGCTACAAATCTACCATTCGGTTAAACGAAAATAAGAGAGCATCCAAAACTACCAAAAGAAAAAGTGCAGATCCCACCCCACTCGAAACAGGTGCAAATGCTGCACCCCTGACATGAAGTCAAAGGCCAGTGTTACAGCCATGAAGTAAATGTTTTATGCAAATCGATAAATACATTAAGTTATCATTTGAGGTCATGGCCAGAAATTCCTACAAAAACACATGGACCTGGTAGAAGGAAATGGCGGGTGTCTGTGGGATGCAGAACAGGACTGAGGGTGCAGGAGTAGAGAGGAAGGGCAGGTGCTTCAGGGACATGTGTTCATATGAAAGATGAGGCACAGAAGCAAGCCACTGAGAGGCATGTGATGGAGAAGAGACAGGTGCTCTGAGCGCGTGAGGCTGGCGCATGCAGAGGTGAATCATGGCTGTCACTCCAGTGAGCCTATGTGGCCAGATTTGTTCTTGTGGAGATGAGAAAGTCACTCAATCAACACTTGTGGCTTAAGGTGGCATAGAATCTAACACTGTACTACACATTCATAGACTCTCCTCTGGGCTAAGACTTGAGAAGTACTTTTTATTGCACTAATCAAAACAAAAATATTGAGGTGAAGCTCCAGTAGGACTTAGTAACTGGAGAGCCACCTTAGGAGATGGAAAACAAGCCCAGGAAGACTCAGGCAAAAGGAATTCAGACAGCATGTACATGGGAAACCAGAGGGACATGAACAAAGTTGAAGTCTGGTTGAAAAATGAAATTCAGTTAAATGGGTTATTTGGCATCATATAGCTTTTTAGATTAAAATTCAGATTGGACACTGAGATCAGTTTGCGTTTTTATAACTTTACTAAATAGTGATTATAATCAAAAACCAAAATGGTTAATTTAGGCTGATCTACTAATTACAAATAGTAATAACACGGTAAAATAATCTTCAAAGCCCCCAGGATGACCTGAGCACTTAATACCAGAGACCTAACCAGAAAAAAAGCTCCCATTCTCAGTTCTTTGCATAGTTTTATCTCAGGAAAGAGAGAAACACAGTTCTCTTTGGTGTGGACAGAAAGACTTTACCCAAACCAAATTAAATTCTGGAGGTTGGCTACCCAGTGTCCTGCTTCTTCCTCTTGCCTGCTGGTTTTTGGCTATTCACTGCTCACTACTAAATATCACTAAATAAAAACACAAAACCTTTAAAATAGTAACCTTACAAAGTCCAGCAGAATCAAAACCATCTGTTACATATGGTATTGGGTGTGGTGTGTGGGATTTAGTTATCTAGACATTCTCTCTCTGTCTCTGTCTCTCTTTGCCTCTCTCTCTCTCTCTCTCTCTCTCTCTCTCTCTCTCTCTCTCTCTCTCTCTCTCTCTCTGAAAATAATGAGGGCCAATAAGCTGATTAAAAAATAATAAAATATCAAGATTTTATTTTTGTGGAAATTGTAATTCCTGGTCATAAAGAAGAGTTTTAAACATGTAATTATAATCAGAAAGTACTAACCAAGGTACTCAAAGAGTCCATGTACTCACCATATCATAGTAATAAACCCTTATATTTTCATATACATGAAAATATATACTCTTGCAACTCAAATGACCCATTTAATTTAAAAAAGGAAGGGTAGGTATTTTAAGAAGGACTGTGGCAGTACTGCTGGTTTGAGAAGGAACTAGGTGTGCGGAATGTAGTGACAACATTTTACGATGTAGAGTGATCATCATATTTAAAACAGACATGTCATGGTGATCAAGTCTTACTTTAAAACTGAGGTTAGATGCAGTTCCAGCTTATGAGCATGAGGCTGTGCAGCTGCAACGTGGTGGCCCTGCTGACTCAAACACAGAACTCGTATTCCCAGACTTACCCGCAGATCATGATGTCACTAAACTGACATTTATTATTAATATTCCCTCAATACTGGTACCACGTGATTTTATAGAAAAATGTTAATAATTGTGGGTGTTTGAAATTTGCATAATGAAATCATAGTTCCATTCCATCCTCCCCAGACCAATATATAACCTAAGATCTGGAATCTGGGTCTCAGAGGGAAAAATGAGTTGGACCAGTCTAGCGGGAAGAATGTGTTGCTCAGAACACTTAGAGAGCTTCTAGAGACTCATCAATTATTTCAGTGGTCTTTTTAAAATTATTTAAACCAAAGAACAGTACAGAAAATGTATTCCTTAACGAGGGAGCAGAATGGACACAGAGAAAGTGGCATTAGCTAAGGTGAGAGGAAAAACAAGAAGAAAAATCTTGACCCACCAGTGTCCCAGTTGCTGATGTTATGGGGGGCGCTAGACTGATGTTCCAGCTGCCGCTTCATTAACTGGCTCATTGTCAGAACTCCCAGGGATCCCCTTTTCATCTGCCTATACTGAGCTATATGAAGGAAATTAGGAGATGATTACTAGGGAATCCATTTCCACAGCACACAAAGGCTCTACACATCCATATGATTTTTTTCTATCCATATGAATCTGAATCTTAATTTAACCTTCATTAGTTATTTGTGATATCTGGTAAATTATAGGCTCTTATTCAGGTATAAAACTAAGATATTCTGCTGTTTCAAGGGTCTTTCTTTGTTCAGTATAGACAATATCTGTGAGCTTAGCAATGATCTGCAGCCTGTAAATTTGCACTCCAGTTAATTGATGAACTAATGAACTATGATTGTTTTCATTTATGTTTTTACTTATATACTCTGCTGTATTCTAAAAAAGGATTTAAGACAGATAATATTACTTTGAACTTATAGCTTGACTTTCTTTTTCTTTTAGTACTGGGGATTGAACCAGAGAGCATTCAACCTCCAAGTTACACCCTTTGCCCCTTTTATTTTTTATTTAGAAACAAGGTCTTGCTAATTTGCTGAGGCTGCCCTCAAATTTGTGATCCTCCTGTTTCGACCTCCCAAGTACTGGGATTACAGGTGTATACCACCACAACTGGCCTCAACTTTCCTTAATGGAGCTGTGCATACCTCATTTCGGTTTTCATCATATACCTATGAGGTCCAGGTGCTTGTATGTGTGTATGATGTGCATGTGTACATGTATAGTTTGGATTAGGATTGACACATAACAATGCCAATTTTTTAAGAGATAAATCAAAGCAAATGAAATTGTTTTACTTGAAATCAGTCAGAAACAGAGGTGGTCCTAAGACCAAAACATATCAGTTCCAAAGTCAATGGTATTTTCAATCTCTGCATGAGCTTCTGTTTACTGTTTGAAAAGTGTGACTCAAGTAACATTCCATACAAATATTCTAGTATACACATTTCTATTTACATAACAATGCTAAAATTGTTATTCTTTAAAACAAATATCCCACTAGTGAAATGTAAAGTTATAAGCATTTCCAAACAAGAAAATAACACAGGCACTCTATCTGTGGACTGCGAGGTTAGGACTCACCTAGCATGCTTCCATGCTACTGTGAGCAGTCCCAAGGACCCTACCAACTAGCCGGCTGTGAGACAGCGCATCACCAATGGCTCTAGACATTGGCTATTGGAAAGTCTGTAGCTTTTCACTTTCTAATAAGTAAAACTTCAAAAACAAAGCTAGGAACTACATGCCCTGGAAAGGAACCGTGGAAAACAGGGTGACTGTATGGCCCCTAGAAAACCTTTAACATCAGACACAGGTTTCACAATCATGGTATTAAGGCAGCAACTTGGTGTGAGGCAAAATCAACTCTTATCATTTCTAATGTAATTGGCATGATGTTTGATTTGTGGTGGTCACGGCATGCTTGGCTACGGATTAATCAGCTGATAAATTGAGCCAGGAAAGAGTGTGATGGGAATTCTTGTGTCTTGGAGTACGTATTAAGTGAATTCAGGGAAATGACTAATTAACCTCATATCAATAATCTCTGATTTTGGTTGTTGATTACTAAAATTTGCAGTATTATGACTCACTTGAAAAGTGCAGCTTTAAGCAAAATTTAAAACTAGAAATCTTTTAAAAGTTTCACTAAATTTAAAATTAGCAGCAGCTTGTAAACTCGATAAAATAAGGATTTAACATCCCAAGTAACTGACTAATTCCTCCAATTCTCAGTTGTTGTTTTTTTTTTTTTTGCAGGGGGGTTGTTTGTTCATTTGCCTTGCTTTGCAGTGCTGGGGATTGAACCCAGGACCTTGCACATGCTAGGTGAGTGTTCTAGCACTGAGCTAAATCCCCAGCCTCTGAGTTGTTTATAAAGACAGCAGAGTATATGAGAGTAAAACTCTTACTGTATAAGGCACCTGACATGTCTCCAAGACCACACCACCAAGAGCCATAAAATGCATGCTTTCAATGGCAAGGAGGGGAAAGGTGGAAATCTAATGATATGCTAAGTCCCCAAAGGCTAGACCCAGTCATAATTTGGGGATCATGATACACTTAGTATATTTATCTTATGATGTATTTAACCAGCACTAAAGTCACAGTGACTTAATCATCTTCACTAATCTCAAATTATACTTGAAATTCTCCTTAGAATTTGCTTTTTTATTTTTTTGCTGACTCATTAGAAAGAGAAAATACACTTCCATGATTTAGTACATGAACTTAACAATTACATTTTATCAGATCATTGAACATATTTTTGTGATAAAAGAAAAATGGTCAGATTCAGAACTGGCTTTCCTTCTTTGCTACCAAAAGGGCAAATTACTGTCACTTGGAAACTATTTCTTAGAATTTCTATAATCTCTTTTATAATCAACTTTGAATTTTTCTAGGGCAGGATGGTATACTAAAAATAACCTAAGCCCTAAATTCTAGCATACATAACACGGATTCCTGTCTCTATCACTTAGCAGCCGTATGACTTCTGGCAAGTTATTTGGCCTCTCTGAAGATCAGCTTCCCAACCTATAAAATGGGGTGAACAATTTGCCATGCAGTATTTATGAAAGAATTGGATCAGGTAACGATGTATGTGAGCCATTCAGCATGGTGCCTGGCACATAACAGGCCTCAAACAAGTGGTGGCTATAATTAATATTATGTAGCCAGATATGGGGGCACACATCTGCAATCCCAGTACCTGAGAGGCTGAGACGGTAGGATCGCAGGTTGGAGACCAGCCTCAGCAACCTAGTAAGACTCTCAGCAACCTGGCAAGGCCTTGTTTCAAAACAAAAAGTAAAAAGGGCTAGGGTTGTAGCTCAGAGGTAGCTTGCCCCTGGATTCAATGCCCAGTATTGCAAAAATAAAAATAATATTATAACTTGAAACTCCTTGAGAATATGGAGAGCTTATTTATTCACCTTTGTTACCCAGTGCCAAGCACAATGCCTGGCACCAACAGACAAAAAATAGTTTATGAATGAATGGATGAATAGATGGATGGATGGATGGATGGATGGATGGATGGATGGATGGATGGATGATGTTTCATACTACCAGTCCAGGATTGACATTAAGATCTCTATCTGGTTTTTCAGGACCAACCTCATTTTGAAAGATGGTCCAATGAGAATCAACTAGCTCTTTAGGCAGCATCCACATAAACACAAAATTGATCATGCACATGTGACAAAGATTTGCAGATGTTGTGCTTTTGTATTTCTGTTTCCTGTTTAGAATGTCCTGTGCTAGGCCGGGCGTGGTGGCGCACGCTTGTAATCCCTGCGCTTGGGAGGCTGAGACAGGAGGATCACGCAGGTTCGAAGCCAGCCTCAGCTACTTAGTGAGGCTCTCAGCAACTTAGTGAGACCCTGTTTCCAAATAAAGTATAAAATGGGTCTGGGAGTATAGCCTGGAGGTAGAAAGCCTCTGGGTTCCACCCCAGTATCACCAAAAAAAAAAAAAAAAAAGAATGTCCTGTGCTAACATCTACTTGACTCCACTGAGCTAAATAGACGCCTCAATGGAACACCAACGAAACCCAGGTTCTTATATGGAGAAGATTCAAGACCCCAAAATAGAAGGCAGTTAGAAAATAGTAGCCTCCTTTACATCTTGCAAGATGTCATGCCATCTTTATCTTCAGAGCTAGATCAGTCATGCCTCTGGGATAATAATATATGATTTATCTATTTTATGGCTGCCTAGATAAAAAATCTTGTCACTGATGCAGGTGATTCAAATTAAGTAAATGTGTCCCATGTAAAATTCTGCCATGGACAATGTTTTCCATGTGCCATCAGTTCCATGTTTTATGTTTAGACTAATAATAGATCGTTTTTATTTTTAATTAAAATATGAATGAAGTTCAGTGATTATCCCTTAACAAATTAGGATCCTTTGCCAATCAGTAACCATATGATTAATCAGACATTTGAGATATGAACAATCGCGGCTCATGCTACATCTCAGGGTCTCAAAGAACATCCAGTACAGTATCACCAAAGAAGCTAATTCAGTACTTTAAAAGTGGAAAGAAAACCACGACTGCACGATTGACGACCATGGAGCAGATCGTCGCTGCAAAAGAGGGAATGACCACCAGAGGGGTCTTACTTGATATGGAGGAGTGGCTACTTGTTTCCGGCACACCTGCGTCTAACGTAGGAGCTGATGAAGATTCCCGTGTCATCTCCAAAGCCGAAAGCCCTTTTGAAGAGGGATCTACAAATAGAAATATTATTCAAAATTCAGGTCACCAGGGAAAAGCAAGTTCAAGAACCGTGCCCACACCTTCTCCCTCTTGTCTACTGTACCCATTCAAATCTTTCTGTACTTTTTGGCCCTAGTACTCATCTTAAGGGAATTACATACACACTGGTTCCAAAGGTCTTTAGCGAGCTCCTTCCACAATACATTCTCTGTCTATGGGTATGTCTCTTGGAGAGCAGTGACAGCAGGATTACAAAGCTACAGTTCAGCACGCTTATAATGCATTTCTTTGAACAAGGCCCTTCATCTTGCCCGTTCCAAATTTCTTTCTGTCTGATCCTCGTCTCTACCTTTGTCTGCCAGTTCCCTATTCCCCATGCATATTTCAACTTACATAGAAATTCCAGCTCCAAGAAGGCTTCCAGGACCCCATTTACCCCCAAAATGCGAATCAACACTGGACCAGGTGACCCTCTTGTGTGATTATGTAACACCTTTTCCAAACTTACCGCACTATAATGTAATTGTTCACTTTCTTTAAACTTTGACAAGCCAGGGGTAATTTAAGAGCAAGGACTATATTTGATATAGAATAAATGCTATTAACTTGATTTTATATTTTATTAGTTGAACTAGAAATAGGCTGTCATCTTCTTTCTTTCTTTCTTTTTCTTTTTCTTCTTTTATGGTACGGGGGATTGAACTCAAAACTTGCCTAGGCTAGGTAACAGTTCTAGCCCTGAACTGCTACCTGGCTCCAGAATTACTTTTTAAGTTTTATTTTAAGTTTCTGACGCTGGTCTCTAACCTATGATCCTCCTGTTTCAGCTTCCCAAGTAGGGGGATTGCAGGCGTGAGTCACTACACCCAACTTAAGTTTTATTTCAAAATAAGGTCTCACTAAGTTACCCAGGACTGCCTTGAACTGGCAATCCTCCTGCCTCAGCCTCCTTAATGACAAGGATCACAGTCATGTAACACAGTGCCCAGCCAGACTTATTTTATTTTCCTATCTGATAAATGTCGTGTCTAAGGTGAAATATAGTCTGTGTATAATATCACTTTTTTAGTGTATCAATAATGGGAAACAAGCTGTCCCACATTATTCGGCAGAGCTGCAAATTATCCTTTAAAACTTTCTCAAAAGTTTAATGGTTTCTTATAGCAAATCTCTTAAAATTCCTTACAGACCTTCTTGCCATCTTCAGCACCACTAAAGAGAGAGTACACTAAGTCATCTTGCTGACCTGGAGTTACCACCACAGGCTTCCATGACTACGCTGTGCTGTAAGTCAGGGACACCTGCCCCAAATGGCTTCAAGCTCTTAAACTTAAAAATGTTCTGTCTCATCCTCGCTCTAGTCTCAATTGTCTTCTCTCACCACAGAGCAACCCACCACACATTCACACATAGACGCAAATTCAGTGTGCTCTTCTATTATTAGATGATTGTTAATCTGGCTAAATGTGAGAAATAAAAGTAAAATAGATCCCAAATGATGACACGGGGGGAAAGTTTCAGTGTTGATTTTGGATCATTTTTATTCGGGGTGAAGGGTCTTTCTGAGTAAATATGGTTGTCAGATTAGTGACTTCTGGATAACAAAGAATATAATTGTTGCAAATTTTCCCAAACCCTCTTAATAGAGCATAAAATATGTACTCATTTTAAATGACTTTAGTCATCAAGATATTAAAGATTGGGCATTATTTTTTCTTGGATATTCTCCCAGAACAACAAGTCAAAAACATGAATAATACTTCTCTCACCCTGTCTGTTCTACATGAGCTGCAACTATGGCATAAAAGTCCTACCAATAATGTGGACTGAGAATGCTTAAAGCTAATTTTCAAGAATTCTTTAAAAGAGTATAAAATTTTAGAGTTTTGGTAGGCTTTAAAAATCCTCAATACATCTACAACCTTAATTTTTTTTCCATTATAAGACAGTTAGTGTACCACGAATCTTCAATTTTTTCCTATCCTCAATCATTTTATAAAACCTTTTATTTATATATGGGTTGAGACAATTACTCAAAAACAGTTGTTCACTTGTCTCAAAACATTTGTATTCAACTTCTGTAGTGTGGTGCAGGAAATATGATCCCACTCTTTCAATCATGGAACGCTTTCCAGCACTCTCCTAGTCACTGGGGATACAGTCAGTGAACGGACCAGACAAAACTCATTGCCTTTGGGAGCTTTCAGACAATAATTAATATGGGTAAAAGTAAGTATATTACTGTAGGTTATTAGATTCGTTCTTTGTAGGAGAGAAAGAGGAGAGAGAGAGAGAGACCAAGAGGCCAGCGGGGGCAGGATGGTGTGGCACTTTGCAGGCCAGTTCACACTGGGAACCCAAGGTTTGATCAAAGAATTCACTGAAGGAGTGAGCCAAACATCACAAAGCTCAAGGCTGGGAGGCCAGGCATACGGTAGGGATGTGTACGGAGTAGTTGAGAAACGGCCAGAGGTCACTGTGGCTGAGCAGGATTGTGGAGACAGTGCAAATGAAGGGGGAGAGCTGATAAGGACAGGGGCATCTAGGCATTCAAAAAACTTGAGCTTCTACTATGAAAGAAATGGAGAGCCACTGGAAGGTTCCAAGTAGAAGCACGGTGTAAATTCATGCTCTAAAGGACTGCCCTAAAGGATTGCTCTGGCTATTGTGCTGAGAGAACATGAAGGCAATGGCAATGGAAAGGAAGACGCCAAGTAAAGGGGCTATAGCAGGTAAGCCAGTGAAGAGATGTTGGTGGCTCAGAACAGAATCGAAACAGTGGCTATAGTAAGAAGGTGCCACATTCTGGATATGTTTTGAGGGTAGACTAAGGTTAGATAAAATAGAAAATGCTCAGTTAAATCTTAATTTCAGGTGACCGGCAGATTGTGTTTCAGCTTGAGTACATCCCCTGCAACATTTGAGTGATGCGGCCCCAGTTCTTCATTCCTCCCTGAATCTGTGATTTCACTGTGATTGTCAAGTTCCTTGCACTAATGAGGCAAAGTTTATTTCCTTCCTGGCCTTAGTTCAAACCAGGTGATCACAGTGGCTAACAAAACATTTGTAGGTATAACACGACCAAAGGCTTGAAAAGTGCTTGCACAACTGTTTCTGCTCCCTTGTGGCTCTGCTCTTAGCAATGAGAAAAATGTTCCCTGACTTCACGGTGCCTGGAAGGGGCTGGCAGGCCTCCTCCTAACCTCCTGGCAGGCAGGAGGAGTGGAGCTTGGCCACTCGACCAAGCCCAACCTAGCTTAGCCAATCCCCAGGTGACTACGAGACTCTCAGACTAAATAAATGCTTACTGCTGCATGTTGCTGAACTTTGTTACACAGCATTACTCAGGTCAATGGGTAACTGATAGGACTAGACAAGAGTACTAAGAAACCGAGTACCCACAGAGAAAAAGGTCAGGGACAGAGACCCCAGGGCATCACCTCACTGAGGAGATAAGGCAGAATCAGCAAAGATACCCTATTCCTACTGAATAGGAAGAAAACTAAGAGCCAGGCAGAACGGGAGCAGTGAAGTATGGCAAATACTGTAGTGATGTCAAAGGGCAAGACCTAAGAGCTGACCACTGGGTTTAGCAAGAAGGTCCTTGGAGATCTCAACGGATGCAATTTTGGTGGAAGAGTGGGAATGAAAGCTTCATAGGAATGGCTCTTGGGAAGAACACAGTGGGTGAAAATTGGGGAGAGTGATAATACTTGGAAAAATTGGGATCAAGAGCTCTTTTTCTTTTTAATAAAGGGAGAGAAATAAGATTATATTTGTAGGTACAAGTCAAGAGTCCTTTAGGGAGAAAAAAAAACTAAAGGAGAAGGAAGAATAGAAAGGGTGAGGGTCTATGTCCTTGAGTAGGATAGAGGAAATACAGAGGAAATGGGATCTTGGACGGGAACACAGCCAGGCAGGCCAAGTATGTGAGTACAAACGCTGATAGGAAGAGGGGGCGGGAGGCTGGGAAACTCCTGATGATGATGTCAAATAGAAAGAATTGTTAAAAGTTTGGGAAGAAAAGTAGCTACAAAACAGTAGACCGGGAAAACAAGATATGATTCCAGGTGATCCAGTTGACCCTGCACAAAAGTAAACTCAAAGTGAATCACAGATTCAACTACAAGACAAGAAACTTTGCAACTGTTAGGAGAAAAAAATAGGAGAAACACTTCAAAATTCAGGCACAGGTAAAGACTTCCTAATACGACTCCTGTAGCTCAGAAAGCAAGAAAAAGAAGTAGTAAATGACTGGCATCAAATTTAAAAATGCACGACAAAGGAAACAATTAACAGAGTGAAGAGGTGACCCATAGAATGGAAGGAAATCTTTACCACGTCCCCATTTGACAGAGGACTAGTAAGAAGACTAGATAAAGAAGCCAATCATGGTGGTGCTGCACGCTTGTAATCCCAGTCCTTGGGAGGCTGAGACAGGAGGATCTGGGTTTGCGGCCAACCTCAGCTACTAAATGAGGCCCTCTGCAACTTAGTGAGACCCTGTTTCAAAATAAACAATAAAAAATGGGGCTGGGGATGTAGCTCTGAGGTGGAATGCCCCTGAATTCAATCCCCAGTACTGCAAATAAATAAATAAATTAAATTAAATAAAAAAATAGTGCTGGCAGCATAGCTCAAAGGTAGAATGCACAGTACCCCCTAAAATACATGAAGAACCCCCAAACTTCAATATTAAAGCCACAAACAAAGCCAGGCATGGTAGTGAATGCTTGTAATCCCAGGACTTGGGCGTCTGAGACAGGAAGCTCACAGTTTCTTGGCCAGCCTCAGCTATTTTGTGAGGCCATCCACAACTTAGTGAGACCCTGTTTCAAAATAAAGAATGAAAAATAGGGCCAGGGGTATAGTTCAGAGATAGAATGCACCTGGGTTCAATCCCCAGTACTGAAAAGAAAAATGAATCAATAAATAGGCAAATGAACTAAACTGACATATCTTGAAAGGAATACAAATAACCAACAATTATATAAGAAAATGTTCAACATCTTTAGCCATCAGGGAAATGCAAATCAAAACCACATCAAGATGCTCTCACTCTGGTTAGAATGGCACATTATCAAGAATATAAATAATAAAGGCTGGCAAGAATGTAAGAGAAAAGGAACTCTTGTACACTATTGGTAGGGACGTAAATTACTACAGCCACTATAAAAATCAACATAGAGGTTCCTCTAAAAGCTAAAAATAAGCCGGGCGTGGTGGCGCACGCTTGTCATCCCAGCATTCGGGAGGCTGAGACAGGAGGATCGCGGTTCACGGACAGCCTCAGCTATTTAGTGAGGCCCTCCGCAACACAGTGAGACCCTGTTTCAAAATAAAGAATAAAAAAATGGGCTGGGGGTGTAGCTCGGAGGTAGAATGTCCTTGGGTTCCACTCCCAGTACTGCAAAAAAAAAAAAAAAAGACTAAAAATAGATCTACTATATGATCCAGCTACACCGTGGTATTTATCCAAAAGAATTAAAGTCAGCATATGTGAGAGATTCACTCATACCCATGTTTACCAAAGCATAATTCACAACAGCCAAGTTATGTAATCAGTCCAGGTGTCTCTCAACAGAGGAATGGATGAAGAAAATGTGGTACATACCCAGAATGGAATTTTATTTAGCCCTAAAGAAGAATGAAATTATGATGTTTGCAGGAAAACAGATAAAACTGGAGACCATAATTTTGAGCAAAATAAGTCACAGTCAGAGAGTAAAAATCCTATGTTTTCTCTCATCTGTAGAAGATAGAAGGAAAAAATGGGAGGGGGGAATACCATTAAAGTAGAAGGGAGAGCAAAGGCTTGAGGAAGGGGCTAGAGGAGGATAAAATAGTAGGGGAAGGATTGGGAAGTAAACTTGATCAAATTATGTTTTTAGGTATGCAACAATATGCCTCAGTGAAGTCCATTCTGTGTAATCAATATGCACCGATCATATAAAAGGACCCAGGTGAGGCTCATGGCACGAACAGTAACCTAGTAGGTACAGGTGCCAGCAGACATTCTGATTAAACAAGGCTGTGTTCAGCCAAGCAAATCAGAAAAGGTGAAATCCAAGAGGGTACTGGCAGGGAGGGATTATTCTGATAGATTTGAATTTAAGGTGCGTTGGGAGAGAAGATGTGAAGTAGAGGGGGAGAGAGTGAAAGACAATAGAATCAAAAGTATTGTCCAGAGCAAGAGAGGAAAGAGTATCCAAAGAACAGGAGACAAAATAGAGACCATGGGAAGGCTGCAGCAGGTGGTCTGTGATAGGATTGTGTAAGGAGTCGCTGGGCTAAGGTGGAGGCCAGAAGAAATCACTGGAGAGAAAGAATGTAGAAACTGAGAAGCCAGAGTGTCAGTGTAGTGTCAGAGTCGTCTACAGTCTACTGAAATCAATGAACATTGAGGCAGGAATGGTTTAGAAAGAGCAGTAAGAGCCAGGAGCTGCATGTCAACAAATGAGACAGAGTTAATGATAAAATCGGAGACTGCAAATGGGACAGTCTAAAGACAGGAGAGTCAGAACCGGGTTTTGTGGTCATTTTTCTACCTCTGAGCTATACTCCCACTTCCTTTTATTTTTTATTTTGAAACAAGGTCTCACTAAGTTGCCGAGGGTCACTAGGTTGCTGAGGCTGGCCTCAAACCTGAGATCCTCCTGTCTCAGCCTGCCAAGTGCTGAGATTACAGGTGTGTAGCGCTGCACCTGTCCAAGCTGGGGCTTTTAGAGACAAGAAGGAGCACGAATGAGCACCCCTGGCCAGAGCTCAATGACACGAAGCTATGAGGAGGGCCAGGCTTCCATTAGACTAGGAGGACAAGGGGGACATCACAGGAGAGAGCACACGTATGAGGGATTTTGCTCAGGAAGGACCTTGAGTTCCGAGGACACAGAGAGGGGTTTGGGGGTTGGTGTAGAGTGGGCAAAAAGTTGGGGACAGTGTGCATGGCCTTATAGGAACCTGAGTGAAGGAAATGAAGACCAGCGGAGCCCTGGGACTTCTTGCAGGCCCTGACTCGGCGGAGACAAAGCTCACAGTGAGCTCACCCCGGCTTACAGCGGTGCGGCCCGTGGTGGCTTGGAAGGGTGAGGAGAACTGGGATCCCTCACTCCTGCTGACAGAGGCAAGAAAGTCAGCAAAGCCTGAGTCCAGCTCTGAGCCTGTGGGCCTCTTCCCACCATCCAGCAAGGGAGGGCAGATCTATTTGTATGTCCGTTGTTATGAGAGTATAATATATATTTAGAATTGTTACGCATATTATCCTAATTAGCAGATACTTTTGTTGTTGTTGTTCTGGCAACTAACATAAGAATACAAAACCACTTTCTCCCTGGTAGCCTGGGAAGGAATCAGCTATAAAGATTAATAAAGGTAACACACACACACACACACACACACACACACACACACACATTACAGCCTATGGCTTCCAGGTCATCCATCCTGTAGGCCTTATTACATTTTCATACCCACCCTCTAGATACTGCTGTAGTTCTATAGTTTCTAGACCAACACTATTCTCCATCTATGTAGTGATTTTCCAGGCCCCAAACAACAAAAAGGTGGTCCTAGTTTCCCTGAAACCTTCTTAAAACTTCTTGTTATTAACAGAACAAATACACACACACACACACACACACACACACACACACACACACAGGAGCATGACTCTTTGCAAATTTACTCATGATTGTTCAGCAGATTTTTACAGAGCTCCTTGTAGGCAACACAGCTCTGGCCTATGAGCTAGAGAACACCTAAAAACCTCTGGAAATGCCTGGGCAAATAAAAGAGCCGGAGAGCACATTCTCTTAGAACTTGTGCTCAGTTAGATTGGTGGAAAAAGGAGGACTGGAATCAGGAAGAGAGGACTGGCTTCAGTCTGGCAGTGTGATTCTGGACGAGACACAGTAATTCCTCTCAGCCTTAGAAGCCTCTGGATTAAATTAGGGCTAGTCTAGAGCCCTAATTTAAGCTCTAAGACCTAATTAAAGGTCCCTAAGATCTTTGCCAATTCTCAATGTTCTCTAGTCTATGAATATACTACAACAATGATTGCTGGCCAATCCCATTTTTTTTCCTGAAAAATCAAATCATCATCATCACCATTTAGATTTGAAGAACTGAAAAAATGCATCTCCAACAGCATTACAGTGCTACAGAAAATGGGCTTCAAAATGAGGTGTACTACTGTCTTGCCACTTTTATTTAAGTTATCTTCTTAGAAATAGTACCTCCAAGAAAACACAGGACAATTTCTCCATCAAGTGGTGTCCATGGAGTAGGGTCTAATTGGCAATTAAGGTATAATCGCTAACTTTCTGTTCCTGATATTTAGTTGGTGCATGTAACCATCTGTGGCCCCCAAATGACAACGCTGCCGATTCCTAGTCGTTTCAAGCATCTTCGCTTTATTTTAGCACTTAATATCATTCCTTCCTTGGACTACATCATAGCTTACTAAAGTAGAGCAGGAAAATAAAAAGGGAAAGCAAAAAGAGTTCAAATTAGTGATGTCTCCCACTTGAGGAAGGCTAAAGTTACATGTGGAACATCCTGATATAAATTAGCCATCTCCTCTTGTTGCCAAGGGCAGTCAAGAATTGACTGGAGAGTTTAGAAACGGCAAACACAGAAACATTTATGGAGCCAGTCAAACCACATCTGAATCCACCAGGTTCTAGTACAGCAGGGGGATCCAGAGTGGTTGTGAAGCAATTATAATGTCACACCCTGACATTATAAGATTTCAAGTGTGATGCACACTCGGCGCTAAACCCTACCGGTGAGATGCACAAACCTGCAAGTCAGGCTGGGAGGAAGAAGACAGATGCGCTTACCTGGATCTTTCTGTTCTCCCAGTTTGTCTAGAATGTTGAAGGAGATGTCGAGGTACTCTCTTTGGATTGCACTCACAGCAATCTTTCTCTGCTTCCTCTGCCTCGGGACGATCTGAATCTTAAATTCAGATTCCTCTGCTCCATCCTCTTCCCCCTTCCTTTCGGGATTCTGTTCGGTATCGGACTCGGCACTGGCATCGGGCTTCTCCCTTTCTGTTGGATTCTCAGCATCTTCGGGGACTTTCAAGAGCACAGTTTTGGCCCCTGAACTTGGCGTCTGTCCAGGCCTCTCCTCCTCAGAGCCGGGATCAAGGTTCTCCTCTGCTGACATCTCAGGGACAGCAGACGACTTCTGAAGGAGGTCTCGTTTTTGTTTCAGTGTTAGCGGGCTGCCAGAGGAAAACTCTCTCAGCTCCGCTGGCTTTGGACACTCTGCGGAGCGCGTAGGTTCCTCCGGGGCCATGAGAGCAGAGTCCCTGTTACCTGCTGACGGACTGTTCCCTGAATCCTTAGAAGAAAAGTCTTTGGAACAGTCCTCAACGCTCACTTGCACAAGAGGAGTTGTGCTGAGGCTGAGGCTGAGGCCGGAGGGGTGGCTGGGGAGGGAGGGAGAGGCAGCGGTGTTCTTACCCCCGTGCCCTCGGTTAGCCATCTCCTCCTCTTCATCACTCTCCACGATTCTGAGAGGAGGGAGAGGCTCGAAGACCAGAGAGTCACTGTCAGAGGTCGAGAGGATGGAGTGCTTCTCCGGCCCAGACGTAGAATCCGAGGACAAGTCTATCAGGTCTAGATCCTCTTTAGGAGCCGGCTTGACTGGAGAGTCCACCTTCACCTCAAACGTCTCCATGCAGTTTAACCTCACTTCTGGTATCACGGGCCTTCGGGGCTCTGGAAAGCCTTGCCCCGCTGGGTTCTCGGGGATCTCAAGATTGTCGGGCCTCGTAGCAGAATTCTGTCTCGACCGTCCATGGTCATTCTTCCTTGGCGTGACGTAAGCAGCTTGGGCAGGTGGCTTATCTACATCACACCGGTCTATGCAAGACTTCCTACGGTGCTCATCTAACGTAAACAAGAGGGAGTCTGCATTTCCTATATCAAGAGATTTTTGTTTTAAAGAGCGTAGCTTTTTTTTCTGAATGCTTTCTTCTCTCACACAGTGTAGAAGGCTGTCTTGTAATGCACCCGTTTCTCTATATTCAGCCAGTTCTATTTCACCTGATTAAAACAGAAAGAGCTAGTACTATTTCACTTGGAGATTTCACCATTTTCCCCTCAGCCTCAGGCACACTAGTGCCATAAATCATAATCACAATCCCAGCGCCACCAGAAGGGAAAACTGCCTTTCTGGCCAAGTTTTTGTAAGATTCATTCTAATTTCAAAAACCGGGACACTTTGGAATGAAAGAAACCGAAAAGGTAGTGTAAGATCTGATTTCCAAAAATCAAGCTCCGGAATAATTCCTCAGCTCTGTTTGTTTGCGCACAGGAGAGGGGATCATTTTTCGGCTGAGGAAGGTCTAGAAAACTATTTTCAAATCGTGTGGAAGAGAAGCAAACATTTTGCAACAAATCAAATCAAGCAATGGCCCCTGAAGACAATAATGACGTCAATGATGTATCCGTCAATTCACGTATATATATAAACATGTATATATATATACTGTTTGTGCATACATATATATAAAAACCAACGGTATCAAAATGTGTAGTAACATAATAAAATTAAGATTTCACCCCAAACAAAGAGTAGAGTACAACATTTCTGCATAAAATTACTGAGAGAAAAAGTTCATACTTCTCTGAACATTCATCTCAACCGGCTGATATTTCACCATTTTGCTGCCGCCTATCCTTTTCAATCTTGCAAAAAAAGTTTGAGACTCTTTATTGCAGGGTCCAGTAGGTGTATCATGAATATCAGATTCATCAAAAACACTATCTTCTTCTGATTGGGGAGAGAAAGTCAAAATTACACTTAAGAGGTTATTCTCTCTTAGGCTGTGTCTACACAAGCATTTCAGGTAAAGCATTTTGGAAGTCTGATGGGTTTCTGCACCAGCCAAGTCTGGCTATATTGATACTTCATCCAGACACCAAACTGTCCATGTGCTGAATAGAGAAACCTGTTACAAGGCTGCCCATCATTTTCCTTGTGACCACTGGCGGCATTTTTCAGCAGTGTCTCGATATTCCAATACAGCTTTCCTGGGGGAAACTTTCTAAAAACCAAAGAACAAAGACGCCAGGTACTCTATCCAGGAATCTGTGACACTGCTTGAACTTGCCTGCTCTGATGCACTTTCAGGCTAATTTGGCGAAAGGAAATTAAACATGAGCGGGCCCTGCCCTTTCTAAAAAACATATGCCTTCCTGGGATTTGGGAACTGGCATAGACACAGCCTAACAGTACATGCACCTTATAGTTGGTGAATGCAAAATACTGTACTCTACATTTGGTAATGAAACACACGACACACAGAAAAAGCTTAGAAAGGCCACTTGTCATCTCAAAAGCTCCACGGATGATTATGGACTGAAAGAGTAAACAAAGGAAAAAGAAAACAGAAAATCACATTTCCTCCTCTTAAAGTCAGACTTCTCTGAGACATTTACCACATGTAACTGTTATGGGTCTCGTGAATCCTAGAAAGAAAGAATCCTTGACTCCTATGAGCCTAAAGCTCCATAAACACATGGGTCACTTAGAGTGCCTAATGAGCTTACATCTGTACCTTTTCTTCCTTCTCCATCTGGCTACTTTTAAATAAAAATAAACCCAAAAACACACCAACGAGGAAAGAATTGCTATGCTGCAACTCAAAAGCTCACTTAACCAATTTCTTCTTTGATCCGTTTGAAAGCTAATGCCACATACCAAGCGGCAAGGAAAAAAGGTGACTACGATACATTAATACTATGATTAATGGGATTAACCTACTATTTGAGTTGAGTATCACTGGATAGTAATATGTGAACTATATTTATATATGAAAAGATGAGGCTCAGGTGTGATTATGATTATTCAAGATTTCTTGAATATAGGGCAATATAAACATTAAGTTTTAAGTACCAATCCTGTCCTAATACACAAGATTCAACAAGAAAATGAAAACGGAAGCAGGGGATTTTAGATAAATAACCACGGCAGGCTTTTCAATCAAATAAAAATGAATATTATCCATCAAAATGGATACAGAGCTCCCAGTGAATTTCCACTGAATTCCCATATTTCTGGGGAAATGCAATAAAATGATCTGTTTCTTTATTCCTCTTTTTAAATTCCTTTGAAAAATAAAGTTTTTGAGCAAAGAGCTATAGCATCTTTTTATTATATAACTTTGGGATAATTCTTAAAATGTACTGCATGATAGAGACAGGAAGAAAGCCAGATATCACCTCCCACCCAGAAAGGCTCCTCTGGGATTGGCTCAAACACTGAGCACACACTGAGAACATCCACAGTTTAACTGAACCTATCCCAATTTCCTACAGACTAAGACCTGAGCTAGCAAAAAGATATTGTTAAGGAAGGATCTGACTGTTATGGGAACTTAAAGACCCTAGTTCTCAAAGTTTCATCTGTAGCCAACCTAGATCTTTGGACCTATCATCCATAAATGAATGATGGAACACTAGCTATTGTCCATCCTACTGAGATACTCCCAGCTCAGTCCCACCAATTCAGACTGTGTACTAGTGCCACAAAGGGTCATCAAACACTTGGTTTTCTCCCAGGATTCGATTAGATGATGCCATCCTTTACAAGGCCAATCACACTGTGACATTCACTGAAGATAAACACCTCAGTTCTTTACTTCTCACCCAGACATATCCAGGCTGTAATTTTACTCTATTTCCAGTTTCATTCTACTGTCTCCTTTGAGAAAAAGCTTTCAATAGAAAAGGTGTCAATTTCAGAAATAATCAAACTTATGTGCCAAGAATACTTCATTTCTGTTGCCTTGAATCACTCTGTACTGAATAATGAGGCTCGTAGAAAGCACTTGAACAAGTCTGGACTCCATTCAAATTCTGTGGCTGCAAAGTTCAGAAGCAAACCAGAGACCCTGAGATGCTGACTCCACCCAGTGCCAGCCGAGTTTTATGTCACAGACCCAAAGCAGGATGTTTTCAAAATATAAGAGAGGCTCACAAAGGCTCCGTAACCCAATGGCAGAAACTAAACTATCTTATAAAACCTGATTTCTTATGATATGGGTTTTGAAGAATATCGATTATTTCTCTTGAATGCTTAATTAAAAGTTAAAGCAGCAATAATCATGGGAGAGTTGGAAAATTAACAATATAATAAGTGATTGCCTTTTAGTCCACCGTGGTATCTGGGGATGCTCCTTTATCTGCTAAGAAAAGCACTAATCTAAAACGTAGTGAGGTCTACGGCCATGCCACCCTGAACTCGCCCGATCCTGTCTGATCTCGGAAGCTAAACAGGGTCGGGCCTGGTTAGTACTTGGATGGGAGAAGCGTAGTATGTCTTCCAGCTAAGCTTAGGACAGGATTTCTATATAGAAAGTACCTTTTTCCTTTTCGCTGTATCTGCTTATGTTACTGTTGTCGCTGTACAAAGGACCGGCTGTGGCGTGAGGCCTGCAGCTATGGTACTGTGCATTGAGCGTATTCACCGTGATGTGGATCAGGTGCAGCAGAATCTTGCTGATATCACAGTCTCGGTATGGATACTGCTCAGTAAAACGGAGGAAGAAAAATACAAATGATTATTTTAAAGAATAAGTCCTTCCACTTGATCTTGCCAGATATCTTTCTCAGTATCCCTTGGGGACGAAAGGAAAAAAAATAGAGCCCAGTAAAAACAGTGATGCTGATCATGGCCTGATTTTGCAAAGGGACCGTATTCTCCTCCTCTCGCACCAGAGCCCCGACATCGACACAAGCCAGTTCACAGTTAAAATTACCTTCAGGAAAATGGTCTGACACAGACGTCTGGTGAATACAATTTCAAATATCTTCTTTGTTTCCTGACATAATAATTAATACTCAGATAAAATGGGAGACCCTGAGTGCAATCAGAGGTTGCTGATCAGTTCCCTACAATTCATCGTTTTTTGAAACACTTAGTGCACACACAGACACAGCCTATCACTATTTTCATTCCAATGGCCCTTTGCTTCTCAGCTTCAACTGCATATCAGGAGACTTCTTCCGAGGTCAAATTTTTATCCTGAGAGATTTGCAACTGGTGTCTCTTGGTGTTTTCCTAAAGCCGTACTCTCTAAGAGCACATCCCCGAAAGGAGTAACTGCTGGGACTCACCTTGTAGAGGATGACAAGCAAGGCCTTCAGCCACATCTGCCGAATGTGAGGTTTTAGGGACCAGAGGGAGCAACGAGGTGGCTGTTGAAAATAATGCCGTAGTTGAGGACAAGAGCAGTATTTGAGCACCTGAACCACCAGGGGGAGAAGGTGTTTTCCCAAGTTAATGTTATAGTCCATCACCTGAAACAGAAAAAACATTAGTAATTGAAAGAAAACAATAAAGAACATGCAGAAGAAAAATGTGGACCGTCACAACATGAGCACAAGCAAAAATATTTAACAGGCACCGCACAAAGCATTGTAATATGCAGTTTGCATAAAGGCAGAAAAGCCTAACCTTACAAAAAATAGGAAACTTGTAAATTGAAATTTTTTGTCTAATCATCTATTTATTTCATTATCTACTGAAAATAAAATTTCATTCATTAAATTAGCAACTGGAATTAAACTAGTCTCAGTGGAGAAAAAAATTCCTACTGGTAAGCATGTGGGAAAATGGGCACTTTTAGACACCACTAGCAAAAGTATATAACTTGGTACAATCTTCCAAGGGAGTGATTCAGGAAAATATATTCAGAAGTAAGAAAATGCATATATCCTCTAATACAGCAATTAAATGTGTTCCAAAGAAATAATCAAACAAGTGCTCTAAATATATGTGTAAAAGTATTCAGGATGGCTTTGTTGACCAAAGTAGAAAATAACCTCCAAATCCAACAATATGAAATTAGTTAAATACTATTTATACGACATATGACTATGCAGCCATTTAACAGGAGGTGATATGAGTTTACTTATAAGATATGAACTTCATAATAAGTATTTGGTTTAATAATAGGATTTCATTATTATAAAAAGTAGGTATTATGCAAAGATGGAAGGAGCAATACGCACCAAAATGTGAATTATTTTTGCCATGGGTCTTCTGAAGTTTTTATTTTTATTTTTTGTTTATATTTCTAAAGTAAACATGGGTTTAGAGAAGGGGTGAAGGAGGAGGGAAAATGGGTTTGTTTCATCACAGAGAGAGCTGAGTGTTAGCAATCCATCCAATTATCAGCACTGACAAGAGACAATTGCACGTGTACAGCTCCCAATTTGCTTATCTGCATTTATTATATTACAGTCTATTTGATAACAGTTAATATCCATTGAGTTCCTACCACGAGACGTACACTGATTAAGGTGCTTTACAATATGTTCTCTCCAATAAACCTACGTTAGCAATAAGCAAACAAGCAGAGAACGCCTAAGGCCATGCACGTTAGCAACAATGACAAAGCTAAAATTCACAGCCACATCTTTCTAGCCCCAGGTCCTATTCCTTTGTCTGGAGAGTGAGATTTATAGTACAGATCTAATTCGATATACATATAGCCAAGGACCCAGTAATTCTGCTTCTGAATTCATATCCCAAAGGAATCCTCACATTGGTTGATAAGGTATATGCACGAGGATGTTCACTGCTGAGATCTTTGGAGTGGTAAGAAGTTGGGAGTCAAACTTCCGGGAAGAGGGCTTAAGAGCCCCACTAACAACCAATCTCCATTACCACAAAATCAGCACCTTTCAATAGCCAGAAAACACCATCACCAGAGAAACAAAAAAATCACCAGGCTCCAGAGAGAAAGCGGACTGAGAACAGAGCTCAGAGCCACAGAGGAGATACACCGGCCTCACACCTGAGGACTCGGCAGCAGAGCCATACTGCCCGCTGCAGCGGACACTTCACCGGACGGCTACAGCAAGCCGAGGTGAGCCGCAGCGGAAGAGCCAGGCGAGATTTCTCGGTGAAGGAACATCTAAAGCTCCCAGTGGCTGAGCTCAGCACACGCTGCAGGGATTCAGAGTGGAAATCAAAACCAAGAAAAAATACGCCAGCCTCACGGCCAAGGGCGTGGCAGCAGCGCCATATTGCCACCAGCGGTAGCAGCAGCGAATTCACCAAGTTCAGTATGGCTACATCTGCGTACTCAAGAACAGTGAGTCAAATTGCGGGCCACAGAGGAGAAATCCCAGTACTGTACTCCCTGGGACTTGACCCAGTGGGGGAGTGGCGGTGGCAGAGATATCACACCATAGGAGAACGTGCAACCTGGCACCCCCCCACAGTCTAAAGCAGCCTCTATCGACTCTCTGGGTCGGAGACTCTGTGATACAACCCAGTAAAGGAGTAGTGGGGTCTGAGATACTACTGCCTCGAGATCCAGAACACCTTAAGTGAAGTCATAGTGACCAAAGGGAAGAACCCAGAGAAGGCACAAACATCCGAAATCATGGGAAAGAGGAATAATACTGGAGCAATGAATGCCCACAACCCCACAACATCAGAACCCAATAAAACAAAAAATCAGAGATTTCTAGAAGATCAAATCAGGAAAATAACTGTAGAAATAATAGAGGTGCTTCAAAAAGAACTCAGAGAGAGCCAAAAAGAGATAAAGGATGCAATTAATGAAGTAAAGGCCTCAATTCAAAGCACAAACAATCGATTAGACCACATGGAGAATAGAATCTCGCTCTTAGAAGATGATCATTCCAAAAATGAATGCATAGTTTCTAATCTAGAAAAAAATATCCGACAGCAGGAATCTGATATTGAAGAAATATGGGCCCATTTTAAGAGAGCTAACCTAAGAATAATTGGAATAGAGGAGGGAAAAGAAAGTGAAACCAAAGGGATCAACAATCTCTTCAAGGAAGTAATAGCAGAAAATTTTCCAAACATAGAGCAAGAGGTTGATACACAGGTCCAGGAAACTTATAGAACTCCCTTTAGACAGGATCAGAGAAGAGGATCCCCATGCCACATAATTGTCAAAATGACCAATGTGGAAGCCAAGCAGAGAATCTTAAAGGCAACAAAAACAAAGGGCCAAGTGACATTCAGAGGCAAACCAATTAGAATCACTCCAGACTTCCCAAACCAAGTCATGAGAGCCAGAAGGGCTTGGAGTAACATATTCCAAACTCTGAAAGAAAACAACTTCCAGCCAAAAATTTCCTACCCAGCAAAACTTTCTATCAAATTAGATGGAGACATAAGAAGCTTCCATGACAAACAGAAACTGAAGGAATTTATGTCTTCAAAACCAGCACTAGAGAAAATACTCAAAGAGATTAACTACAAAGAAGAAATAGGTAACACACACCAGAACCAGAGAAACAAGAGTTTCCATCCAACAGACAACTAAGATTAGTTATCTGTGGAGATTCATTATTTATGTTAGTCTTATACTATCTCTAAATTGCTTTTATTGTTTGCTTTTATTGTTGTTAATTTTTAGGATTTCTAGTTGGAATATTACTATACCTTCAGATATAGCATTTGGAAATATTTTATCCCATTCTATCAGTAACTTTTAACTCTGTTTACATTGTTTTTGAATATACAATATTTTATTTCTTAGGGAGTTTGTATACTCTTCTGTTGCCTGTACCATTGAAATCATATCCAAGAAATCACTGCCAATTTCAATGTTGTGAGGTTTTATGACCCAGATTTTCTTCTAAAAGTTTATAGTCTTAAGATTTATATTTAGGTCTTTTATCTATTTTGAGTTAATATTTGTATATGGGATTAGGTAAGGGTCCAATTTTATTCTTTTCCATGTAATTATTATTTTTCAACAATATTTAGTTAAAAGATTATTATTTCCACCACCAAATGTTCGTGGAAACCTTGTCAAAAATAACTTGACAATATAGGGAAGTGTTTAGCTCTAGGCTTGTATTTAACTCCAATGGTTTATATATCTGCCTTTAGAACAGTACTACACTGTTTCAATTATTGTAGCTTTATATGGCTTGAAATCAGAAAATATATATCTTCTAACTTTGTTCTTTTTCAAGATCGTTTTGGGTATCTAGAGTCCATATTCCATATTAGGATAGATTTTTTTTTCTGAAAAATAAATATATAAATATATGATAGTTTCACCAAAAAAATAGAAAAAAAATATTCTCTGGTAAGAAAGAAAGTAAAAAGAAATATTGAAATGTTATCTTTAAGTCATCAAAAGCTTGGTATCAGACAAATGAAACTGTTATGTGAGATTATCATTTTTAATTTTGGATAAATTGCTATAATACTAGATGTCAACCACTAAGCCAAGCATGGGAGGGAGAGATGGGGAGAGAATGGGGTGGGGATCGGGTGGGGGCTGACTGGGCAATGTGTGCATGTATGTCTACAAAAGTTTGTATCCCACTATGATGTATGAATACAGTGCACCAATAAAAAATTAAAAAAAAAAGAAGTTGGGAGTCACAGGAGTGTCCATCATTAGGGGGATAGATAAATAAGGTGTGGAAGACATATATTAAGGCACAGGATACTCAGTTAGATACGGCAGCAGACAAGCATGGAAAAGCTTATGTTTAAGTGTGGCATGAAGAAAGTCATATGATTAACTCAAACGACACAACATTTTGAAGCCAAAAAGAAAAGGTATTTTTAAAAACCCACCTAAACAAAAAATCCCACACTTCCTTATTGCTTAGGGGATATGAAATTTTGTTTTAAGATGATGAAAAGGGCAGGAGATGAATTGTAGTGACATTTGCATAACAAGGTGCATGTACTTAAAACCACTGAACTGTACTCTTAAAAATGATTAAAATGATATGCCGGGCGTGGTGGCCCACGCTTGTAATCCCCGCACTTGGGAGGCAGAGACTGGAGGATCGTGCAGGTTCAAAGCCAGCCGCGCTGGCGTTAAGAGACCCTGTTTCCACATGAAAAAGTACAAAAATAGGCCTGGGAGTGTAGCCCATGGGAGTGTAGCCGGAGGTAGAAGGGCTTCCAGGAACCCCAGTACCACCAAAAAAAAAAAAAAAAAGATTAAAATGATTAATTTATCTTCCGAGGTCTTCAATTTCTTTTTTCAATGTTTTATACTTTTCTTTGTAGAGGTCTTTACCTCCTTGGTTAAGTTCATTCCTAAGTATTTTATTTTTTGTGAGATATCCTGAGTAGAAGTATTTTCTGGATTTCTTTTTCAGTGGATTTATGCTGGTATACAAAAAAGCTTCCGACTTTTTTAAGTTTAATTTTGTATCCAAACACTTTGTTGAATTTGTTGATCAGTTTTGTAAGCCTTTTGATTGAGTTTGTTGGATCTTCTAAGTATAGTAGCATGGCATGTCCAAATAGTAAAAGTTTTAGTTCTTCTCTCCCTATTTATACTCCTTTGATTTCCTTTTCCTGCCTTATTGCTCTGGCTAGAGTCTCAAGTAATATATTGAAAAAAAAAGTAGTGATAATGGATACCCTTATCTTGTTCCTGTTTTTAGGAGAAATTCTCAAAGTTTTCCCCCATTTAATATGATGTTGGCTGTGGGCCTATTATAGATAGCCTATATGATGTTGAGGTATATTCCTTCTACTCTGAGTCTCTGCAGTGCTTTTAGCATAAATGAATGTTGGATTTTGTCTCATGCTTTTTCAGTGTCTGTTGAAATGATCATATGATTTTTGTCTTTGGTTCTGTTTATGTGATGAACTGAGAGCCAACAGAATGGGAGAAGATTTTTGCCTCCTACTCCTGTGATAGAGGAATACTATTTAGAATATACAAAGAACTCAAGAAACTCAGCAGTAAAAAAATAATCCGACTAAAAAATGGGCAAATAAACTAAATAGACACTTCACAAAAGAAGAAATCTAAATGACCAATAAATGCATGAAAAAAATGCTCAACATCATTAGCAGAGAGATGTGAATCAAAACTACCCTGAGATTTCACCTAACTCCAACTAGAATGGCAATCATTCAAAACACAAACAACAAATGCTGGCGAGGATGTGGAGAAGTAGGAACTCTAATACATTGTTGTTCAGATTGCAAATTAGTTCAAGCACTTTGGAAAACAGTATGGAGGATCCTCAGAAGAATGGAAACAAGCTTACCATATGATCCAGCAATAACACTTCTGGGTATCTCCCCAAAAGAATGGAAAACAAACTATCAAACTAATGCATGCAAATCTGTGTTCATAGCCGCACAATTCACAATTGCCAAACTATGGAACCAGCCAAGATGTCCATCAACAGATGAATGGATTACAAAACTGTGGGATATGTGCACAATGGAATTAAACTCAGCCATAAAGAAGAACACAATTGTGTCATTTACAGGGAAATGGATGGAACTGGAGAACGTTCTAACTGAGATTAGTCAGACACACAAAATAAGAAATCGGATGCTCTCCCTAATATGCAGAAGCTAGGGAGAAAAAGGGTCATAGGAGGAACTCTAGATAATGAAGGAGAAACCATAGATGAGCAAATAAGGCGACCTAACTGAGGGGGTGGGAAAGGGGAAGAGGGAAATTCTCTAATGTCCATGATGTACTCTAACAAACATATCAATCACTAAGCCAAATATGAGAAGGAGGGAGGGGAGGAAATGAGGTAGGAATTGGGTAAGGGCTAATTGGGTGATGTGTGTATGTATGCCTCCACCATCTTGTATTCCATTAAGATGTATGACTACAATGCACCAATAAAAAATAAAAATAAATAAATAAAATGATGAATTTAATGTTATATATATTTTACAAACACAAACACACATGCTCCCTTTCTAATACCAAGCTATAAAATCTTATTCATCTTTATATTTCCCTCCACCTAGCCCTCCTAACTACCAAGAAATTTGCACAAAACTATACCCTCAATCAGTACCGGCTAAATGAAATTCATTCAGTGCCTTGCTTCTATCAAAACCTTAATGGCTTGACTTCTCAGAGCTGTTCTTCCACTCACCTGGGCAATTCCTGCAATGAATGCATTGAAGCAAGTTGACAGGCGCATTTTTTGAGGTGCGATCATGAAGCAACCTTCCTGTTGGTCGTAGCCAAGTAAGACGTACAGGTGCCGCTTGACTGTGTTGAAGGCCTTGGCGCTGCTGATGTCTGACTCAGCACTGCTCTCATCCTTGGCCATGAACTTCATGAGTACAGTAATCAGCTGGTGCACTGTCTGGTGGTCGATCCCAGCATCTTCTGGGAGCAAGTCCTTGATGGTGTTGTCATTCTCCGGAGACTGTTGTCCTGTAGTACAAGAAAGGTTGTCAGTGGGCAGCTGCCCCAGCAAGTGAGGTTACACTAAAATCTCACTGACAGTGATAAAGCACAATTCTTTCTCTTACAGATTTAACGGTTCTGTTCTACGCCAGAGGTATAAAGGCACAATATGGCCTCTTAAGCAAAGCATCAGGGCTAGAAGTTGCTGTGTTCATCAACAACCAAGTTACTTGGGAGCAAGAAGGGAATGGAAATAAAATTTAAAAACTGTAACATGATGTTATCCTCAGACTATAGACAAACACCTAAATACACTTTGCATTTAGCGTTTTTTAAAATATGTTGGCAAGGTTTTATCCTGGGTGATAATGAAAGAGAAGTTTTTTTTTTTTTTTTCCTTCCAGCTTTGTAAAATAAGCATGTAGAAATAACCACAAAAATAATAATCTAAAATCTGCTGAGCATAAAAATGATCCACTGAGCTATTTTATTTAAATATTATCTCAATTTAATTATGTTCATAAGTCCACTGGCTCAAAAAAAGGTATTTCTTCAAATCTTGAGATACCAGCGTGTGTACTCTTTGAATGAGGAAGTCACAATTATGAATAGCAAATTATAAGTCCTGTCATATGTAATGAGAAACATACAAGGAGGGGAACACAGCCAGACAGATGAGGGAGAGAGAGAGACAGAGACGGAGAGAGACAGAGACAGACAGAGAGAGAGAGAGCTTTCAAAAACAGAAGAATACGACATGAAGGTGAGCTGGAAGTTCACATGGAAAGAAAAATCTTTTTGCCCTTGGATTCCTCTTAACCTAGTAAATAACTGTACCTGATCAGCATCCTGACACTGACTTTCCCTGTCATTGTCCAAAGTCAGACGTTATATCCTCCCTCCCTTTGTTCTTCCGCCCTTTGTGATGAGGTTTGACTTGGGACTTGGGGGGAGGAAGACTGATATTTGCTCTTACATATTTATGTTTGGGGGGTTATTCAAAATACTCCTTGAATTCTTGCCCTCTTTTTGGCAGGCAAGATTGGAATTTCAAAATTGAAAATGAGATATTTGTCTGGGAGATTAGATCAGCTCACCAACATATCCAGCTCTCGTGTTGCAAGGGAAGTCCTACCAAATGATGATGAGGTTTGATTAACAACATTATCGACCAAGCCTGGGTTCCATCCATTACAACCAATGCAACTAAGAGCTAGGGAGAAATTTATACCCACTAACTCCTCAGTGACTTTAGCAAAGTTTTGGTCTTCCAGGACATAGTCAAGAGAAGTAGGCTACAAGAAATAGTTCTACAGACTGCAGAAATTAGATGCCTGAAGCCCAAATACTTTCTCCTGGGACAGTTAGCATAAAGGTAATGTCAAATTCAGAATTTACTTGCTAAGACCCGCATATAAGGTAGCAAGCTTGATTATGGGGTTTCCCTAGACAACCAGAAGAAATTTGGTCTGTTCAAAATGGTATACTGAGAAGGGATAGTGGGAACCGAGTCACCTTAGTCTAGAAGCTTCCAAAATGGGGGAACATCAGACACTTCTCCCTATAGCCTTAGGACAGGAACATTTTCTCTCTCTTTGAATGCACTTGAGAGAATTTTTTGACCAAAAAAAACATTAAAATAAAACCTAAGAATTTATGATAGTGTTCCATGTACAGAAAGTAATAAATTATTAATATTAACATTATTTATCAGGTATATATAAAAATCAACTTATGTGGAACATCATACTTCACTATGTGGTTAATTAAACTAAATAGTTATAATTATAGGATTTGGCCAAAAGAAAGGCCAAATGTAAATCCTCATAAAACAAAATAGAGCCAGGCGTGGTGGCACACACTTGGGAGGCGGAGACAGGAGGATCGTGCAGGTTCGAAGCCAGCCTCCTGGCTTAAGAGACCCTGTTTCCAAATAAAATATAAAATAGGTCTGGGAGTATAGCCCGGAGTTGGAAGGGTTCCATACCCAGTACCACCAAAAAAATAAAAAATAAAAATAAAAAAATAATAATAATTTTAGGGAACTCTCTTTTCAGGATTGAAAACTATTTTTTAAATTTTCGTTTTCCTCCAGAATATTGCTTTACAACTCAGAGGATATTATTGCTTCAGGCAAGTCTGGGCCCAGGATGTGACCAGCCTGGGAATCTTGGCTCCCCACAGGGGGCAGTGTCATTGTAGCAGCAAGTGACGGCAGTTATGTTACAATACAGCTGCAACCTCATATCTTCTGGCCCTGTGGTACAGGGTTCAGGAAAGCACACATCGCTCAGTCCTGACTGGCTCCTCCAGGTCCAGGCTGGCTCAACTCCAAAGTCGTAAAGTTAAAATAATGGAAGTGAGGAGCATCTGAGAGGGGGTTAGCCTTCAATTTATAGCGATAAGAAATTAGGGAGCCTCAACACAGAAGAAAGGGAGCTTCCAATGAGGACCCTGCCCCATTTAGTTATTTCATTCCATCCCAAGTCTAGAAAATAAGCCATCAGACTCAGCTTAAAGACACCCAAAACCTTCCCATCATAAGTGGACGTGTACTTTAAAAATGCATAACCTTTCGTTTTCTAAGAATACCCTTTCTTTTTTTTTCTCATACATGCTGTAGTCTCATTGTATTTTTGGGGGGAAGGGTCCTGGGTTTGAACCCAGGAGCTTTCTACCCCTGAGCTACACCTCCAACCCATCCCTATTTTATTTTTTATTTTAAAACAGGGTCTCACTGAATTGCAGAGGGTCTTGCTAAGTTGCTGAGGCCTTAAGACTGTGATGCTCCTGTATCAGCCTCCCAAGTCCTAGGATGACACACGTGCACCGCTGCGCCCAGCTTTCTATTTTCATCTTCACTGATTTTCTGACCTTCAGAATTTTAAAGTTTGACCCTCTTATGTTGCTTTCCCAGAATCACCAGTAGTAAATGATTTTTAACAAACCCTTAGATATACTGAAAAAAGAACTAATTAATAGAATATTGTGCATAAAGTAAAAAGAAATATTTTCATTCAAATCTTTATGAATTGTATCTTTCATACAAATCTTTGCAAATTTGTACCTTATTATCTTTCTTTAAAAGAGACTAAGCTTATTACTGATGCATTCTTCATAAAGAAAAGTTACCTTAAACAAACCCCCAAGAAAAATAAGCTATGGACAAACAGAAATGTTTAGTGATAAAGAAAACCTTATTGTTTCAATTACCTCTAAATGGTATAAAATTTCCTTTTAAAACTGAATGATAAGCCGGGCGTGGTGGCGCACGCTTGTAATCCCCGCGCTTGGGAGGCTGAGATAGGAGGATCGCACGGGTTCGAAGCCAGCCTCAGCTGTCTTAAGAGACCCTGTCTTCAAATAAAATATAAAATAGGTCTGGGAGTGTAGCCCAGAGGTAGAGGGCCCCTGGGTTCCATCCCCAGTACCACCAAAAATAAATAAATAAATAAAATATAAAACTGAATGATAAGATTTTCTCTAACATATGAAAACACTCCTTAGTCTTGAATTCTAGTCTATATGCCTCCCTTATTTGTCTTAACCAGAACAATTTAACATATGAAGGGATCTGATTTTATTGTTTCTTTAACGGGACATGTCAGCATCTTCCTAAGAGTGGAGCAGAGCTCCTCCTATCCTAGGTTCAGTGTGGACCAGGCCCACCACAGCTGCTTTGGGGTTGGACAACTGCCTGGACCTACAAGGCAGAAGGCAGCGTTCCTGTGTGAGGTGATGTGCAGCCAGGAAGGATCAGGATCAGCTTTTCCAGACTTATCTCTGTCACTCCACTGGGGTGCTGAGCATCACGGGAAGCCGGGCTGCTCACAGATCCCAAGGCAGAACCAACACTTGCACACCTGTGTTTCGCTCACGGCGCTCTCCTCACCCTGCAGGCTGGCCCTCCACCCACCACGCTCTATGCTGTGGATCTGGTCTCCTGAAGCCATTCCTATGACATACTCTCACCCTCTCCTCAGTAATCGGATATGATCCCTACATTCTGTTACTTTCCAACGACAAGAAAGGAGGAGAGATGGGAGAGAGAAAGAAGAATGGGGAAATTTTTCCTTTAGCATTTTCTAACATTTATGTGGCAAATAACTGGTATACAAGACAGAAATTTTTATTTATTCATTTGCCCCATTTCTCTTAGAAGAACACCCATTCCTTGAAGAATGTCTCATTTATCTCTATATCTTTCAAAGAATGAGACAGTGTCTGACATACACTGGATGCTCATTGCTCATAAATGTCTAAGTGCACTAAATTCAAATAATATTTCAGATCTTGTCTTCTATGTTAAGAGAAAAATTGATTAAATCCCCAAATAGAAAGAAGGTGACTCAGGAAACAAGGAATGTTCCTCCGCTAAGTTGGTTCAATGACCCCTCTGTCAAAGCAACCCGTGACAATCAGGTAGAGGAAGAAAGCGCCCTTCTACAAGGTCACTCTGCATCTGGTCCAGAAGAGCCAGTGATGGAGAACTGCAAAGGAGGCTGCGTTCCACCGACAATCTGACTACACCGCCCCACTCATGTCCCTGGCCCATGACCTGGACTTTCACCGTCACTCAGCAGTCCTGCTGTGTGTGCACAGCCATGGAAGGGCTCCCATCCTAATGCGCCCCTCCTCCCTGCCTTTGCCCCTTCCCATCCCACATCCTCTCATCGTCTGTTTACAGCGGATCCACCAATCCAGGCTCGGCTGAGAAGCCACCTGTCCACAAGACCTTCCCTGATGGCTCCAGCGTAGATGCTCTCCTCCTGCTGCATATGATGGGGACCACCGATGTGCTGTCACTTTCACTCTGGGTAAGAGTTTACTGACGTACTTGATCTCCCACACTTAATCATGAGCTGGTTGGGCATCTGAACATTTCTGATCTATCTCTGAACCTTTCATGTTTCCTGACACATCAGGTACATAATAAATGTTCATTAAGTAAAAGTTATTTCTCAAAAGTATGATTTTAAATGAGAGCATTCCTATAAAAACAACTCTACTCTTTGATTTATTCAACCTTAGTGGTAGGGATTTGGGGAGTAAGTAAAGAGGAGTTGCAAATCATTCATAGGAAGGAGAGAGCCCAGAGAGAAGTTATTTGGAATTCCAGGTCAGGGCACTAAGAAAGAGGCAGGAAAAGTTAATATAAGAGATTTACCAATGCTAACTAGCACTAGCCACCCTTACTAATGTGGGCCAAGGGATCGCCAGTTTTCTCTGCTGCCTGGAGTAGGGCTGGACAAAGAAAGTCCTGTGAGGACAGGGATGGCTCTGGCCAGTCTGTGGACGGTCTTTGGGTCTGGACACTGATGAGCATAAGCTACACACGTTAGCAGGCCTGAATGCCCAGGTCAACTCTGTCCCTAGACTGGTGGCCTCATGTCCCACAGAGCAGAAACACCCTAAGACTAAATCATCAAGAGGCATTGGTAGCAGAAAGCAAGCCAAGTCTTCTGGGCACAAGTTCCAGTTCTGTTCCTAACTGAGTCAGATGTGATCCTAGCAGAATTACCTCATGCCTCGGTCTTTCTGTCTCCAAGTGAAAACGAAATACCTACTCCAGAGTTGTGAAATCAAATCAAAGTTAGGTGATTTGCATAAATACTCATTATAGGTAAAGAGGTGCTGTACATACAAGTATTATTATTACATACCTGCTATTGTTTAATTATTAATTCCAGAGAAAGAAAAACAAAATACAATTAAGCACCCTAGGTTTCTTGGGGTGCTGTGTTGATATAATATTCCATTGCTCTTCAGTAGGTGGTCTCCATACCCAAAGACAAAGACTCCCTGGTCCTCTCAGCATTTGTGAAAATAAACCTTCTATCTAATTAAACAAGTTTTGGATTGACAGTTTGAAAGAATGTATATTTCATCAATTAGGATGAAGAAAAGATAAAGTGGTATGACAAGCATTGGCCATAATTAAATATAGATATACCTATAAATACAAAGCTCGGGCGCCCTGGGCTAGAGACCCCGGCCTGTCACCAACAAGCTTATGAAACTTTTGTGTAAAACTCGGTTTCTGCTTCTGTGAAATAAGAATGTTACACATATCACTAACATTTAGGCTATAACAGTCTATTAATTTTTGATATGCACAAAGGCCTTTAATTTTATTCATAAAAATTAGAGGAATGCAGGTCTTTATAAGCCTTGTGGAGTATAGCTTCTATTAAAAAGAGAATTTTAGATTTTATTTGCTTTGCATCCTGTGTAAAGGCTAAGATCAGAGAGCCATAAATTGTAAATCCAGTGCCAAAAAGTTCAGCCTCAACTGCAATTAAAATTAAGTCTTGCTGCATACTTAAATAGCATCTGCTTTATTTTGGGCCTAATCAATGAGAGGTCTACACCACAGAGCTCATTACTGAGACCAAACAAAAGTATGTTCAATAAGCAGCAAGTTTTTCAGTTTCTACTCAACTACTATTTTAAACCATCTGCACAATTGTATGATTATCCTGGCATGTCTCTGCTTCCAAGTGAAGACACCTAGCATCCAATAAATAATACTGCAAAAATGGAACACTAGTTTGAAATTGCCTTAGAAGTTCAGCCAACTGTTTCCAAATCTAAGTGAGTCTTCCTTATGGTGGTGTCGTGTAAATTATCTTTCCTTCAGTTGTGGTTTTATATTTAGTTTAAACAATGCGGTTACTACCCTTTTCCACCTGGTCACTTTTGTTGGGATAATTAGATGCCTGGAAGGCTTTTCTAAACTTCAAGAAACATTTGTACATATTTTCCCACAGAGATGCAAGGGAACTCCTTTGGCTGTATTGTTAAAATGGATACTAATAATTAAAGGCTAGTTTTTTAGGTAAGCCATAAGACATAAAGACAAGCTGGGATAAAGTGAAGAAAAATCATAAAATTGCATACGAATTATTTCAAAAAGGCCCAACTGATAAGGAACTGGATGGCATTCATATTTCTAATGGAGCCCAAGGTCAGAAGTTCTTAGTTATATATATATATTTTTTTTCTTATCTAAGCCACAGCAAAGGCATGGGTGATATGTAAATCAAGGTAAAGGTACTCTGCCAAGTCCTTTTGCTTCACCATCTGTCCTCTGCAGTCTGATTTTGGGGCTATCTCTCCTCCTCTCCTACTCCCGACTCCCTGTCCTTCAGGGATCCTTTTATAACATATAATATGCACTATCTTCAAGGACTCCGGACTCAGTTTTCTTTCTAAGAGTGTCAGTGCCATTCTGAAATGTTTACCTAAAAACTATCCTTAGAGAAAGACCAAATGGTCTATAGCATGATACTCAGGTGGTCATGGCCACGTTTGTTTAGGGGCACATAAGCAGGTCTACAAAATCTCTGCCAGCTTCCCAGTGAGTCATGGAATCATTCATGTGGATAACTGTTCAATCTGTAAGTAATATCCTTGCCAATATCTCCTCAAGCCTTAGAATACTTCATGATAAATTGTAACATATCATGGAATATCAAATGATAAGTTACACTGTACCATCTGAATATGATTCTAGGGTCCTTCATACAATGAAAGTACTCCTATCTCTGAGAAACAGAAATGCACATAGATTTGCAGAGAATCAGAATGGCTAAGGGGATGAGTGGGTGGTGGTTCAAAAGCATAGCTTCTTAAAATGTAAATGAAATGTTCGTTTTGCCTATGGCATATATATGTGAACATAATATTTGTATGAATAAACACATACAAATTTGTATGTTTACACATACACTTACAAGTACTATGTATAGCTTTAGTCAAATTGGCTCTCTGAGAAAAGATGTATACTTGGGAAATAGAATTCTTCTTACTGGACCAAAAGTTATGAGATCAAAAGGCATCTGCTGAGAGTAAGATGGAAAGAAATGCCATACCAGGGGCTCCAACATTTAAGTGTCTGGGGTAAGACCCTCTGGAGCCTGTAAGTCCTAAGAATATCACTCTGGTCCAGTTAGAGACACTGAATTCTTAACTTTGTCCACCTGTGATAGACACTTGTATATGGCCCTTCAAGTCAGAAGTACCCACCTGGTGTCTGTTCAGGGGTCCCACCGAGAGCTGGAGCAGACTGCTCATGCCTGGTCAACCTCATAGCTTAAAAATCAACAACAACTCTATTTAAATAAGCATTACAGACAACTTGAGCCTAGAAAATATATTTAATGCTAACTGTATTGGATAGTAGAAGCAAGTTTAGTTTTCCTATTTGTAATTAACAATTGGGATCTGAAGATCCTTCAATGTTACTTCAGTTCTTAATCTTCAAAACTGTCATATGAATTAGTTAACAAGAAATAACAATAAACTTTGTATCTCAAACTGGTCAGTTAGGTCAGAAAAGAGCTGAGAAATGCATACAAAAATTGTAGTTTTTTTAGTCTAGGTCTTGGTTTCTAGGGTCTGCAACAGCTTTTCCTGGGACCTCGCACTACTACAGGTTATTCTAAGCGGTGGTCTGTGATTACCTTTGCTCCCCAGAAAACTGGGTTATTGATTACATAAAGGGCTTTCATTGACTCTCCTGAAGGTCAAAATACCACATTCCCATAGCTTGTCATAAAACAGAGAAAATGTAATAAATTGAGGCAAATCATATTTATGATTAAAAATGGTCATGTTACATAAGGCTGTCTTTCTAATAAATGCCAATGACAAAGCAAACCTTTTTCGGCTTTCGACAGGATAAGAAATATACTTTAGGTGTCATGTTTTTAACTGCTCAGACTCATTTAAAGATTAAATCATTTAGTAGATTTTTACAGTTTAGCAATATATTTAAATATTCACTCATTAATATGGTGATTTAGCTAAGAATTTTTAATTATGTCATTCATGTGCCATTGCTAAAATTGCAGCTTTTCTAGTCATTTGGTAATTTAAGGAAAATTTTATTCTCAGGTATGCAATATAAAGAAAGACCCTTATAAAAAAATATACATGTTCTTTTTTCTTTTTAACTGGCAATGAAGCTTATTTTTATCAAGAAATTATCTGGTGACGCCGGGCAGAAATTCAACTTCTTAGACTGATTTTTCTTGTATGTAAGAAGCCATTAGTATTGGTTTGTCTGGGAGCTGATGTGGCTGCTTCTAGACTGTCTGAAAAGAAAACATATTCTAAATTTCAGTTCTATGTGCTCAGCTGCACGGTCTTGTCTACGTCCTATTGAGAAAGTGCTTAGGTTACAAGGCTGGCACGCACATCCTCACGTTCTAGAACTGAGGGCCAAACGCTCTGAAGCCTCAAGCCATGCATCAGTGGATTTGCTGCGTCTACATTTCCAAACCACCTACCACTGGATCACTAGAAAGAGGTGCCTATGATGCGCACACCCTAAAATCTACACTGGTTGGACAAGCTCGGTTTGCAAAATCTGCTGCTCTCTGGGAACATTCAACAAGACAAATCAGCCTCAGAAAGACATTAGACAGACTTCATGGCAGGATGGAAGAAGATACTCAACGGATTTTGGAGGTCAGGGTCTCGGGGAGAGAGAGTGCCCTCTTGGACTCTGCGGGCCCTTTCACGCTGTCCCTCAGAGATCGCACGCTCTTCTGGCGGTTCCTCGCAAAGCGAGCCCTCTTGATCTTCCACAGCGCGGCGTCGCTGAGGTTAGCAACATTGGTCCTCACAGCAGTGATGGCTTTGTAAAAGGAATGAAAGAGGTCATCATTTTCCTTGACTGCTGATGTAATGCAGCTAGTTTGAAACAATCAATCTGTGTTGTTTCGGTGTTAACAGATGTCTTTCGTGGATGCATGAGTTATCCTCTTCCTCTATGATGACATTTGTATTTTTAAAAAAATCACCACTACTATTATGATTGTTGCCTACCATTTTTCTGATTAGACTATAAATTAAATTATCCAATTTTGTTAACTTTTCCCCATCTATTTAGAGCTATAGACAACGGATTAATAACCACATGTCATTTTGCAAGGTGAAATATATTTGATGAAATTTCTCAAAAAACATAAAAATAATGGCCGAATAATATTTAAGGAGCACATAGTCCCAAATGTTTATCATAGGTCCTCATAGAAACGATAAGAATTTAGATTTTGGAATGCCAGAATATACTTAAATCTATAGCATAGTATAATCGGTATTTAATAAATACTTGATGAATTGATTACATAAAGTCAAGGCATCCTGCTCCACATGGGAAATTAAACTACATGTCAAAAGTCTTCAGCTAACCTTGCAAGAACAATAAGAACCATGGCTGTTTACAATCAGGTCTTTGTTTTACTTACTTGTAGGAAAAGGAAATTCTTTGTTACAATCCAAATGGAGTTGAGCTTCCAAAGAAAGTGTCTCAAATCTATTGACAAAGAACTCCCAGCTCAAAGCAGGAATATCTTGCTTAAGAAAATGCAGGAGTAAAAGCTTGCTCAGTATTGTGGGTCGGTCCTTAACCACGGTATCAAACTGGAAGTCAAGACAAAGACACAGACCCTGGAGAAGAGGGAGAAAAAGTCAGATAGAACACCCAAGCTACTTCAAGACAATGTGCTGGACAAGGTCCATGAAACAAGGCAACCTCCTTAATCCATACTTAGAAGCAAAATGAATTATTCAAATCTTTTTTTTTCCAGGTATCTCTGGGTAGAAATATATGTGGCAGAGGAACTTCTCCTACTTGTAGGATATCTCTTGAATTTTAATGTGAACTAAATGTACATTGCTGATTTTCTAATGTGTATAATAACAATCATTTAATCCCAATACTCAAGCCAGGATATCATTTTAATTTTTTTTAGATTTCATTAAGAGAAGTATATTTTCAAAGCTACATTTTATAATACACACGAAGATGGTCCTTAAACTCCCCTTCAGTCTTAATGAAGTCGCCCTGCCATCTTGGAATACGAGCAAAACTCGGAAGGTCAGAAGGTCAAAATCAGAGGGGAATGAGCGCCCCTTTCTCTAGTCTGGGTCCACCACACCCTCATTCATTCACTCATTCATTTTGTGGTGCTAGGAATTGAGCCCAGGGCATTCTACAACTGAGCTATAACCCAGCTCTATTTTATTTTTATTTTTTTATTTGGGAACAGGTTCTTGCTATGTTGCTGAGAGTTTGACTAAATTGCTGAGGCTGGCTTCAAACCTGCGATCCTCCTAGCTCAGATTCCCAAGTACTGGGATTACAGGCGTGCACAACCGTGCACAGCCACTCTCTCTCTATATATATATACTTTAACCCAGCCATCCCATTTACTCATTCAACTGTCATCTAATGAGTGCCTCCTGTGTTCCAGGCTCTGAGCAGGGGCAGCAGCTACCTGGTAAGACAACAGAAAGGGTTATCCAGGCGACAGTTGGGACTCTAAAGGGAAGGGGTAACACAGGCAGCAAAGCCCTCACATCAGCAGACTGGAAATAGTTTGTCCCTGTTTCTTGGTCTTAAAATAAAGAAAGAACCATTACACTGAATTGTGAGACAGTATAGACATAGACACAAATACACACACACATATATACACAATGAGTTAAGAAGATGGGCTTTACTATGAGTCAGACCTGAGTTTACTCTGCCACTGATTAGCTATGTGACTCTGAGTTACTTTACCTTTCTAACCTCAGTCTCTCTGTCTGTAAAATGGGGAGACATAATAAAAGGTTACCGAGATAATTAGATGAAATGCAGATTTCATCTGATTAATGCATAGAGAGATACTTTTAATACATTGCCCTAGCAACATAGAACCTTCTTGACAAATAATAGCTCTTGCCATTATTATTAGTTTTAACAGTAATAGAAAAGTAGTAAGTCAGCATTACTGTGGGAAAACAGTAGAGGTTCTAGTCTGGAGTCCCCCACTTATTCACTTAGTACCCCTTTGATAAGTCACGTTATTTAAGACCTGGTTTCTGAATTATAGTTTTTTAAAAAGTGGTGTATAAGATAAATATAAAGCTCTCTTTAGGTCTCATTGGCTTTAATTTGTGATGTTTACTTTCACATTTTACCTTATTATTATATTTATGATTAAATTTTTAGTGTTTAATTTCACGTTTTACTTTATTATTATAGTTGATCTACTTTCTCTTAGCATCTAACCTCTAAAGATGGGGTCTTCCAGGCCAGGGGCCAACTAAATGATCTAAGATAAACTACTCTAGTTTTAAAATGTACTGTACACACACCAAAAAGTTAGGTAGTAATCACATCTGTCCAAAAGTGATAACAGCAAAGAGACAAAGATTTTTAAAAATGTGCCAGCAATTAAAATCAAGGTCTCTTTTAGTAAGGCATGGTTGTGGAATGCCTTTCCAATTTTAAATTTTCTACTATATAGGGAGAGTTTTATACAAAGTAGCTCATCTTTTTGTCTTTTTGTTCTCATTATAACTTAATAAACATCCATTTGAACACACAGATACACAATTCTCCACTTTTATTATTATTGATACTGCATGTGCTTACCTGCTGCTATGGTCTCGAAGTTTATGTCCCTTCAGAAAAATCATGGGTGGAGACTTAATCACCAATGTGATGGTGTTTGGAGGTGAGTTCTTTGGGGAATGATTAGGTTATGTGGGTGCAGTTCTCATGAATGGAACTAGTGTCCTTATGAAAGAGGCCCCAGACCCAGTGAAAGGCATAATCTATAAATCAGAAAGTGGGCCCTCATTACCGAATCTGCCAGGACCTTGATCTTAAACTTCCCACCATCCATTTACTATAATAAATGAGTTCCTATCTTTTTTTTTTATGAGCTACTCCATTCATGGTATCTTGCTATCACAAGTCTTAGCAATACCAGCAAACACCATCTGAGGAGCAAATAACACACATCACACGTCACCTGCAATGCTGGCCTCTTTATGGTGTCCAGCAGGAGACCCGCCCTGGTAGCCACCGCAGGGTTGACATCCTCGACGGCCGTCAGAAAGCAACAGAAGGCATGTGCCAGCGAGTACTTGAGCAGGTGGTTTTTGGTCACTGAGTGAATGTCCAGAAATCTACAAATGACAGCTACTTTCTCCACTGCAATATCAAGTACAGAGGACAAAATACACGAATGTATATGCTGACATTTATTAATAGTCTGACCACTGAGCCCACAGAGAAAAGGTGAACTTGGGGCCCCTCCGTGGCAATTCTAAGGACCAAAAGGAAACTCTGCTGCACCCTCCCTCCCCGATGTTCGAGTTCATGGAGCAGACTCTCTACTCTTTCTGCCAGGCAACCTTGATTTAGCATTCATTGTCTTGAGGACTTTTTTTTTTTTTTTAGGGGTTTTTCTCTTTGTTTGATTTTCAGCTACATTTCAAACCATTCAAAATGCCCTTTCAGTGGCCATCCCAGGGGATTTCTGCAGACCACAGAGGGAGAGGAGAGGGGCACCCGGGCTCCAGGCGCCGGGCCCGACTCCATCTCAAGAGGTCTTCTTAGGGACGCAGAAGCCATATAACTTCTTCCATGATATCAATACATCCTTACTTGATAGACTTCAAATTATTCTAACAGCATGTTCAATTATTCCAGCCACTCTTAAAGAATAATGTTACAAAAAGTTACTCTAGACAGTAAAGCAATGACACTGCAGTACAAATTAGGAGGTTTCAGTGCTTAGCTTAAGCTACGTTGGCAGCCCAGCATGTTCTTTCTACTCTCTTCTGCTTGACATTCCGCCATCCTCAAAGAATCTACGGTTGACGTTCTTCCTGCTCTGTCAAGTTTGATCTCATCAATTAAACTGGGAGGCTCTTGATAGTAGAACCTTTTCTTATACTTGTTTGTACTGCTCTCATAGTGCCTGGGAGATATGATATTTATTCAATTCACATGTTCACTTATTTTTAAATATATATTAAGTATATGGGTGGTGTGTGTGTGTGTGTGTGTGTGTGTGTGTGTGTAAAACTAAGAAACTATCTGGGGGAGATGAATCACTTGCAGTTCTTGGCTTCAGTTGACTAAAAGAGATGAAACCGATACAACTATAACAAATACAATATAAAAAATCTATAAATGCCCCTAATGGGGCACAAATAAAATGCTATGGGAGATCAAGGAATAAAGAAACCACTTTTACTGAGGGGACTCTGAAGGTGGAGCTCAACAGTGGCACTTAAAGGTGGATCACATGCAGGTGGCCTCCGGGCAGGGCGGGTGGGAAAATGGAGAGCAGAGAAGGGTCGCGGCATGGACCACTGGGTGAAGGAAAGCAAGAAGTGATGGGGAAATAGCAGAGGTGCACGTAGGAAGAGGGTGGCAAATGCAGCCACAAACACTTGCAGCCAGACTATGGGAGGCTCTGCACGTTACTCTAAAGGAGTCTGAATTTTATTCTCTAGACATTGAAAACCCACTCAAGTTCTTTTCATTGGAAAGTAACATAAAACAGAACTGTGATTCAGAAGACTAATCTGGCAACAGTCTAATCCTTAAACTGAAAGGAAAATGCATAATTAAATATTTATCTGCTTTATCAGCATTTAAATACAATGCTTCCCATATAATATTGCAAAACTATGTAGATTCTTGCTCAAACATTTTATTCTATAGCACCTAAATCCTTACCAACATTGTGTGCCATCATATAAATAAGTTAGCCTCTGGGCTAGTTAAATGTCATCACTGAGCTCCACCTTCAAGGTGCCCTCAGTGAAAAGTGGTTTATTTATTCCTTGATCTCCCAAAGTATTTTATTTGTACCCCATTTAGAGGCATTTATAGATTTTTTTATATTGCATTTGTCATTAAAATGTAAGTACTACTTGAAGTGGTCAGATATTTGGAAACTGAACCCTAATGTTTAATAGTTAACTCACCTTGTATGTCTGTGCCAAACTTCTGAGACACTAAACTATACTGGACCATTCTAATGACCAATACTCTGGCATTCTGCCCCTGAAAATGGCAATACTAGCAGCTAGCAGGTCAAGGCTAAAAGAACACACCCAAGCGCTTTCCTTACCATGTTACTCCGGGAACTTGCCATTCTATGTACTAGGAATCAAAGCCTTCATTGCACCAGACGTAGTCCCTGATTCCTCAATAGCAAGTGTACAGCAGCTATCCTCAAACCTCACTGAATCACCAGGACTCTTGTCTAAAAATCTAGACTTCTGTCCTCACCCCTCACCCTGAGATTCCGATTCAGTTGGTGTGGGGTTGCCCAGTAATCTGCATTGTTAACAAACATCCCAGTAACTCTGATGCCTGTAACCTAACAGGCTGCCTACATTATCTATTACCCATGCTGGCACCTGTTTGGGAGTAAACAAGTAGGCAGTTGGCAATTATGCCTGGATAGCTATTTGCATAATTACACCTGGGCAAACATGGAGAGGATCACACTACATTAGGACTCTCTTCCAAACAAAACCAAACAAAACAATTACCAAGAAAGCTCAGCTAGGTGCTGGAGACAGCAAAAAAAAAACGGCAGAGAGCAGGAGGAGGAGAGAGGAGGCCAAAAACCGATGTCAGAACTGGACATCCCGTTTACCTTAGGGCCCCGAGAACTTGTAAACTAATGCAGAAGTACCTGCTTCAAACCTCATCTTCCAGTCTTTGCTGTTGAAGTTGCCATTTATGATTGTCCAGAAGATGTCAGCACCATGAGGAAGTGACAGAGCGTGAAGGAGGAGAGGCACTGCCAGGGACGACAGCTGGGAGAACTCAGACTTCACGACCCTCCACAGGCTGGGAACCCGGGGAGCAAAGAGGTGACAGTTTAGTATCACCGCCCCCCCAAAATGCTCTTATCCGAATTTATGATAATAGTTCATTGGCAGCTGGGGATGCCTTTGGTGAAATTACACTCATCTGCAAGACTATAATCCTCTGCTACATGTTTCCTATACGCTGTTCTGCTAATGTTCTTTAAAGAAATTACTTTTATGTAAGCCAGATTCAGAAAGTCATGGGTCATACACTTCCTCTCATATGTGGAAGCTAGAGAGAAAAAAAGGAGGAAGAAAGGGAGGTGGCATGAAAATAGAGGGATGAGGACCAGGGAGGGGTAGAGAAGAGGAAAAGGGAAGGTACTGGGTAAGTAAACTGACCAAATTATGTTATGTTTATGTATAAATATGGAACAACGAAGCCTGGCGTGGGGGCGCACACTTGTCATCCCAGCATTAGGGAGCTAAGACATGAGGATCGCGGTTCAAGGACAGCCTCAGCTACTTAGTGAGGGCCTTTGCAACACAGTGAGACCCTGTTCCAAAATAAAGAATAAAAAATAGGGCTGGGGGGCGCTTGGAGGTGGAATGCCCCTGGATTCCATCCCCAGTACCAGAAATATATATATATATATATATATATATATGAAATGAATTCCACTAGTATGCATAATTATAATGTACCAATAAAAATAAAATTACTTTTATGTAATAATATAGAAAAACATTATTATATTTTAACATAAAAACTAAAATTCATACGTTATCAATTTCAGCTATTAAATGAACAGTTACTGTTAAAAAAATATACAAAAATGTTTTTAGTTACGATAAGATAATGGGGTAATTAAGTGAGTTTTAAAAACATTTTTGCGCCGCGCCCTCCTCCGGCTCCCGGCGGCGGCGGCGGCTGCGCGCGGCAAACGTAACTGCTGACTCTTGAGTGCACGGCCATCCTGTAGCCATCCTTCAGCATCCTTCAGCATTTCATTAACAAGTACTTTCTACAGCATATTTTATAAAAAAGATAACTTGACCGGCGGCAGCAGCAGTGAATTCATCGAGTTCAGTTCAGCTACATCTGCGTACTCAAGAACAGTGGCATTTTTCTGAAGTTGTTCATTGAGTCTTTCCAGCATTTTCCTGCAGATAGAACTAGATGGCGACGGAGGAAAGCGGCACTTACAAGTCCCGCTAACAACCCAACTCTACTACCACAAAACCAGCGCCTTTCAGAGCCAGAAAACACCACCAGCAAAGAAATAAAAACGGTAACTACAAGGGACAGAGAAAAAGGGCTGGAAAAACAAGACACCAGAAAAAAACCAGCCCGAAGTGCCGCGCCCGCGCAGCGCTGAGCGGCCAGAGCCGCAGCGCGGATTGGGGGGAGCCGCAGAGTGGAGCGGCCTGCCGCGTCGCGGAACCGCCAGAGCGGCCGGAGTGGCCAGACCCGCGGTGCAGAGCAGCCGAAGCCGCGGTTCAGAGCAGCCGAGTAGAGCGGCCAGAACAGCCAAGCGGAGTGGCCAGAACAGCCGGAGCGGCCAGAGCCGCAGCGCGGATTGCCTGGAGCGGCCACGCGGAGTGGCCAGAGCCGCGGAGTGGAGCGGCTGGAGCAGCCGGAGCGGAGCGGCCAGAACAGCTGAGCGGAGCGGCCAGAGCAGCCGAGCAGAGCGGCCAGAACAGCCGGAGCGGAGCGACCAGAACAGTCGGAGCAGCCAGAGCCGCGTTGCGGAACGGCCGGAGCGGCCGGAGTGGCCAGACCCGCGGTGCAGAGCAGCCAGAGCCGGGCGCAGAGCGGCCGGAGCGGAGCGGCCTACATCTCCCCTAGCAGCACCAGGCTCCAGAGAGGAGGGAGACTCAAAACAGAGCTCAAATCCAGAGAGGAGGTACTTTGGCCTCGCGGCCTAGGACGCAGAAGCAGCGTCTTACTGCTGGCGGCAGTGGTGAGTTCACCGGACAGCCCTAGACCAATCCATTCAACCAGCCACCAGGAGCCTGAGAGGAGCGGTTGACAGCAAGCTGAGGTGAGCAGGTGCTGAACAGCCGGGCGGCAGTCAGCAGTTTTGTTGGTGCAGGGAACATCTAAAGCTCCCAAGGGCCGAGCACAGCACAACTGGCAGGGACTCAGAGCGGAGTTCAAAACCAGAGAAGAAATACGCCGCATCACGGCCAAGGGCGTGGCAGTGGTGCCATATTGCCAGTGGCGGCAGCAGCGAATCCACCAAGTTCACTACAGCTCCATCAGCGCACTCAATAACCGTGAGTCAAATTGTGACCCCTAGGGAAGAAATCCCAGTACTGCGCTCCCAGGGACTTGCGCAGATAGTCTCCCTGGGTCGGAGATTTTAGCAGTGCAGCCCAGGGGGGGAGTGGCAGTGGCAGAGATATCATACCATAGTCACAACTCCCCACTGGAGAACGCCCAACTTGGCACTCCCCACAGTCTAAGCAGCCTTGATTGACTCCCTGGGTCTGAGACTTTGTGATACAAACCAGTTAAGGAGTAGTGGTGACTGAGATACCACAGACACGAGATCCAGAGCATCTTAAGTGAACTCGTAGTGACTCGGGGAAGAACCCAGAGAAGGCACAAACTTCCAAAATCATGGGAAAGAGAAATAACAATGGAGCAGTGAATGCCAACAACCCCACAACATCAGAATCTGATAACACAGAAATCCAAAGATCTCTAGAAGATCAAATTAGGAAAATAACTTTAGAAATAATAGAGGACTTTCGAAAAGAATTTAGAGAGAGTCAAAAAGAGATAAAGGATGCAATTAATGAAGTAAAGGCCTCAATCCAAAGTATAAACAACAGATTAGACCACATGGAGAATAGAATCTCGCTCCTTGAAGATGATCATTCTAAAAATGAACGCATAGTTTCTAATTTAGAAAAAAAAACCCGACAGCAGGAATCTGACATTGAAGAAATATGGGCCCATTTCAAGAGAGCTAACCTAAGAATAATTGGAATAGAGGAGGGAAAAGAAGGTGAAACCAAAGGGATCAACAATCTCTTCAAGGAAGTAATAGCAGAAAATTTTCCAAACATAGAGCAAGAGGTCGATACACAGATCCAGGAAACTTATAGAACTCCCTTTAGACAGGATCAGAGAAGAGGATCCCCACGCCACATAATTGTCAAAATGACTAATGTGGAAGCCAAGGAGAGAATCTTAAAGGCAACAAAAACAAAAGGCCACGTGACATACAGAGGCAAACCAATTAGAATCACTCCAGACTTCCCAAACCAAGTTATGAAAGCCAGAAGGGCTTGGAGTAACATATTCCAAACTCTGAAAGAAAACAACTTCCAGCCAAAAATTTCCTACCCAGCAAAACTATCCATCAAATTAGATGGGGAAATAAGAAGCTTCCATGACAAACAGCAACTGAAGGAATTTATGTCTTCAAAACCAGCGCTAGAGAAAATACTCAAGGAGATTAACTGCAAAGAGGAAATGGGTAATACACGCCAGAACCAAAGAAACAAGAATTCCCATCCAGCAGACAACTAAGCAAAGAAGAATAAACAGTATCTTAAACAGAAATAAGATCTTAACATGTTGGGAATTAAAAATTATCTCTCTATAATCACACTTAATGTAAACGGCCTCAACTCCCCAATAAAAAGACATAAAGTGGCAAAATGGATTAAAAGCCAGAATCCATCCATCTGCTGCTTACAAGAAACACACCTTACAAGTAAAGATAGGAACAAACTCAAGGTAAAGGGCTGGAGCAAGGTAATCCATGCTAATGGTACTCGAAGACAAGCAGGAGTAGCAACTATGATATCAGACAAGTTAGACTTCAAACCCAAACTTATTAGAAGAGACAAAGAAGGTCACATCTTACTGGTAAAAGGAATAGTCCAGCAAGAGGAAATAACAATAATCAACATCTATGCCCCAAACATAGGGGCAGCTACTTTCATAAATCAAACTCTTTGTGATATGAAGTCACACATAAATCCCAACACAATAATACTGGGAGACTTCAACACACCTCTCACAATACTAGACCGATCTTCCAGACAAAGGGTCAGTAAAGATGTCTCAGAACTAAAGAACACCATTAACCAAATGGACCTGTTGGACTCATATAGAATATTTCACCCAACTACAGCAGAGTTTACATTTTTCTCAGCTGCTCATGGAACCTTCTCCAAAATAGATCACATCCTGGGACACAAAATGAGCACTAGCAAATTTAAAAAATGTTACATACTTCCCTGTGTCATTTCAGACCATAATGGAATGAAACTAGAAATCAACTATAAGAAGACTCAGAGAAACAACATAAACATGTGGAGACTGAACACCACACTTCTGAATGAAGAATGGGTCATAGAAGATGTAAGAGGTGAAATCAAGAAATTTCTAGAAACAAATGAAAATAAAGAAACAACATATCAAAACCTCTGGGACACTTTGAAGGCAGTATTAAGAGGAAAATTTATAGCACTGAGTGCTCACATAAGAAAAACAGAAAATCTTCAAATAAATAGCCTTATGACACACCTCAAAGCCCTTGAAAAGCAGGAACAATTGAACCCCAAAGCCAGCAGAAGACGGGAAATTATTAAAATTAGAGCAGAAATTAACGAAATAGAGAATAAAAAAACAATACAGAAAATCAACAAAACTAAAAGCTGGTTTCTTGAAAAAATTAACAAGATTGATAAACCATTAGCCAACCTAACTAAAAAAAAGAGAGAATCAACCCAAATTATGAAGATAAGGGATGAAAAAGGAGACATTACTACTGACAGCGTAGAAATCCAGAGGATTATCAGAAACTACTTTGAAAAACTATACTCCAACAAAATGGAAAACCTGGAGGAAATCGACAACTTCCTAGATAAATACAACCTTCCTAAACTGAGTCAAGAAGATATAGAACACTTAAACCAACCAATAACAATTAAAGAGATTGAAACAGCAATAAAGAGCTTACCATCAAAGAAAAGCCCAGGACCAGATGGTTTCCCAAGTGAATTCTATAAAACCTTTATAGGAGAACTAATCCCAATACTACTCAAACTATTTCGGGAAATAGAAAAAACCGGGACTCTCCCAAATACATTCTATGAAGCCAACATCACACTAATACCCAAACCGAATAAAGACAGTTCAAGGAAGGAAAACTACAGGCCTATATCTCTGATGAACTTGGATGCAAAACTATTAAACAAAATACTAGCAACACGCATTCAAAACCACATCAAGAAAATCATTCACCATGACCAGGTAGGGTTCATCCCAGGGATGCAAGGCTGGTTCAATATACGAAAATCAATCCATGTAATTCATCATATAAACAGAATCAAAGACAAAAACCACATGATCATCTCAATAGATGCTGAAAAAGCATTTGATAAAATTCAACATCCATTTATGATAAAAACACTGCAGAGAATTGGAATAGAAGGAACATATCTCAACATTATTAAGGCAATCTACAATAAGCCCACTGCCAACATCATATTAAATGGGGAAAAACTTCAAGAATTCCCCCTAAAAACTGGAACGAGACAAGGATGTCCACTATCACCACTTCTCTTCAATATAGTACTAGAGACTCTAGCCAGAGCAATAAGGCAAGAAAAGGAAATCAAAGGAGTACAAATAGGAAAAGAAGAACTCAAGCTTTCACTATTTGCAGATGACATGATACTATACTTAGAAAACCCAACAAACTCAACCAAAAGACTTATAGAACTGATCAACAAATTCAGCAAGGTATCTGGATACAAAATCAATCTTAAAAAATCAGAAGCTTTCCTGTACACCAACCATAAATCCACTGAAAAAGAAATTCAGAAAACACTTCCACTCAGGATCTCCCACAAAAAAATAAAATACCTAGGAATAAACTTGACCAAGGAGGTAAAAGATCTCTACAAAGAAAATTATAAAACACTGAAAAAAGAAATCGAAGAAGATCTTAGAAGATGGAAAGACCTTCCATGTTCATGGATTGGCAGAATAAATATTATTAAAATGGCCATACTCCCAAAACTGATCTACAGATTTAATGCAATGCCCATTAAACTACCAAGATCATTCCTCACAGACATAGAAAAATCAGTCCTTAAATTTATCTGGAATAACAAAAAGCCCAGAATAGCCAAGGTAGTTCTCAGCAACAAAAACCACGCAGGAGGAATCACAATACCTGACTTTAAACTATACTACAAAGCCATTGTAATAAAAACAGCATGGTACTGGCAAAAGAACAGATATATAGACCAATGGAGCAGAATAGAAGACCCAGAAACAAGTCCACACACTTTCAGCCAATTGATTTTTGACAAAGGGGCCAAAAACATACACTGGAAAAAAGATAGCCTCTTTAACAAATGGTGTTGGCAAAACTGGTTAAACATATGCAGAAAATTGGATGTTAATCCCACTTTTTCACCCTGTACAAAAGTCAACTCACGATGGATCAAAGACTTGGAAATTAAACCAGAGACTTTGAAGCTCCTTGAAGAGGGCATAGGTCCAACACTACAACACATAGGCACAGACAAACATTTCCTCAACAAGACCCCAAAAGCACAACAAATTAAAAGGAGAATCAATACATGGGATTGCATGAAACTGAAAAGCTTCTGTTCAGCAAAGGAAACTATCAAGAATCTCAATCGAGAGCCAACAGAATGGGAGAAGATTTTTGCCACCTACACCACTGATAGAGGACTAATATCTAGAATATACAGAGAACTCAAGAAACTCAACACTAAGAAAACAAAACATCCAATAACAAAATGGGCAAATGAACTAAATAGACACTTCACAAAAGAAGAAATTCAAATGGCCAATAAATGCATGAAAAAATGCTCAACATCACTGGCAATCAGAGAGATGCAAATCAAAACTACCCTGAGATTTCACCTAACTCCAACTAGAATGGCCATCATTCAAAACACAAACAACAACAGATGCTGGCGAGGATGTGGAGAAGTGGGAACTCTAAGACATTGTTGGTGGGATTGCAAATTAGTGCAACCACTTTGGAAAACAGTATGGAGAATCCTCAGAAGAATGGGAACAAATCTACCATTTGATCCAGCAATACCACTGTTGGGTATCTACCCAAAAGAAAAGAAACCAAACTATCAAACTAATGCATGTGTATCTATGTTCATAGCTGCACAATTCACCATAGCCAAACTATGGAACCAGCCAAGATGTCCATCAACAGATGAATGGATTACAAAACTGTGGGATATGTACACAATGGAATTTTACTCAGCCATCAAAAAAAACTCAATTACATCATTTTCAGGGAAATGGATGGAGCTGGAGGACATTATGCTAAGTGAGATTAGTCAGGCACAAAAAATAAGAAATCAGATGCTTTCCCTAATATGTGAGAGCTAGGGAGAAATGGGTCATAGGAGGAACTCTTGGAAAAGCATCAGTAACTTTTAACTCTGTTTACATTGTCTTTGGATATACAATATTTTTTTATTTTTTAAGGGAGTTTATTTACCCATTTGTTGCCTGTGCCATTGAAATCATATCCAAGAAATCACTTCCAATTTCAATGTTGTGAGGTTTTATGACCCAGATTTTCTTCTAAAAGCTGATAGTATTAAGATTTATATTTAGGTCCTTTATCTATTTTGAGTTAATATTTGTATATGTGTTAGGTAAGGGTCCAATTTTATTATTTTTCATTTATTATTATTTTTCAACAATATTTAGTTAAAAGACTAGTATTTCCTCCACCAAAAGTTCATGGAAACCTTGTCAAAAATAACTTGACAATGTATGGAAGAATTTATCTCTAGGCTTTTATTTAGCTCCAATGGTTTATATATCTGCCTTTAGAACAGTACTACACTGTTTCAATTATTGTAGCTTTATATGGTTTGAAATCAGAAAATATACATCTTCTAGCTTTGTTCTTCTTTGAGACTGTTTTGGGTATCTAGAGCCCATATTCCATATCAGGATAGATTTTTTTCTGAAAAATAAATAAATAAATGTATGATAGTTTCACCTAAAAAAAAAAAAAGAAAAAAAAATATTCTCTGGTAAGAAAGAAAGCAAAAAGAAATATTGAAATGTTATCTTTAAGTCATCAAAAGTTTGGTACCAGACAAATGAAACTGTTATGTGAGATTATCAATGTTAATATTGTATAAATTGCTATAATACTAGATGTCAACCACTAAGCCAAGCGTGGGAAGGAGGGATGGGGAGGGAATGGGGTGGGGATCGGGTAGGGGCTAACTGGGCGATGTGTGCATGTATGTCTACAAAAGTATCTTATTTATACCACTATGATGTATGAATACATTGCACCAATAAAAAATAAATTAAAAAAAAAAAAAAAATAAAAACATTTTTGCAGTGAACATTTGTAAGTTCTGTCAGTTCTGCCAGCCCAGCAGGCAAATTCTTTCCCCTTGCTATCGCAAAGAACAACACTCTTCTATTCATAATAGCCTTTCCAAGAACTGAATATATTTTTAGTAACAATATATTACTGGGTTCAAATATTTATTCAATTACATAAAGCACGTTTTTGTTGCTGTTTGGTTTTGTTTTCTATGTGGCTCCAGAGTTAATATCAGAATCAAAACTATGTGTCACTTTAAAAAGCTCCTAACACACACTGAGAGATGGGCAGAATGGCATACTCCATCTCCATTTTGCAGAAAGCACACTGAGGCTTATGTCACTAGATTTGTCCCCAATCAGAAAATATACCAGAGATAAAAAGTGAGAAGGAGCAATTTTCACACACCACGTGCCTAATGTGAGTGGTGGAAGTCAATCTTAGATCTAATCCCAACTTTGCCATTACTCAGATCCACAGCCCCGTGCAAATCTCTTGGCTCCTCTTAACTCGCATTTCCTCCTGTGGGCTGCATTAAATGGAGTGATGCAGAGTCCTGGCACCAGTACGTATTTACAGACTTCAGGCTGTCAGAACACTGTGAGGATAAGGAAGATGCTTCCAGAGCACAACAGGCCCTTGGGGGATGCGCAGTCAAAAGGAGACAACATCTGTCCCGCTGAGGAACTCCCAGCCTAGCAGAGGGAGGAAAACCATACACCGAATGGCTAGAAAACCATCCTGGTGCCAGAGGTCTGGATCTGGCCTGTCCCAAAGGCTTCCCCAGGTCTCTAGAGCATCCTGGCTTGAAAAGAGGAAGAATGTCCTTCACGTGAATTCCTCCATGTCCCCGATGGCTTCTGTGTCAGGGTGGTACTTCAAGGAAAACATATTCACTAGTAGCCCAAATGCTGAGCTGGAGATCCATGGCACTAAGAATCCCTTTGGCTCATGTACATTTTTGTGGGGGGCTGCCTGGAATGTGGGGGGCTGTCTGGAATGCCCGCTCCCCTGGAGCTGATGGAGCACCTGCCTCAGCCTTCACTCCGCTCCTGCACCAATCCTGACAGATCTGCTGCTGGTCTCATCCTCTACCTGAACCTTTCAGATCATCTCTCCTCTCCCCACGTCCAGGCTAGCAGCCAGGTTTTCCTCCATTACACCTGCAGAGCCCTGTTTTGTCATGAGGCAATCTCTCTGTAGCTCCTCCCACCTTTCCCCTCAGGTGCTTCTGGAGCAGGTTGAAGAGTGTGTCTCCCCCCCACCCCCAGTTCATGTGCACCTAGAACCTCAGAATGCACCCTTGCTTGGAAAAGGGGTACTTGTAGATATAACTGAGATGAGGTCATACTGGATGAGGGTGACCCCAACTCTAATGACTGGTGCCTTTATAAGAAGAGGAGAGATAGAGGACATGGGGAAGAATGCCACATGTCAGAACCCTGAGCGATGCAACCACGTGCCAGGGAACACCGAGGACTGCAGTGACCACCAGAAGCTACAAGAGAGTTAAGACGCTTGGCCCTAGCATCAGTAAGGCTCTGCTGAAACCATGACTTCAGACTTCTGGCCTCCAGAAATGGGGAGAAAGAACTTCTTCCGTGGTTTGAAGCCACTCATCTTTGGACACTTGTAGAGCAGCTCTGAAGAATGAACACAGCTTTCCCTTCCTCACGTGGCTGAGACCTGACATTTTCCTGGAAACATGATTCCCCTTCACCCTTTCTGCGAGTCTGCACCCCGGCTCACAGGCCCTGAGGATGATCCTTGCTTTTCAGGCCTCTCTCACCAACTTCTTTCTTTTGAAATCCATGACATCGTCTTATAGGGCCTTCTCCTCATTCCTGGTTGAAGTGGGACCTGGCTTATTCTTCCTGCCCAGGCCTGAGCGGCTCGAGCCCTGGTCCCTGATCTCCCACCTCCTTGTTCTCAGAGGCCTTGGCTCTGTTGGGTGAGGAGCCACTGGCCTCACCTCTCCAAGCAGAGGCCAAGAGAACACACAGCTTCAACAGCTGACCCTGACAGAGGCTCCCTTGCCCTCTGCTCTTGTCAGCATCAGTTCTTCGCCTGGCCCCGTTGCCCCCGATTTTTGGCTGGCTCTTGGAGTCATCCATTTCACCACACAGGAATGGCTCTTCCCTCTGACCTTCCTCTGCAGCCAAATTACTCATCCCTGACCCAGAAAATCCCACCACCTGTTCTCTCTCCTCCATGTCTAAGTGATCCCAAATGTCATTAAAGAAAGCCCCGACCTCCAAGGTCTTCACACTTGGTTCCCAACCTCTGTCTCTAGTCTTGCGTTTTCTAACTCCTAAAACCACACACTACACAGCAAAAATGAAACTCGGGCACCACCCCATCTACACAGGCCTTGCCCATTTCCACCCGTTCCTTCCAACTCTCCTGTTAGCTCTTGATGTATCTGCTTTCCGCAAAATGTACTACCTTGAATCTTTATTAATCAAAACTCATTCCTTTTTTTTTTTTTTGGTGGTACTGGGGTTCCTGGAAGCCCTTCTACCTCCGGGCTACACTCCCAGACCTATTTTTTATATTTTTGAAACAGAGTCTCTTAAACCAGCACGTCTGGCTTCGAACCTGCGCGATCCTCCTGTCTCTGCCTCCCAAGCGCGGGGATTACAAGCATGCGCCACCACGCCCAGCCTAAAACTCATTACTTTAATATCCACCTAAATGGTGTCAGCTGCTGAACATTTCTCTAAACATTCACCTGAAAATGACTTCACCCATCTATAACTGAGCAAAGCTGTCACCCATCACACTCCTTGGGAGTCACCGTGACTTACATCTACACAGAATACCGTGCAGCTGGGTCTACCCAAGATCATAGTTTACTGTGTCTTTATTGTTTCAAGTGTATTACGAAGGCCACCCCACTTCCATCTGAAAACTAGACTGATTTAAATAATACAACACGTGGGTCATCTTCAATATATTTGGTATTTATTCCCTTCTAAACTAGACTACAAATTCCCAACGTGCCTAGAACAGTAACATCTATGGTATAAAAACATCTTTATATCTGTTGAATAAATGAGTAAGTGGAAAAAACAAGTAAAGATGGAGCCTCAACTTGGCTTTATCACCAACTCAACCCAACCTCTTTCTCCTTTTCTAGCAATTCATTCCCTTCCAGGTAAAATGAGGGTAATAGGTTTCTGACTTGCTTCCAGGAAGACTATAACAGTTATTTTAAGCTTCTCAGGAAGAAAGCACTTTAAATCTAGGGCAATATTTTATTATTATTCTCAAAATGCCTCAGCAGTATCTTAAAAATAACTTACCAGACAATATATGGAGGGACTTTAGATGTCTATCAGCAGTGTTATTTCAAGGAAGAAAACAGTAAATCCTTACTTAATTATACTAATCATAATCTGTTGACATTTTTTCTAGGGCATGCTATATTCATGTAACAGCTGAAAGGCATAAAATGACCCTTATTTTATCTAGTATTTATATCAATATGAAGAAATTAATGTTCACTTACTAGGATCTATTGGCATAGTCAAGCATTCGATGAAACAAGATATATAAAAGTAGTTCTAATAGGCAATCAGGCTATCCTGTCTGAGAAAAATTACACAAATGGGCTAGTAAGTCTTAATTCTAACTTTAACTTTCACATCTGAAACCTAAAATGTGAAACAAATAAGACATTAGTAAGACATACCTTGCAATCAACATGTGATCCTGAATGTAGGCTAAAAATTGGGGATGGTCTTTCCTGGCAATGTATAGACACTCTCCATGCAGACAGAGGATCTTCAGGCAATTCAGCATGTTGAAAAGAATGTCTGGCTCTTCAAATTTAGCCATTTCCTATGCAAAGAACCACACAGTCACTGGGTTTTTAAACACAGCATTCCTACCAGGCCAAACATTCAAAGAATTCAGAAACATACCTGGAAAATGGTATATATGAGTCTCAACGTTACTGGAAGCTGCTGGTAGCAAAACTTTCTTTCAGTATCATTCTTTACTGCTGTGAAGAGATCATTTCACAAAGGTTAGCCTAACTCCTCCTCCTCCCACCAGTCACCAATTGGTCAAGACCGTGAAACCAAGACGAGCCGTAAGATAGACAGAGAATATATTTAAAAGCATTTGTGTAACATTTTAAATTGTTCTTCACATTAACATATATGCCTTCTACAAGCCAAATGCAGAAAACCTAAATTTAGAATTCTCAGCCTCCATTTTTTTGTCCCCTGGTCCATCAGGCGTTCCAAAGTCCTTGGCTCCCTGAGCTGTACCCCAGCACAGCTGCCTGCTGCAAGTTCTACTGCTCCCTGAAGGGACCCGGAGCAGGCTAGGCATCTTGTCCTAACCGAAAGGGAGATAAGCAGGTATTACAGAGAGCTGTGCAAGTCAATTAACACCTAAGGAGAAGCTTATGCCACAAGGTATCACAAAATGGGGACATTTTGAAGACGATGAATGCATTCAGACGAGAATACCACTTGTGGTTTTATCTTCTTGTGAGGATCTCCAAACCCTTTGCCCCCATGGAGGGGGTGGTAGCATATTGTACATCAAAGTATGCTAGAGAAAAGAACCCACAAGTTAGCCAGATGCAGAAACTAGTATAAAATGTCTTAAGTAAGGTGCCAGTATAAGTACTGGCAATTTCTGGGAGGAGAGTCAGTGGTAATCAAATCTTCTTGGCCTACATATTAAATAGTTTATTGCAAATCTTACACTCAAAGATATTTGAAATGCTTGTTATCAGCGATGATTGTCTCTATTTTTTTTTACTGTGACTGCTGCATATGTATATGTGTATGTGTATGCGTATGTATATGTATGTATGTGGCAGACGTATATGCTTGCTGTAAGAAATAGTTGTCAAGCCAAAAAAAAAAAAAAAAGCAGAAAAAGAAGATTGTCCAGAGGAAATGGGAATCCCTGAACATGTTGATGGAGCACCCCTCGTTCCCTGGTGGAAACTGAGGATCACTGCCTGGAGGCCCACAGACCGGAAGCGGCTCCAAGGCTCTGAGCATCAGGGAACGTTGGATCTGGAAGAAAGTTACCGGGTGCTTCCAAGGAGACATTCTACAACTGTGTAAGAGAACAGACAGCAAAAGAAGGAAAATAGGCCAAAACTATGATAGGGGCCTGACGCCGTGTCTAAGGGAAAAGAGAGCAAATGTGTAGAAACGTGCGGGCTATAAGAATTGAGCAATGAAAAGACTACAGTTGACCCTCTACATCCATAGGCTCTGCATTTTCGGATTCAACCAACCAAGGCTCAAAAATACTTGGAGGAAAAAAACTGTGTCTGTACTGAACACAGACTCCTTCTCATCATTAGTCAATAACAATGACGCATAACAATATTTGCATGGCATTTGCGTTATATTAAGCATCATAAGTAATCTAGAGGTAAAATACATGGGAGGATCCGCTCAAGCTATATTCACAAATGTCAAACCATTTCTTGTAAGGCTCTTGAGCATCCGCAGATGTGGGTGTCTGTTGAGGGAGGGGCTGTGTCCTACAACCAAGTCCCTGAGGATACTGAGGGACACCTATAATTTTTATAGTTGCTTAATATTGACCATTGTTTTAAATAAAATATTACATATAAATAACAGTGGCAATTAATTGATTCGTGTGTTGTCTTTGGTTTAAAAATATATTAGAAGGAGTATAGAGCCAGGCGTGGTGGTGCACACTTGTAATCCCCGTACTTGGGAGGCTGAGAAAAGAGGATCACACAGGTTCGAGGCCAGCCTCAGCTATTTAGTGAGACCCTCAGCAATTTAGTGAGACCCTGTTTCCAAATAAAATATAAAATGGGTTTGGGAGTGTAGCTCAGAGGTAGAAGGCCCCTGGGTTCCATCCCCTGTACCACACACACACACACACAAAAAAAGGAGAATAGAAAAAATACAGGTTGATGGATCATAAGTGAAGTACTTGCTTCATTTAGGCATAAAGCCTGGTAGAAGTGTAACTCTGGGCCTGGGCCTCAGCTGCTACAGCCTAAAGCAGGGCAATTATTTCTTAGTTAAGCAGGAGACCTGGGTTTTTGTCCCAACTCCTGCCACTACTAACTGTCTGACATTTAGATTTCTAATTCCCAGGCCCCCACCTCAGATATATCTGGAGTTGGAGGTATAGAGTGGAGTTCGTTTATTTTGCTTGCATCTCGGCTCCTTAGATGATCCTGATGCTGCAGCCCAGCTTTGGAGGCATTTATGTATGGGCATGAACTGCAGATGAACCCCCGGAGCTACACGACCACGGGCAAGTCTTTAAACCCATCTGGGATTTATTTTCTCATCCTCAAAGTAAACTAGGTTAGCAGATTTCAACCTTCTTTTCTGAAGCACACTTTGTTTAAAGCAAATCTTGCTTACAACTCCAGTGTATAAACGAAAGCAAGTTGGCAGAAGCCGGGCAGACTTCCCCTCATCTTCCCACCACCTGTCACCCCAATAAGGAAAGTTTCAAAGGTAGTGACACCAAGTCTCTGTAGCTCCGAGAAGTCCACATCGAAAGCCAATGAAAGAAATATATCTCAAGTATTTCTTTGGACTCAAGTTTCAGTGGTTTCAAATAACGTGAGCTGAGATATCCATAATCTGTTGTTCATATATATGACCCATGTAGGAGCAAGTAGCTCTGACCAACAACTTTGTGATAATGATGTAGTTACCTTTGTCTGAATAAAACACGTAGCAGCTACAATGAGCCCCACAAAACAGCCCCTAACAATGCTAGGTGTTCACAGAAGGGATCATGTAAATCCCATGCTCTCTGATTCTGGAGTGGGCCACCCAAGATCAAGACAGCCTACCACTTCAGGACAGTGGACGCAGGAAGGTTTTCTTAAAGCTGCCCAAATCTGTTCCAGGTCCTATCCAAACTCCCACAGTGGTACCATTCATATCCGGAAACTGAGCTTTCCCACAGGCAACTGGAGTCACATCCTGACCCCCTAAACTCTTTCAGAGTGTGAGGAGTTCAGGACTGGTTCTTGAGCCTGCCTGCCATCTTGCTGTACCCAGTTCACCCACCCAGAGCCTTTAAGCAAATTAGAAGGAAGCCACTCTTGTGAGTAAGAGCCAAGCCACCTGGCCCTGGAGCACAACCTGCAGCTCAAGGTGGGTGCGCTGTCCAGGGTCCTGATCAAGCCCTTAGTGTGCAGAAGCTGCATGGATGAGCGTGCCTGAGTGCCCTTGAGACTGGCACCCTGCCCCCAACCCCAGCCTTTCAGCCTCAGCTCAGGGCTACTTCTGAACAGAGAATGCAATGCACCTTGTAGGGATTATGTTAGTGTTTTACACTAACATGATGAGTGTGGACTGATAACCAGCTCCTACTGCCAGAACATATCAAAGTCAATCACTAAGCCAAACATGAGAAGGAGTGAGGGAGGAGGGAATGAGGTAGGAACTGGGGAAGGGCTAAATGAGTGATGTGTGCATGTATGCCTCTACCATCTTATACCCATTAAGATGTATGACAACAATGCACCAATTTTAAAAAAAATTAAAAATTAAAATATATATATGAAAAAATCAAGCTATGAGTTACCAAATATCTAAAAAAAAAAAAAAAAGAAGAAGAAGAAGAAGGAAGGTGTTCAGGGAACTGCATCCCACTGGAGCCACAACTGATCTGTTGACTTCAAAATCTAGTGGGAAATGTTATCTGCACATGTCAACACCAAGGAAGCTGAATCTGAACTTGTCCAAGGCCGTATTACCCAAGGGTCTGCACATCAGGCCCTGTGCAAAGTGGAATGTGTACACCACGTGCTCCCCACCTGCAAGTTCACGTACCAGCGTGTTCTGTGGGCGTGGTGCGATTGCCTGGGTTTTCCCCATGCTTGGCAGCTGGGTTCTCCTCCTCCTCTCCTTCAGGACCTATGATGAACTCTGGTCTGGAAGAAAGGAGACTATCCTCGAGGCTGTCTGTGGGCTCCTGAAACAAATACAATAAGCAGCCAGATGAGCAGCCCTTGGGGGCTGGAAGGAAGGGTTCACCTCAGGTCAGTGAAGATGGATCAGGGCCTGTTCTGTGCAGCCCTATGCTGAGCCAAAGCCTGAGCTTGCTACCACAGTGGTCAGAGGCCTGTAGCAGCTGTTGCTGAAACATCTGCTTTCCCTCAAAGTAAATAAGGGAAAATGGTGAAACACTGTTGGACCTTCCTGGGCCACTCTCCTTCCTCTGCCTCAGCCCTCCAGATCAGTAGCCCACTGTGAGTAGAGCTCCCACCCATGTTTTCCATAACAGAACTTACTTAGAGGGGAATAGTCAGAGGTTCCCTGAGATATATATATTCAAATGAAAATGGTGGTTGTCAAGGCAAGTCAAATTTCTAAGAGCAAGAAGTTGGTATAACGTGAGTTAAAGAGCGTAAGGTGGGGAAATCTAAGTGGCCATCAACAGACAGATGGATTGACAAAATGGGGCCCATCCATACAATGGAATATTATTCAGCCTTAAAAAGAAAGGCCATTCTGCCGGGCGTGGTGGCGCACGCTTGTAATCCCCACACTCGAGAGGCGGAGACAGGAGGATCGCGCAGGTTCGAAGCCAGCCACATGCGCTGGCTTAGGAGACCCTGTTTCCAAATAAAAATGTAAAAATAGGTCTGGGAGTGTAGCCCGGAGGTAGAAGGGCTTCCAGGAACCCCAGTACCATCAAAAAAAGAAAAGATAGTCCATTCTGCCGGGCGTGGTGGCACACGCTTGTAATCCCCGCGCTTGGGAGGCGGAGACAGGAGGATCGCACAGATTCTAAGCCAGCCAAGCTGGCTTAAGAGACCCTGTTTTCAAAAATAAAATAGGTCTGGGAGTGTAGCCTGGAGGTAGAAGGACTTCCAGAAACCCCAATACCACCAAAAAAAAAAAAAAAAAAAAAAAACAGCCATTCTGACAAATGCCAAAACTAGAAAGAACTCTGAGGACATTATGCTAAATGAAATAAACCAGTCACAAAAGACACATACTATATAATTTCACTTATATAATATGCAATATATACTGTAGAAAAAGTAGAATGGTGGTTGTTAGGGTTGGAGGAAGAGAGAGATGTGGAGAATGGTTGCTTAATAGTTATAGGGTTTTAGTTTTGCAAGATGCAAAAGTCCTGGATATTATTTGCACAACAATGTGAATATACTTAACACTGTACATATATAACAAATTGCAAATGTGGGAAAAGAAAAATTTTTCAAGAACTCTTAGTATGGCTACCATTTTTTATATCTAAGCTTTGGTTTTTCTGTGCATGGGGGGGATACTAAGGACTGAACCCAAGAGCATTCTATCACTGAATTATACCCCTAGCCCTTTTCATTTTCTGTTTTAAAACAGAGTCTTGAGCCGGGAGTGGTGGCACACGCTTGTAATCCACGCGCTTGGGAGGCAGAGACAGGGGGATCGTGCTGGTTCAGAGCCAGCCTCGCTGGCTTCAGAGACCCTGTTTCCAAATAAAAAAAAATATAAAATAGGTCTGGGAGTGTATCCTGGAGGTAGAAGGGCTTCCAGGAACCCCAGTACCATCAAAACAAAACAAACAAACAAACAAACAAAAAACAACAGAGTCTTGCTAAGTTACTGTAAGCTGGCCTCAAACCTGCTATCCTCCTGTCTCAGCCACCCAAGTATGGCAATTATAGGCCTGTGCCACTGCACCCAGCTTATCTTTTTTCTTTCTTTCTTTCAAAAGAAAACATTTCATCTTCAAATGTCTTCTTTTAAAATTATCCTCATAGCTAACACTTTAACCAGCAATTTTTTCATGACTTATTTGACATCCAGGTCAAAGCAAACAGGAGACCAAGACTGGTGGGATAAAATGGACATGAGGAAAAAAGAAATCAGTGTTAAAAGAGTGGCTGACAGGACTCCAGAAATACCTTTGCCAACTTACAGTGTTACTAGAGCCGGCCTTGTTCCTAGACTCCCCATAAACAAGACACCCAGTCAACTCGTAAGCCAGGTTTCACAAGTGTGATCCACTGAGCAGTTGTCAGTGGCACCGAGTCTTCTACATATAGCTAGTAACTCACATTTCTGGTACTGCCCTCCAAGGGACTGTGCTACCTGTCCTGCAAACCAGCCTAAGCCTCCTGCCAGCCCATGCTTCAGGTCCTCACCCACGCCTGTGTCTTCTACTTGTCCCAGGAGGAGAACAAAACAGTTAAAGCATCTATGGCCCACGGTGGCGGCCATGCGTTCTAAGACAGAGCCCTCTTATTAATGTGTTTCTCTCCCATAAAATGTGAGAGAAAAACTGAATCATTTAACTTCACCTCCAGTTTTATTTTAAGCACATGACCATGTTAAAAGCATCATGCAATGCCGGGCGTGGTGGCGCACGCTTGTAATCCCCGCGCTTGGGAGGCAGAGACAGGAGGATCGCGCAGGTTCGAAGCCAGCCGCGCGCTGGCTTAGGAGACCCTGTTTCCAAAAATAAAATAGGTCTGGGAGTGTAGCCTGGAGGTAGAAGGGCTTCCAGGAACCCCAGTACCACCACACACACACACACAAAAAAAAAAAAAAACCCATCATGCATATTGGGGGACTCTTGGTGGCTCAGTTTCTCCATATTCAGACTTATTCCTCTCCTTGTTTCATGGGATAATGTCAAAAATGGCACCCTATGGGAGCCTGCTGGAGTCAAGCAGATGGAACACAAGACAACTCTAGCCTCTTTGCACCTCGTCCCCTCCTTGAAAGAGAAGTCTACACTCCAGGTAGACAGTTCCTCCGCTAATCCTGTTCTCAAACTCTAAACTGCTGGGATCTGCCTTCCATCCCTGATCATCACTGTCTCCAAGGACACAAAGGACCCCTTGTTTCGGAATCCCCTGGATACTTTTCAGTCTTTTCTTTTTCCTCTCTCCAAAATTTGACCTGATGATTATTACCTCCTTTTCTAAACTATCTCTTACCTTAGTTTCTGTGCTATTTCTCTCCCTCAGTTTTCTCTCGCATCTGTGGCCTCCTCTCTATGTATTTTTTTTTTTCCTCCTAAGAGCGGGTATTTATGAGAATTACAATCTTAACTCTCTTCCCTTCTCACACCACACAAATATGCACATGACTCCAAGCATTTATCTTTCCAATCTTTCTCTTAAGAATCAGATCCAAGCTGGATGTGGTGGTGCACACCTAGAATCCCAGTACTCTGCAGGCTGAATCAGAAGGGTCATAGGTTCAAGGACAGTCTCAGCAACATAGAAAGACTGTCAGCAACCCATGTCACACGATGTGTGCCGTCACTACTCGGGTACACAAGGCATCTGCTGTACTTGCGTATGGGCTTTTCCCCTCCCAAACTCATGTTGAAATTTAATCCCCAAGGTGAGATATTCAGAGGAAAGACAAGAAGACCTTTAAGAAGTAACTAGGGCTGTCCTGATGAGTGGACTAATTCTTCGTGCAATTAACAGATTTATGGATTAAGAGATAATATATGTCACTTGGGCAGATAACTGTCTGGGTCTCAGAAGTTCTTCAACCATTTTCTTTACATTAACTCCATTCCTCCTTCGAGTATATACACTCTAGTCTCATCTCTCCCAAGGAGACTTTCCTAACCCCATCATCTCTTAAGCTGGAGTCACTGTCCTTTCTAGACCTGCATAGCTGCCTTATATGTCCTTCACCACAATGCTCACCATGCTGTCTTCTGGTGTTCCATTTACTTAAACATCTAGACTCATCTGAGATTCTTGACTCTAATTTCTATTCTCTCGTGATTTGTTTTTGTAACTAGCCTTTTTTTTTTTTTTTTTGGTAGTACTGGGGTTCCTGGAAGCCCTTCTACCTCCGGGATACACTCCCAGACCTATTTTTGCATTTTTATTTGGAAACAGGGTCTCCTAAGCCAGCGCGCGGGGCTAGCTTCGAACCTGCGCGATCCTCCTGTCTCTGCCTCCCAAGCACGGGGATTACAAGCGTGCGCCACCACGCCCAGCATAACTAGCCTTTTTTGGATTTGATTTTTTAAACTACACTATTTTTAAACTACTACTATTATATATTGGCATATATATTATATATTGTATATTAACAAATTTCACATGGATAAACCTGAGGACATAATGCTATACTGAAGAAGCCAGACACTGAAAGCCAAATACTGCGTGTTGTCACACGTGGAAGCTAAAACTCATAGTAGCAGAGAAGTGGAGGATGGTGCCAGAGGCTGGGCAGTGAAGGGGAGGAGAGATGTAGCTGTTCTGCAGTGAGGACCAATCACTATGGTTGAGACAGGTAGGACTAATGAGTTAAATGAGCTGAAAGTGAAGAAATGCTCTATCACTCGTATGATATACTTCAGAAATTTGGTTTTTTTTTTTAAGAAGTCTCTTTCTGTGTTAAACAAACATTAAAGAAAAAGAAGGAAAAGAAAAGATGCCCAAGTATTGGCTCAGATAATTCAGGTTCATCTACCTATGATGGTATAAGGCATTTTGGTGTGTATATCTTAGATTAAAAATAGGCTCAACAGAAAATTGCTAGTGCATGGAATCGCTAACATTATGACATATATGAGCTTTTTCTTCTACTGACAATCTTTTTGGAACGCAGAAAATGAAAGTAACCCCAAAAAGGGGGTAATGAAGATTTTCCTGACTGCCAATGAAGTCAATGAGTTTTACAAAGTAAAACTTGAATGAAACTTAATTTTGAAACAGTCTCTATATAACATCTACTTAATATTTGATTGTATATTTTATCATACTATTATTTATTTATTTATTTATTTATTTAGGTGGTACTGGGGTTCCTGGAAGCCCTTCTACCTCCGGGCTGCACTCCCAGACCTATTTTATATTTCTTTTTATTTGGAAACAGGGTCTCTTAAGCCAGCGCGGCTGGCTTCGAACCTGCGCGATCCTCCTGTCTCCGCCTCCCAAGAGCGGGGATTACAAGCGTGCGCCACCATGCCCGGCTCATACTCATTATTTAAACTTTGTAAAATAATTCCATGATGAAAGTCTTTCAAGAATACCAATAATGCTTTGTTTTCATGAGAACCATGTGAATGGAGCTGCTACAACCCTAACTGAAGCCACTTAATAGAATTCTGTATAACGTAACTCTATCCCCTCTCCCTTTCCAGGAGCCTGAGTTGGTGAAAGCAACGGGAAAACTATCTTTTAACACAGTCTTCCATATAACCCAGCATGGAACATCAGATAATACTGAGAAAGGCCCCCGTGCACCAGCAACTGCTGTTTTCATGACTACCAAACTTGAGTCATCCCAGTTCTTGGACTGCTTACCACCAGCCGGCTCTCCTCTTTGGGAGCCAGTCTCTCCAGGAGTTCACAGGCAAGCTGATAGCAGAGGATACTAGACTGACATAAGTTGCACTCGATTGCTTTCTCGTCCTTCTGGCAGGTGTGGGAGCCCCCCCAGGGGGCCTGGAAGACGTTGTTTATAATAGAAATTATGTCCTTAGACAAGCTGTGCTCTAAACCCATTGTAATTCCATCATCTTGTAACTCCATCTGAAAGACATTGGAAAAAGGACAAAAAGTGGAAAAAAAAAAAGAAGAAGGAGTTTGGTCCTTTTGTCCAATATTTCATTGGTACACTACTTGGAGGTGATTTTTTTCATTCTTTAAATATTATTTAAAGATAGTATAGGCTCAAAGCCATAAATAAGATTGCTTCCCAATGATTCTTCTAAAAAATACAAATACAAGAAAGTGATAGGAATTATTTTAAGAATCATGTGTGCAATTCAAAAGAGAAGTGTTTTTATACTTAACTTTGTAAAAATTTTATACAATTTTAAAATGCTACTCTTCCAGATCTTGGTTTCTAAATGTCATTATCCACTAAAAGGAACCAGGGTTCCTTGAAGAAATGGTCAATTTCAGAGCTGGGACAAAGAAAATATAAAATGAGCCTGGAATATCTTGCCATGTTCTAATAATGATGTATCATGTCAAAAGAACACAGAGCCAGCTTGAAGAGATTCCCACTGGCCAAATATGAGAAGATATGAGAAACAAAATAAATAATTACAGTTGCAAATGATAACACACTAATAAAAGAATCATGTGCACATACAAAGTAAGTATATAGGTAAATAAATACACAAAGGAAAATAAGAAAAAATGTCCCTTTAGCACCAGCTAATACATTTATAAAATGATGGAATTAGAAAATTATCATCTGGCAGTCAGGACAGCCTAATTGCCTATGGGAACTACTTTTATTTATTTTATTTCAATCCCATTCCCATATGTCAACATCATGGCAGGTATTCCCAGCAGTGTGTTTTTTTTTTTTTTTTTCAGACTCTTTGGGCAGTTTCCAAAGGAATCTGCAAAATTCCTTGAGTGATACTGTATCAGTTCAGTAAGCAGGAAGATGTACAAAACACAGAAAGAATAAATAACCATGTGAGGACACTTTCTCTCAGTCTTCACCACTGAAACAAAGGAAGCTCATGTTTCAACTACCTGCTTCAGGAGAAGATCAAACATGAGGATGAAACTATTTAGATTCATTTCATCATCTTCACAGTCAAAGTCAATAGTCCTTCCTCCCGGGTGTCCAAAATTCTTGAAAGGGCTACGGAACGGACTACGCATAGGACTCCGAAATGGACTCTGGAAAGGACTATGAAATGGACTCAGCATATTGTGCTGAACTCGTCGACCAGGATCAGAGGCAACACTCACCTTAAAAAAAAAATCAACACATAAATGAGCTCACCGAAGTTCAAATGGCTGTATAAAATATTCAGGGACTCTCCAGACAGTATGATTTCCTTTGACATTATCCAATGGTTAGTACCTCCAAGTCATAGGGACCCTCTCAAAATACAAAAAAATAACAAATAAAACCATTCAAACTTTCAGATGAGTCATCAAAGGACAAAACATCAGCACCCTAAAGAATGAAGACATTTGCCATTATATTTTCATCCCATCAAACATTCCCGATTAGGCTAGATTACCTGAACCTACTAAAATCTATAAGCTGAAAAAATGAGAAATTACATGAGTAAAATATTGCAAGATAAAAAATGTAAGCCATAAGCACAGACTCTCATTTCTATATGACTAGCTAAAGCATGGCCTATGGGGGTTATAGTGATTAAACTCTCATAAGAAAATCATATATGTCACACCTATTGTACGGGTTATTTTCCATTTCCACCATGCCTCCCCCAGGCACTCGCTGCCCTCCTCCTTCCCCAAGGTGCTGTGGCAGAGTCTCCCTGGCTCCTTGGCTGAGTTCAGAGGACCTCGAGTAAGAGGAGCGAGGGTGGGAGCATTTCTCACCACCTGTTGGCGCCACCTCTCCGGCACACCTCGGCACGCTACAGCTTCTCCGGCCAGCCTGCCCTGCAGGCTCAGCTCCATGTGGCTCCAGAGGCTCTTTTCTTTGTTCCGTATTTCCCAGGGGTGTAGTGACTTCCTCTAGGACTGTCACTCAACTCTGGGTGTTCCATCAAGGTTTATTGCTCCCAGAACCTTTTCCATAATTCTACAGGCAGAATCTCCATTAATGCCCCTTCATTTTAAAATATCTAGGATAAATTCTGTATCAGAGTTCTGACTGATATAGCTGTGTGTCATTCTCAGAACATTTTCTCTCATAAAGATCTTTCTAGTGACCTGAAAGCTCCACAAACATCATTTTAAAACAAATGACAGGAGCGCCCCATGAAGAATTAGAATACCTGAATATCATAGTGTTAAGTACCAGATACAAACTCTGATCCCATGATCGCATTAGAGTTTTTAATCCCTAGATGTCAGGAGGAATGACCAGGGGAATTCTGGGAGAGACTTGATGAAGAGAGTTAAGGATAGTCTTTGCCAGGCTTCAGGTGAGTCAGCCTCTCCAACACTGCTTGTGGTCTGAGAATGCCCCTACAGCAACACAAACTCCATCAGGTCTTTCATAGAAACATTACTAAAAATTTCCAACAGCCTTTGTACACTTCTCATCGCCAGAGGTACAGAAGGAAGTAGAAGGAGCCCAGTTGGTGCATAGAGACAAAGTCTCTGGTCATTTCTTCCCAAAACACAATGGGAAATAAACATTCAAACTCCTTACTCCAGAAGTGAAGCACTGAGCTACCCAGTAGCTGGTAAAAAATTCTTATTCACCAGGGCATCCTCCAAGAAAGGGTAGAGGGGTATTACCAAAAAGCTACTCTTTTTTTCCCCCAATCAATGGCAAGGAAACTAAAATTCAAAACTAATTGAAAGAAAAATAAAAACTCAAGAACTGGTTACAGAATGTACCAAACCTATCTTAGCTACCTGTCTTCTAATTTAATGTAATTAAATTATTAATGCAAAGAGATGTAATGAAAAACTATTTTCAGAGAGATTTCTTATACCGAAACAGGTTTTCAAGATCTTAACAAGGAAGGTGAGAAGAGTCATGACAATAATTACCCGTCGAGCTGCATGGTTCCCTGCCAGCTCATTCACTCTTGATTTTCTTTGATTTGCCAATTCTTTGACAGAATTAACTCCATCAGAAAACATGCTTATTAAGAGTTGAAGTGGAACCATGATATCTAACTCCGATAACACCTGGAGAAAAAAAGGCAAATATCCCCCCCCCAAAAAAAGCAGGTAAACTTTAAAACTCAAAAAACTACATTTAGCATTTTCCCCAAAGCAAACAAAGCTGAGCATTTAATCTTCATGTATACTGACAGTCAGCACCATCACCCTCAAATTTTTGCACCAAGAAAATCCATGTCATCTTTCAACTTTTCATTTCCCCTACCCCAATACCCAGTGAGTTGCCGCGTTCTTTCCATTGGTGATGCTATGCTATGCTTTCCCATACCCTTAGCGCACACCTTGCTAGAACCTGGACTAATAAAACCTGCTGGCGTTCTTCCTCCAGGCCATCCCCACTCTAATCTCAATGCCCCATCAAACTTTGCTGTCTGGTAAAAGCTTTTATCCTCTGGACTAAAACCAAGTCACTTTACTTGTAATGAATTTTCTGGAAATCATTGCCTTCCTCTGCTCTTCTCTGCTTTCTCAGAACTTTATACATAACTTTATTAGAGCAATTACCACTTTTTGCTATGTTTAATTATCTGATATTTTTCTTCCCACCACAAGCCACTTGAAGAAAGGAAGTATGAGGAAAGGATCATTACTTATCCCATTTTTATCCCAGTACGTCTTAGAGTGCCCAGCACTTGGGAGCTTTGTAGAATTTTCCAATTAATTCATACATGAGTCAATTCCAACCACTATTTATTGTCCAGTCTGTTCCCCAAATGGCGAGGCCAGGTCTGTGAAATCTTCAACTGCAGCCCTCTGCCTTCACAGCAAAGCTGAACCCACGCCCAGTCCATAGAGCCTGTGACCTTGACTGCCCCAGCTCTGGTGGAGATGGGCTTCCAGGCCTGCTTGTTCATCCCTGGAGGGATCAGTCTAAGGGGTGTGTGACTGAACAGGGGTGACCTCAAGTCATCTGTACAAGGACTAGCTTTCCCAGAATGAGAACAACTTGCTGAAATCTACTAGAGGACAAAAAGTTAAAATTCTGAATCCCAAAGATGACTTTTGAAAGAAAAGGATCCTTTTTACTCTTCATAAATTTGTGGGGGAAAGTATCGTTCTTTAGAACCCAGAAAGGCCTTTCCACAACTTGAAATACTTATGGGATCACATCCTTGCACAACACAGAAACGTGTTACTCTGCCTTCGTTTTCTAAAACCACCCAAACTTCATGTCAGGTATTCAATTTAATAAAATAAATTTTTTAACATTTAATAAATACAAGCCCTGTCCGAATGCCGGAGGAACAGATGAGAAGGTTGTGAATTTAAAAATAAGAACTGATCCCTAAACTTGAGGAGTTTTTAAGCAGGGGAGAAACAAACAAACAAAACAAAACAAAACAAACTGTGGACCAGAAAGAACAGAATTCACAGAGAACCTGCATGGATACTGGGGGGAAGAATAATGATTTTCATGGGAAGATAAGGGGTATGAAACAGCAGGAAACTTTAAAGGAGATCACATTTGAGTTAGATTTTAAAGGCTAAAGTGGACTCATGAATAGATAGAAAAGAATAATTCTAGGCTGAAGGAACAGCATGAACCACTACCTTTCCAGGTAAGGGATCTGTTTAATAGCAACGATTTCTCAGAATCCCAGAAATCTAGTGATATTATGGATGAAAAATAACTATGAATTCAGTAATATTATAGCATAAATTTATATCTGTTAACCACAACTACAGCTGCATCTATCTGAAACTTCGTCATTCACCTATGCTCATAAGCTGTTAGTCTACAACAATCCTTGGCAAACATATGAACTTATGGCCTCTTTGCAACTCCTTCCCACCCCTTACCTAGGGGTCCAAAGCTTAGAGGCTAAAAACTATTTCCCCAAATGGTCACGAGTGCCATTCACTTACATGGAGCCACAGTAGAGCTTGTTCCTGCACAGAGGAGGGGTAGCCTGTAAACCGACAACTGATAAAGCCAAACATCTCTTCCATTGAAAAGGGCAGGGGACAGAGCTCAATGTCAAACATTTTGCTGGAAAGCAGAACAACAAAAGCAAATGACCGACGGGCACACATTAGGGTCACATCATCCAACTACTTCTGACTAGGCCCCGTTCGTACCATCAAACCCTTCAGTTTGTATTCAATCTCGTTTTACCGTAAGAAAATAGTTTACATCATTAAAATACAAATAAATAATTCATATGGGCATAATAACATTAATGTTCATAGTCAGAGCAGACCTAACAGAAGGAAACACATTTCGAAGGAACTGAAGCTGCTCCCCAGCATCTAAAAATGTTTTCCCTTGGCACTTTCCCAGTACAGTCCAAGCAAACATATTTGAAAAGAGGTAAACAATATGTTGTACATATTTTATTACACGAGAACAAAAATTTTATCTGAACAATTCCAAATCATCTCGGCTCACTTTATAGTACCTATTTCATTTGGGGACTTCACATTTCTCAGTAGGGCTGTTACAAAGTAAAAGAAATCACACAAGATGCTTAGCAGAGTGCCTATTACGCTCTACATGCTCAAAAGAGGTTAGGTAGTAGTACAATTCCAGCGACTGCATTAAACTACTTACCCACCTTAACACTTCCCTGAATTCCTTTAACTGATTATCTGGGACTTCTGTTCTGATGGCTTCCAGCCATTCTGGCATAATACATTCCCACACCGATTGGTTGATCACATTGTAGGGAATCAGGCAGAGGATCCGGTTGAGCCCTTCCTTCAGCTGAGTCACCGTGCTACAGGACTTATCCCAGTACCCACCAACCTGGGAGGGTTTCAGAGCAACAGGGGAAGAAAGCAAAACACACTCGTTATATTCAAAGGTTTTCCAAAGAATATGTACAGCCCATTTAAATCTGAGTCCTGGGCCAAGAACCTTCAGGATGAGCTTTGTAAGAATCTATGAATCACCATTAGGATCCATCAGTAACAGAAAAAAAGTTACATCTAGGTTGACTTTTTTATTTTTTTTCAGGTCTGTGGATGGAATCCAGGGGCATTCGACCTCCAAGCTACACCCCTTGCCCAATTTTTATTCTTTATTTTGAAACAGGTTCTCACAAAGTTGCGTGGGGCCTCCCTAAGTAGCTGAGCCTGTTCGCCAACCACGATCCTCAGGTCTCAGCCTCCTGAATGCTGGGAATATAAGTGTGTGCCACCATGGCCGGCTAAATAGGTTGACATTTTGATCACAGGTTGAATTTGAACTGTTCTACTAAAGACTTTCTAAATTACACATGAATTACAATTCCAAATATGTATTCCTAATAGGATGAGCCTACTCTTGAAACATTATTTCTAGAGTTTGACAAACTCATTACAATCTGGCTTCAGTACTTCATAATGCAGATTTTTCTTTTCAGAAAACACAGTGGTGCCGAGTGCTATTTTCCTCTATGTCACATAGTCTGCCCAAGTTTTTCCCTAAGAATGTTCTAAGGCTGGCTGAATCCATAAGTTAAAAAAAATGCATTTTTTTTTTTACTGATTAAGATAGTATACTTTTCCCCTAGAAGAGAAAAAAATTTAAACCGTGAATTTACAAATTTAAGTTGTTTCAATCCTGATCTTAAAGGATCCTATATTTCTCAAATGAGCATAAAGGTAGCAAAGGGTTAAGACTGGTCCTGAGTTATTACCATGTAATATAAGATTTTGGGGAAACCACTTTATTTTAAATGAAATCCATTTTTTTTTCTTTTTTTCCTGCCCCCACCCCCAGTTCTGGGGATTAAACCCAGGATCTGCTTTGCCACTGAGCTATACTTTCTGCCCAGTGAATCCAATTTTAAATGTTTAACTACTATATGTAGAATCCTAATTTATTGCAAATATTCGTATTAAAACCTCAAAAGCTAGTCTTAATTTATTTGGCATCATATTGATCAAAATCCAAGATGACTATTTTCAGAAAGCGAATTTATTTCTGTGATTTTTGTTGTTGCTACTAATTACAAGCATAGTCTCCAAAGAGCTAAAACTGATAATGCTAAGATCCTGGAACGTACCATGACTGAGGTTCACTTGGCCATGCATTTCACAGTTAAGCCACATAAAAGCCTCTTGGTTTTGAATCACATTTTCAAACAGGTCTACCATTGGAGATCCTAAATTGTCAATGGCCAGAACGTAGATGATTTTATTTGGAACAACTGTTCTATTCACAAGGGCTTTTAGGTGCAGGGCTGGGACATAAAGTGCGTGGGCCAGAGGAGACAGCATGGGATTCGGGATCTGGGTGGAGCAAGAATGGGGGGCGGGGTGGGGGGCAGCACTGTCCAAAGCAGTATAGCTGTTGCTCTTGCAGCTGGCAGGCACTGGGCAGGTTTGCCTCTGCTACCCCGCCAGGCTCTTGCAGTTGGGGTACAGGACATAACCCGGGCCTCCCTCACAAGTGTCTGTCTCTATCAGATCTGCCCAAGAGCTTGGATTGGCGTGACCTAGATGGTGTCAACTATGCCAGCATTACCAGGAACCAGCACATTCCTCAGTTGTGTGGTGCTTACTACGAACACACCAGTCCAGGTGCCACCGCAGATCTGACCGACATCGAGAAGAAGGGTGGGTGGCCCTCCACCCTGCTGCTGTGTAGGCTCCTGTGAGGGAGGCCATAGATTCCTAGAGTTTGAATACACTCACCAGCATGGCCTCCCACCACCATGGCCACAAACTCCTGGAGTGTGAGTATGTCCACCAGCAGGGCATCCCCAGGAAGCCCTGCAACAACTACCAGGCTAAGGACCAGAAGTGAGGTACATCTAACCAGTGTGGGGCACGCACTGAATTTAAGAGCACCACGCCATCCGGAATCACACCTTCTGGAAAGTAGGTGACTATGGGTCCCTCTCTGGGAAGGAGAAAATGATAGCAGAAATCTAGACAAGTAGTCTTATCAACTGCAGCACTGTCGCACAACCGACCAAGGCTGGGAAGTTGCAGGTTCAATTGGCTCATCCCGAGAAGAAGTGAGATGTTGAGGAGGTGAGACATTCCTTTATTTTAGCAGCAGCAGGCTGAACAAAAGAGACCTCCACCTCTGTACCCAGTGGCCGCCAGCTGAGTACAAGAGAGCTCCACACAGAGACTTCGAGGCACTGAACAGTCTCAACCCAGTTTATATATTAAAGCAGAACAAAGGTGGCAGCTAGCCAGGGAACAGAGTTACATAAGGCGTTATGCTATCTTCAGGGACATGCTAGTTATTTTTCATACTACAATGGCCTTCATCATGAGACAAAGAAACCTAAACACACCATACTTTGACTGTCCCCACCAGTACGATGGCCACAGAAAGGATTGCTGACAACACCACAGGACTGGGGCAGTGGGCTGAATATTAACACTGTATGGCTGGTAGTAGCACTGAACACCCAGAAGGCCTCCCTAACAACGTGAGGACCACTATGGTACTAGCTGAAAGGGCATTTCTGAGACAAGAGTTGGAAATGGGGTGACATTCACAGAGCCACTCGTGTCCATCTTGACTACAGGCACCTGACTACCAAGTGAAGAAGCAATCCACACAAAATGATGAGACTCCCATTTTCTTCAACAGAAAGTTTTGTATTTTGTATTTGACAAATATGGCCTAAAACATAGCATCAAAGTGGCATTATGATTTAGATCTAGAATACCCCCTGCAGAACTCATTAATGTTCAGAGGTGAAATGACTGAATTACGAGAGTTATAATCTCATCAGTAGATAATTCATTGCAATGGATGTATTGGATAGTAGACTAGGCGGCTGTGGCTGGAAGAGATAGATCACTGGAGGGGTGGCCTTGGGGACAGTACATATGTCCATGAAACCCCTTCACGAATTCTCTCTGCTTCCGGTCTCTGTGATGTGAGAGGGGGGCACTTGCTTTCTGACTTCCCCCACCACGCCCTGAACTCCATAGACATCAACTGACCTACCGTGAACTGAACCCCTGAAATCTCCAAAACTGTGAACAAATAAATCTCAGTCCTCCAAGTTGTTGTTGTTGCTGGGTTTTTGGAGTCATAGCAGTGAGAATGCTAACAGAAACAGGAGGTAAAATAGTTGATACTTATCACCACCTTGAAATCGATGGGAAGAGGGTTGCAACTTTGAACTACCCAAGTAATGAATAAAATATTCAACTTTAGGGGCTGGGGATGTAGCACAGTGGTAAGGTATTTACCTAGCATGCACAAAACCCTGTTTTCAATCCCCAACAGCTGGGGAGAAAAATACCACTTTAGATAAGGAAGATAAATAAAAGTGTTTTTAGAGAGAACTCACTAAGCAAATGTCTTATTATCCATTTGAGAAAACAAAAAAGTATCAGAGCTAGCCTAAAAAACTCCTTAACAAAAAACTCCTTAACAAAATTAAAGTCCAAAAACCAGATTCAGAACAAAAGTGAAAGCCCACACCCATTATGAGTTACCTCCTTTCCACTCCCTTCCTACAAATGGCCCAGCTGAAGGTTGATGCTCAGGGCTGATAGGAGCTGTCATAGATGCCTGCCTCAAAGGCTAATCAGGCAACATATTCTAAAGGCTTTATTGATTTTTTTTTTTTTTTTTTTTGGTGGTACTGGGGTTCCTGGAAGCCCTTCTACCTCCGGGCTACACTCCCAGACCTATTTTTTTATACTTTTTTATTTGGAAACAGGGTCTCTTAAGCCAGCACGCGCGGTTGGCTTCGAACCTGCGCGATCCTCCTGTCTCCGCCTCCCAAGCGCGGGGATTACAAGCGTGCGCCACCACGCCCAGCTTATTGATTTATTTTTAAAAAATCACAGAGGCATATAGCTGTAAATCCAGAAGCCCTGGAACCTAAGAATTTTTTGGTGTCTATCTCAGTTGGAAATCTCTTCCCTGATATAAAAAAGTGAATTCAAAATCACAGTTATGTGGGCAGGCTAAGCCCTTAATGTTATTACTGAGGTAGCCGATAAATTAAAAATATTGTCCTTGCCTTAACATCTTTATAAGAACAAAAATGTGGCTCTAGGAGTATCCCTGCACACACACACCGTTCTTACTAATCCCAAACCTCCTCTGTTCCATTCAAGATGACTGTAAAAAAATCAGAACAAAAGGGACTTTCCAGCGCTGGGAAAGAAGAAAAACTCAAAGAGGAGTTGCCCTAGGTCCGCACGTCCTCAGTCAGCTCCTCGGAGCCTCTTAACAACTCGCCCTCAGCCTGAACCTCTAAGAGCCACAGGCTCTAGGGGAGGATGATTTATTCTACCTCCTACCCATCGCCCTAAAAATGCCTGCTTGTAAGAGCTTAACACTGCCCTGAGAATCCACTGTCTGTCCTACAGGAGATCTCGTAACTGGTAAACATGCCCCCAAAGCCCCCTGAGCACAGGCACTTCACGCATTTTCTTAAGGGCCTGAGAGCCTCACTTTAAAATGCAAACACCTGACCCTGTTTCCAAATAAAATATAAAGTAGGTCTGGGAGTGTAGCCCGGAGGCAGAAGGGTTCATCCCCAGTACCACCAAAAAAAATAAAATAAAATGCAAACACCAGGGGAAATGGCATGGCTTCTAGCCCCAGAATTAGCCTCCTTACTTCACTTGTACTACTGCAGCTTGACATAAAATCTGAAACATTCATTTCACCTCCTGATAAGTGCCAATTAACCCTCCCCCACGCCCTCAGAAAAACCCAGCGCCTTTTTCCTTAGCTCACCCCAGTCTTTGAAAAGCAGCTTGTCAGGTCAATGGATGGAACTGGAGAAAAGCATGCCAAGTCAGAAAGTCAAGGGTTGAATGTTCTCTCTCGTGTGCCAAAGTTAGAGAGGAAAAGGACTAGAAAGGGATATTGTGAAAATAGAAGGGAGACCAGTAGAGTAGGGAAAAGAGCTTCAGGGGGAAGGAGGAGGAGAGGGACTGGGGAATGAAATCAACCCATCTGTGCTATGCAAATGCGCAACTGTTACAATGAATCCCACTTTGATGTATAATTATAATTTACCAATTAAAAGAAAAAACAAATAGAAGGGAAATCAATGTAGCAGAGGAAGGGGGCTGGGCGAGGGAGGAGAAGGAAAGGAGAGGCACTAGGGAGTGAAACTGATTATAGTGTTGCGTGTATACACAAACACCGTATGCGCATGTTGAAGAATTATTGTACATAATCATAATACACAGAAAAATCTTTTTTCAAAAGTAGCTTCTCCATCAAAACCATCACTAAAGGCTCAATCAGAGCCTCCTCAAATCATGTATCAGGATAAATAAAAAGTGCTTATAGGTCTCCCCTCAGATGCTTATAAAAAGTTTCAGCCTTTATTGAACAGGTAAAAACTTGTTTCATCTACCAGAAATATAATTCAAAGAAACATGAGGCAAAGATAAAAACAATAATCTATGTAAACTAATAAATTTATACTACTTTGAAAGTTATGAGGTCTTTTGGTCTGTGTTAGTCTGTTGTATCCAATATGTATCTATAGCGTCTTCTAGCCTCCAATATTGTTGCCATGGTATTTTATAAAGTTCCTTAAAAGAACCCTATTCACAATGGGTTTTTTAAAAAGGAAACATTTAAACAGTGCTATTTCTGTGTCGTTCAAGAAATTCACCAAATACTTAAACACTTCCACGTTCTCTCTGGAGAACAGCAGTGACTGTGACACTAACGTTCTCACTCCGCCATCCAAAGATACCTCCAGCCCAGCATCTAGACATCTTCCCAGCCAGTTGCCCTCTGGACTCAGAAAGGAGGTTTGTAAACTACTCCAACAATCAATCTTTTTCTTTTTCGTTTCTTCCTGCCAATCGGTGTTTTTTCCTCCCCTTTACAGGTCTCTTACCCATAATTTCTAACCTGAAGCGTTTCTGCAAAGCAATCTATCTGGCTTCTTTCCTGTGTGTAAAATTTCAAGGGAAATTCCAGAGGAAGAAATGTGGAGATCCATTCAACCTGCCCCCCCCCCAAGTGGGCCAAAAGAATATTTTAAAACAAAAACAGAGCCAGCCGAGAGGCAAGGCCCGGACCGGGCCCTGCTGCACAGCAAAGGGCCAGCGGGTCCCCACAACCATGCGGTCAGGAAGCACTTGAAGCTGCCGCTGCCTCACCCCTCTCTCAACAGGTTCCCAGATCTGAGTGACCTCTATTTAAAAATTGGGTGTGAGTGGATCATCTCGTCAAAGTCACTCACCTTCTGGCAGTCAGGATTTCAGCAAATGGGAATCAATGTGGAAAATAAAAGACGGACTTCCAAGGAAGAGATAAACTGTAACTGATCAGATGTGGAGAAGTAGAAACTCTAATATGTTATTGGTGGGATTGCAAATTAATGCAATCACTTTGAAAAACAGTATGGAAGATCCTCAGAAGAATGAAAATGAACGTACCATATGATCCAGCAATACCACTTCTGGGTATCCACCCAAAAGAATGGAAACCAAACTACCAAACCAATGCATGAGTATCTATGTTCATAGCTGCACAATTCATCATTCCCAAGCTTTGGAAGCAGCCAAGATGTCCATCAACAGACGAGTGGATTACAAAACTATGGGATGTGTACACAATGGAATTCTACCCAGCCATAAAGGAGAACAAAATTATGGCATCTACAGGGAAACGTCACAAATAATAAGAAATCAGATGCTTTTCCTAATGTGTGAAAACTAGGGAAAGATGGGTAATAGGAAGAACTCTAGTTGGAGAAGGGACCCTGTAGAGGTGACCTATCTGAGGGGATGGGAGGGGAGAAGATGGAAACCGCTTAAAGCACATGAGGTACTTAAACATATCAATCAATCACTAAATCAAGCATGGGAAGGAGGGAGGGGGAGGGAATGAATGAAGATTAGATAAAGGCTAATTGCGTGATCTGTGCATGTATGTCTCCACAAGTTTTTTATTCCATTGGGATGTATGGCTACAATGCACGAATAAAAATATATTATATGGGGGGAAAAAGGAAAAACACTTGAGCTAAAGAAGCAGAAAAACAGATCTTATCTGAAGAGAGTCCAGGAAATACACATTCATTACTCCCCTCCAAAGGGGATTTCCTATAAATCCAGGTGCCAGCGGACAAGCCAATTCTTGCCCATCTCCATTAGCATAGAAAAAAAGTCAAAAGAACCTCCCAGATCTTCTTGGTGGCTCCTTTTGAAACTCCGTGTTCAGTTTGGTGTATAAATCTTTTATCTCTGGCTATTCAGGGAGCAATTCATCATTGAATACTCCCACATGTGCTCATAAATAAAATTTGTCTTCTCTCCCATTACTGTCTATTGTCAGTTAATTTTCAGGCCCCCAAACACCAGGCACAGTTTAGAAAAGGAAAAGTTTTCTGATCAACATCATAATGTTTTTCTCCTCTTCCACAAGCAGATCACACCAATCCTTCACTACTCTAAGAAATAATAACAGAAAACATCAAAACAGGCAAAGAATTTCAGGAAATAGGAAATTTCCATTATGTAAAAGATTAATTTTATAAAGGAGTCAGTAGGTGGCACCAAAGAAAAAAGAAATATATCTTAATAAATGCACAGATCTCTGAATACTGGAAATCAAATAAAAGCTACCCCTTCAGATGGTCTGCGTTTTATCTTTAAATGTCCTCTTTGAGTGCAGTTTTATATCAAAAATTGCTTCAAGCTCTTTTTGAAAGGAAACAAAAAATCATAAATAAAAATAAAAGCTAGAAAATACTTTTTTTAAAAAAATATCATGTATTGCTGCCAAAAATGGATTCTGAGCATCCACTTTCCTGAGTTAGACACAAATTACGCTGTATTGAAGAAATATGGAGTCTCCCTAGCTGCACATCTGCAGCCTGTGATCCACTGACGCAGAAACAAGAAGATAAACACAGAGAAGTGTGTTATCCACGCCGGGGAACAGGAGCATCCTGGCAGTCACTGTGCCTGTTTGACACCTCAAATGGCAGGGTGGGCACTTGCACCAGCACCTTTAGTAATATGGATGAAACCACAGGAAGAATGGTAACCTTCCTTGAGTGGTAGCCTTTCCACAGATGGTGAGCCAGGAAAGGAATGAGCCCTAGCAACCCCATAGAAACGTTGGCGGTTGTTTCTTCCTTAATAAAAACATTCGGCAATGTCAAGAAAGAACATTCCCAGCCGGGCGTGGTGGCGCACGCTTGTAATCTCAGCATTCGAGAGGCTGAGACCCAAGGATTGCAGTTTGCGCACAGCCTCAGCTATTTAGCGAGGCTCTGAGCAACTCAGTGAGACCCTGTTTCAAAATCACAAAAAGACTAAAAAAAAATAATAATAATAGGTGTGGGGGTGTAGCTCGGAGGTAGAATTACCCTGGGTTCCATCCCCAGTACCGAAAAAAAAAAGGACATTCCCTTAACTTTGTAGCTACCTCACAAATTCATATCACCAATCATCCCCATCCCAACCAGAGCCACAGCAGCAGATCACTGAAAGTGCAGTGACTAAACTAAAGTCCTTTGGCTATTGGCCAAAATAAAAGAAAGAGAGAAAGGGAGGTGTTCCCCTGCCCACGCTGAAGACACTCTGACAGTCAAAGTGGTACCTCTCTCTGAGTCCTCCTCCCAACAAGGTCCCAGCTGTCAGCTCCCGCTTACCCTGGCAAATTCCATGGGCTTGGGAAGAAGGCACATGACCATGACGTCGAAGCGAACATCGCACACTGTCTTCAACCACTTGGTGACAAACTGCGGCTTCAGCTTCTCCACCAAGCTCCCGACTTCGTCATCCATCATGTACGCCGTGGAATGGAACCACTGAAACACCATAGCCACCAGCCGGGCCAAGCTCTCCGTAGGCGTGTTCTCACTGGGCGTACAGAGGCTCACCTGGGGCAGAAGGGGCACACTCATTCAGCCTCCATCCATCCTTAGGGACTTAGTACATATAAGTTAGAGACACACACACCAAAAAAAAGATGTTCCAGATAATCCATTTAGAACAGGCAGTTTTCTAAATGATGACCATTTATCCAGAAACTGTTCCTCTCTGCAGGTAGATAGACTACAATAGTAATGTCTCCTCCAGAATTCGCCCTCCAATAGTCCTTTTCCTACAAGAAATCTAGTATATAACCTACACTAGATAAATGTTTCCAGAAAGTTAAGTCCACCAAGTGGGATTTCATCAATATTCTCAATGAAAAATAATCTACACACAATTCAATTCTAAAATGATCAGATTTAGGCAAAAGTTTTGAATTGGCAATAATTCTGATACCTGCCCCCACAAGTTCACCATTGTATAAATATTTTTTTAATGTTAATTCTGAGCTGGGCATGGTGGTGTGTGCTTGTAATCCCAGCATTTGGGAGGCTGAGACAGGAGGATCACAGGTTAGCAGATAGCCTCAGCTACTTAGTGAGGCCCTTTGCAACTCCGTGAGACCCTGTTTCAAAATAAAGGATAAAAAATAGGGCTGGGGGTGTAGCTTGAAGGTAGAATTCCCTGGGTTCCATCCCCAGAACTTAAAAAAAAATGTTAATTCTGAAATTATCTTTGATTCAGTGCTGTAGCAGGACCCAAAAATACAAAAAACAAATACAGCACTGTTGATGTCCTTAAAGAGTTCATGGCAGCAGTAGCCATGGTGTTATTAGATAACAAATCTCAGAAGCAAAAAATCAACAGCTCAATCCCAGTTTGATAAAGACTTTTTGGAGAAACCATGTGCCAACTTAAAAGAGCTACCCACTAGGGGGACTTAATCCATGCCTATAATGGGCCAAAGCAAAAAACAAACAAACAAAAACAAAAACTGCTTCTCTGCAGAACTGGTGCATTCAACACTGCGTGGGTCTTCTGATCTGTGTGTTCAATCTCCACTGAACGAGACCTGTAGTAGTGAAATCATCAGTGGCAATCATTCCTTCCTTGTGTTGGTTTAGCTGTCATTTTTTGGTGTACAAAGACCTGCCATAAATACACATAAAGCTGCACAGAGACTGGGCTTTCAAGAAAAAATGTTATGTACATGAATGATGGATGCAAATTATAAATTAGATTGGATCCGGTACTTGGAAATCTACACTCACAACTCTCTCATTTGTTTCTTGTCAGAAAGATGCACGTCAACCAGGTTAGACCTGAGAACTATAGGTTTTGGTGCTTCATTGTTTATTAAACTCAACCAGAGTTCCCAGAACCAGACACAGGGGCACATGCCAATAATTCCAGGACTTGGGAGGCTGAGACAGGTTTGCAGTCATCCTTCTAACTTAGTGAGGCTCTCTGCAACTTAGTGAGACTGTTTCCAACATAGGACTGGAACTAATGACACACCTCAAAGCCCTTGAAAATCAGGAACAATCTAACCCCAAAGCCAGTAGAAGACAGGAAATTATTGAAATTAGAGCAGAAATTAACAAAGTAGAGAATGAAAATACAATACAGAAAATGAACAAAACCAAAAGCTGGTTTCTCAAAAAAAATTAACAAGATAGATAAACCACCAGCCAACGTAACTAAAAAAAAGAGAGAATCAACCCAAATTATGAAGATAAGAGATGAAAAAGGAGACATTACTACTGACAGTGTAGAAATCCAGAGGATTATCAGAAACTGCTTGGAAAAATTATACTCCAACAAAATGGAAAATCTGGAGGAAACTGACAACTTTCTAGATAAATCCAACATAGGACTGGAGGTATAACTTAGCCCTGAGTTCAACTGCCAGACCACAAAAAAGGAAAATAAAAATTCCAGTATTCTGGGGTGAGATCTGAACATGGTAACTTTTTAAATACTTTTTTAGGTGAATCTAAGTACAACCCAAGGTTGAGAACAACTGCTTCAAAGTACACAGCCCCATCTCTAAGGTTAACTGTCCTTTCAAAAGAGCAGGAGAAATTCTTTGTCAGTCCAATATCGGAACAAGAAACAAGAAAGTAGAGAATAGTTCACTTCTTCTCTTACTAAGAACCATATTCCAAATTGACTGAGCAGCCTCTGGTCGTGTTTATCGTCATCCTTGTTATCAAAGTCAGCGTTATCCAGGGAGTGGTGGGAGGAGGAGAGGCCCAGCTGCCGCCGCCGGTTCAGTTCATGTTCCCGCTGCTCTGCATGGAACTCGGCTTCTTTCAACAAGCTGCCAAAGAGGGGCGATTCCAAGTTAGACTAGGGAAAAGCACAACATAGATCGTATCCTAGCCAGGGCAACTGCCTCAGGAGTACTCAGCATCAAGACTGACTTCCTTTAAATGGGTATGATATGCTCTAGGAAGTCAAATTTCATTTCCTACTACTTTATACTCCACCCCCCCTTCAAAGATGAAGGACTGAGGCACCAAGATGCTACTTCCTCCAAGCAGAAGTGAGGTCCATTCCGGTTCACCAGCCTTCCCACTGTAAGTCAGCAACTCCCCTGCATGAAGCCATTTGAACAGAAAATGTACAAAACAAGGAGAAACAGGGCACTTGCAGCCAAATGGAAAAATATTCACTGTCCAGCATTCAAAGACAGTTAACACAATGAAAACTCCTTTTTCAATTTGTTGAATACAGCCCCGTCGCTAAGGTTTAAACAATTAAAAATAATAATAACGTTGGCAAAGCTTCAGTAAAAACTAGTAACTTCATATGCACTGTTGCAATGTATCAAGAATTATTAAAAGCCAGACGAGGTGGTGCACACTTATAATCCCCGGGCTTGGAAGGTTAAGACAGGAGGATCACACAGGTTCAAAGCCAGCCTCAGCTACTTAGTGAGGCTCTCAGCAACCTAGTGAGACCCTGTTTCCAAATAAAATATATATTAAAAAAAAAATAGGTCTGGCAGTATAGCCCGGAGGTAGAAAGCCTCTGGGTTCCACCATCCAGTACCACCACAAAAAAAAAGAAAGAATTATTAAAATAGACTCTTTGACCAGTCAACCCACATCTGGTAACCTACCCTAAGAAAATAATAAATACAGGAAAAGCACTATTCACAAAAAGTATTGAGGAGTCATATATAATGTTAGAAACTGGAAACAATCTAAATATCTCATGGATGAGGAAAATAAGTTATCTCTAGATGAATATTATGTATTCACTAAAAAGTGATAAATACGGAACTTCACAACATGGAAAAGAGCTAATTGTATAATGTTCTATCAAAAATGTAGATTCGCTGTGATTATAGTTATATAAATAAAGCTTGCATTTGAATAAAACTAGATCCTAGATCATGTACAAAATTGATAATGAGGACAGCAGTATGACTGGGGTTTAATCCTTTTTGTTTTATATTTTGTTTGTTTTCTATTTCCAAACTTTACATAATGTTTAACAAACAAATATTGCTCTGAGAAACCTAATTCTAATATATTTTTTTAAATCTCACCTCCTTGTATATTATGCCAAAAAGAACACATCTAGAGGCTGTCATTTCAAATGCTGCTTTTGCTGTCATTTAACAGAAGAAGGAAACCCAAGGGCCTTCTAGATTAGGCGCTCTCTTAAATCCTCGGCCTCGAGGTGCACCCCTGTGCCACACTTCCTGGGCTTCTCCCCCACCTTACAGTTCACAGGCAGATAATTTGATCCTATGGCCTTTCCTGCCCCTGCTCCCCAGGCTGTCACTGAAGCCAGGCATCCCAGTCCCCAGCCCCCAGCCTGATGCAAGCCTCCACTTCCTTCTCCTAAAACCCAAGCTCAGGGCCACCACCGCCCTCTTCAGAGTGGACCACCATTAGGCACCTCTGTTTTTCTAGTCCCAGCCTGGATAATTGGGAGGATGGGGGCACTTCTATCTGCCAAGTACCTAACATGCTGCCTGGCAGGTAACAGGCACCATGAATTTGTGAATTAAAACACCATCATGGCCACACTGTGAGAAGGTTGTGCAGGTTAGCTTAAGGGATGGTGGCGTCTCAGGGTCTGCATGTTACCTGATCACGGCCTCCACAGCGCAGACCAGCTCCTCGGCGCCACACTCACGCGTGTTGATGGGGGGTGGGGAGGTCTGGTAGAGGTGCGTCTCTGCCGCGGCCCCCACCTCGTTACTGTGGTGATTCGAGTGGCATCTTTTGCAGTACCTCACGGGCCTGTTTCCGTGACGACCGCAGCACCCTGCAGAAAAGCAGGTGACCACGGCTCTTCTCACATGGGAGCTGCAGTTCTAGGGGTAGAAAAAAAGTGAAATCAATTAAAATTGACGCCCGAGGTAAACCTGGCTAAGAACTGGAACAAACAGAAACTCCAGCGGCCACAGGAAGGTGGCTGTACATTTCTAGAGTGGCTCTAGTTTCCAAAAAGCAGGTGATTCTCCAGCCCGTTAGATGCCAGTTGTAGATGAAAAATAAGGAAGAAAGTTGTCTTCTCCTAGCAAGAAGGAGATGGTTCTAGAGATCCAGGGGACTGTGCTGGGTGCCAGGGGTGAGGAGGGTGCTTGCTAGATTACTTAGAGTTAATGAGCCAAGAGTTCTCAACAGAAACAGAGAGAGCACACCACAGCACATCAGAGTAGGAAAGGAGGAATTTTTAATTCCCTTCATAAACTGCTTCTGAATTCTTTTATCCATTCTCAAAGCAGATTTCCACTGCGGCTCATCTGTCCTGTGGCCAGCGAGGACAGGTAGGGGTCACTCTGTGCCAAGGTGATGTTCCCAAGGGGGCCTATCCTCCCCACCAGCACGCTCTCGGCCAAGACCTTCAGAACACCTCAGTGGACATCACAAGGACATGTCAAAGCACGACAGAGACCTCCCCAGGGTCAGCCACCCCAGCAACTACAGGATAGGATCAACAGATGAACGATGGAATTGAGACAAGTGGTCTGTCCAAAGGTTCCTACGCACGCACCGTGATCCCAGTACTCGGGAGGCTGAGATGAGGGAACGCAATTGAGGACAGCCTCAACAACTTAGCGAGACCCTGTTTCAAAATAAAATAGACAGCGACGAATCCTAACCACTAGACCACCAGAGAAAGGCCTTCAAAATAAAATAGAGCCGGGCGTGCAGCTCACAGGTAGAATAGAATGCCTCTGGGTTCAATCCTCAGTACCATGCACACACACACAAAGTCCTAAGTCAGGGGGTTAGGGCAGAGCTGCCCCAACAAGAGGCAGAGGAGCGAGGGGGCAGCCACGTGACACAATCTGAGGATCCCTTGGGATCCCTAATGCTCTCTAACACCAAAAACAAGCACACCAACTGTGTGCCTCAAGCCTCTACCACCACATAGTCAATGTCTTTGCGTCCAGAGAGCTTTTCGGCCTTTCAATAGTGCTTGTTAAGACATGAATATCTCAGGGGCGTATACCCTGGCCTTTATGAAGTCAGAGCTTGGTGAGGATTTAAGAACCCTCCATGACGGATATCCCCAGAAGAGACAAAAGGTAGAGAGAAGCACAAAACCTACAGGGGGAAATCAACAATGTATTGAATTGTCTACGGACACTGCCTTCTCAAAGCAAAGTCTGCTCCGCTTTGATTTTAGCAAGGGCTGCTCACTCCTGACAGCAGAGCTAGAAAAGTGCATATTCTGAATAGAACTCAGACCAAAAAAAATCACAAAAACAAGATGGGGATATTTAGGCGACTGTATTTCCCAAAATATCAATCTCTCCATCTGGTAACTATATATGTATTGTCTTAAGAGTTTCGAGTATTTCCAATCTATTTTCTTTTCTTTTCTACTAATAATTTTGAAAATATCATTTGTTAAAATATATTGTATGGTTACACACTTGTACTTCCAGTTCTGGGGAGGCTGAGGCAAGAGAATCGTGGGTTTGGGAGCAGCCTCAGGAACTTAGGGGAAACTCTCAGCAACCTAACTAGACTGTTTCAAAACAAAAAAATAAATAAAATGAAAAAGGCTGGGATTGTATCTTAGAAGTAGAATGGCCCTGCGTTCAGTCTCCAGTTACACGTGTGCACACGCGCGTGCACGGACACACACACACACACACACACACACACACACAGAAATAAAACACCATGACTCTTCTGCATTGAGGCCCTCATCTTCTTTGGCATCCAAGTCTGCCTGACTTTCCCAGATGTGTTATTCTTCCCGTTTTGTGACCTTTCTTTCTCTTTCACGTACTACTTTTCACTCTGGAAGAAGCACATGTCTCATTAGATTGGGGCTCTTTCTGTTCATCCCACAAATCTGTACCACTCTACCAACAGTGTGGCATGTAGCAGGTTATTCTTAGTGTTTCTTTTCCCTTGTGGTTACTGCTGTAACTGTATGTTTATTCTACCCAACTTTCCAAGTTCCTAGGTAGAAATCTTAACCGCCAAGGTGATGGTGTTAGACGTGGGGCTCTTGGGAAGTAACCAGGTCACGAAGCCTCACCCTCATGTGTGGATCAGTGCCCTTGTGAAAGAGGTCCTAGAGAGCTAGCTAGTCTCTTCCATCAAGAGAATAGCCAGCAAAAAGGTGCCACGTATAAGGAACAGGGCCTCACAAGACAGTGAGTCTGCCAGAGCCTTGATCTGGGACTTTTCAGCCTCCAGAACTGCAAGAAACAAATATTTGTTGTTTACATCTCGTTTGTGGTATTCTGTTGTGGCAGCCCAAACACACTAAGTCTTTGTTTCTTTGAGATTCTCACTGTTACATACATGGCTACAATTTAGTTGGCAATTGTCACCTGTAATACAGTCCCGATGTTTAAGGTCTTCTGTTTCCTACTGTATTTTCTACTCTCCAAATACCACTCAAATCCTAGTTTTCAAATTTTATGACCTTATGATAGAGATTTCTTGGTCCACTATGTACAAGAAAGGGAATTTCTTTTATCATCATTATCTTTGATCAGTGTGATAATTTTGCTATGATGTATAGAAAATGTAACACATAAATTTCAATACAAAAAGAAAGGGGAAACACCCACAATCTTTCCTAGAGATTTTTTTTGTATAAATAATGTAGATACCAATTACATCAGAAAGAAAGTCAATGGGTTCATAATTCTATTGTGAACACAATAACTAGGACTTGTGAATTGTCCACTGTATACCTAGTATAATATTTAGTCCTCAAATAAGTTCGGGTGTATATGAGGCCATTGCTACTGACTGACTGCCCATCTGTCTTTTCCTTCTTCTCTCCTTTATGCTCATCCTTATTCAAACAGTGTTACGTATGTTATGCCTGAGTCTAGCCCCTATTCTCCAGAGGCCCTTCCACCTTTTATTTTCAATACATGAAGTCTATATCCCCTTCTCTTAAATCCAAGATGGCCATGGGACTTGCTTCCAACAAATGGAATGCCACAGATGTGACCCCTGTGACTTTTATATTTCTGTCTCAAAAGTCCTTGAACCTTCCATTTTTGCTGCCTTGTGAACTACCAGACTAGGCTCCTAAGGGATGAGACATCACAGAAAGAGGGTATGCAGATGTCACGGTCCTCCTGGCCATCCCAGTAAGGACATCTGGGGCCAGCCAGCCCCGTAGGAGTTGAGAAAAAACCAGAAGAATGTCCCAGTTAATCTTAAGCCAAATTACCAGTCTACAGAATTATAAATACAAATAAGTGATTACAGTAACACGATGTCATGCTTTGAGACGCCACAACTGAGACAGAAATTAGCTCCAAAAGTGGGATGCTGCCATCACATAAACTGATAACATGTGGCATTGGTGTTGCAACCAGGCAGCAGGTAGAATCTTCCTCTTGATTCAGAAAAGCAGCCAAAGAAGCTGGGCGTGGTGGCACACGCTTGTAATCCCCGCGCTTGGGAGGCTGAGACAGGAGGATCACACGGGTTCGAAGCCAGCCTCAGCTACTTAGTGAGGCTCTCAGCAACTTAGTGAGACCCTGTTTCCAAATAAAATATAAAAAAGGTCTGGGAGTATAGCCCAGAGGTAGAAAGCCTCTGGGTTCCACCCCAGAACCACTAAAAAGAAAAGAAAAGAAAAGAAGAAAAACAGCCAAAGGCTGAATGGTGAAAATGAAGAGGCTGAGAAGAGGTGATCCGTTAATTTCGTATAATATTGAAAGAACTGGCAAAACTGTTGCCTACAAGAATTTGGAAGACTGGAGTCGGTACCTAATAAGTTTCAGAATACAACTAAAGAGATGAGATGTCCAGGCAGAATGTGGAAGGTGCCAATTAGTTTCTGATATCTGAATTTGATATGAGAGGAGAGAAAAAATCGACTGGAAAGAAGATGCTAGAGGAAATATAGAGAAACGCAGAAGGGTACATTCAGGGACAAGGTAGAGGGAGAAGCTCCAAACAGATAAAGAAAATAAAAAGGACATAAAGTTAGAGAATTTTAAAACAGTAATAAGACTGGCTTTTTTTTTCTTGATATTGAGGATTGAACCCAGAGGCATTCTACCTCTGAGCTACATCCCTATCCCTTTTCATTTTTATTTTGAAACAAAACTGGATTTTTCAGTTACCCTTGCTTCGTAGCAACCCACTCTGAGACTTAGAGGTGTAAGACAAAGCCACTGTATCATGTACATGGATTCTGCATGATACAGTAACTGCAGGCAGGACACTTGCCTCTGCTCCATGACAGTTGGGCCACAACTGGAATGATTTGTATACCTGGGGGTGACTCAAACTGCTGGGAACTGGAAGAGTGGCTACTAGGAATGGCTTTTGAGATGACTCTGTACTCACACATTGTAGTACAGGAGCTGGTGGAGTTGAAGGATGTCCCAGCTGGGTTCTCTGTCTAGAACATCTAAAACTGGCCTCTTTAGATGGCTTGGTATATTCTTTTGTTTTCTGTTACTATAACAAAATACCCAAGACTAGATGCTTTATTTCTATTTATTTATTTATTTATTTATTTATTTATTTGACAGTACTGGGGTTCCTGGAAACCCTTCTACCTCCAAGCTACCCTCCCAGACCTATTTTATATTTTTATTTGGAAACAAGGTCTCTTAAGCCAGCACAGCTGGCTTCGAACCTGCACGATCCTCCTGTCTCTGCCTCCCAAGTGCAGGGATTACCACCGTGCACCACCACGCCCGGCGTTAGATGCTTTATTTTTAAAAGCGGTATACTTAGCTCACAGTTCTGGAGGTTCAAGCACATGGTGCTGGCATCGACTGGGCTCTGGTGAGCATCTCATGGTAAATGATCTCATAATGATAGAAGCATTTTCAAGAGGTGAGATCAAATGGAAAGACAGGAAACAATACCAAGAGGGGTCTGGTTTGCTCTTTTATAACAACTGACTCTCATGGGAAGTAACTGGGATCCCAGAAGAACTACAAAAACTCTGCAATCCTTTCCAAGGGCAGAAGTGCCCCCAGGAACCTGATACCAGGCTCCACCTTTTAATCTCCACACGGGGATCGAGCTTCCAGTACATGAACCCTTAAGAGACAAACTACATTCAAATCACAGCTCGTGGAGTTCTCATGGCATCGTGACTGGATCCTGAGAGAAAGCACCCTGAAAGCAAATGTTTCAAGAGAATCAGAAGGATGGTGTATGGCTTTTTCTGATCCAGTGTAAGTCATGCACACACAGTCACCTCTCACATACTCTGCTGCTTACGGCATCACAAGTTCATCCAGATTCAGGGTGAAGACACAGATTCCGCCTCACAATGGGAGAACTGGATTCTCTGGCTACAACTTATTTATATTCTTCTCTCATGCTAAATACGCTTTTTCCCTTCCAGGAAACTCCAAAGTCTCACTTCGATGATTGCCCCAGACATCATAGAACAAAGGTGAATCATCTCTGCCATGCCCTGCTTGAATCTTAACCCAAAGAATTTGTGGCTTTAATAAAATGGTGCTTGCTGCCACGAACTGTGGGGAATTTGGAACAGAATTTAGTACCTAGCAGTAAGGTGCTGCTGTTGCAAAAGCTTCAAACATGGGCCACTGGCTTTGTGACCAGGCAGCAGGTGAAGCCAGAAAGCTTTGAGATGGTTAGTGGAAGTCAGATGAACCTGAGCAAGGACTTCAAGGAACATGTTATGACGCCCAAAGAAAGGGGACTCTTGCTATACAGTGGTAGGAAGTGAAGCTACAATACAGCCCAGAGAGCGGAAAGGAGGACAGACCGCTGATGAAGTCAAGATCTGGCTTCAGAATGTTTTACAGTCTTGTAGGCACTACCTGGATGAGTCTAGCTAAAAACGTGATAGGAGAGGGACCAAGAAAAGAATGAATTTTCCTGTTTTCAGCTAGAATTCAAAAGGAAAATACTGAGCTCAGGACAGTCTTTCCAATCAGTAACTTAGGGTTCTCAAGATAAGAGAAAGTTTCAGGACAAACATTAAGTCAAGGGCCCTATAAGGAAAATGTGATCTGGGTGGGAGTGGGTGATGATAATGGGGGATTGACTATATTGCCTTTTATTAGGAACTCAGAACTTAATATGGTGCATCATAGACCCTTTTAGACAGACCAAAGGCTGTCTAAGGATCTCAAGGGCAAACATCACTACACTCTCTGTTAAATAATAAGGTTCTAAGAATCTTAAATGCATTCTTTCCAGCAGCCTCACAGAGTCCACTGAATAAAAAGGCTTATCTCTAAAAGATTTGTGCCTTTAAATTGTGTTTAATGAATTAGGCTAATAAATTGATACATAAAAAGCTCACAATGTTTTTCATAGAATTATATCAGTGTGAACTGAAAGAAATATTCCCAAAAGAAGATGCTTGGGACTGATACATTTCTATGAGCAAAAAATAAGCTGATAAAACTACTTAACTGTAAACAACAGTCCACTTTTGAGAGGAAAGAAAAGGTGGGTATCTCCCAGGGAGTGGAGCCAAGGGCCAAAGAGATGAGCTTCCAAGAAAGGAAGACTCAGGAGCTAAGAGCAGATGACCTGGTCCTTGCTGCGCTCCGGATTGCTGTGGTGTGAGGCATCCCCATGTGTTGACAATGTGACAGTATTCAGAGGTGATCACTGAATCAGGACTCGAAGATCATCAGGGGTAACTCACGGATGGAGTCACAATCTGAATGTACTCACTGGGTAGTACCTGTAGGCTGGAGGAGGTGGGTCACTGGGAGCGGGGCGCCTCAGGCTGGCCGGAGTTTGCCCCTCTCCCTCCCTCTCTCCCTCTCTGCCTCCCTCTCCTCTCCTCTCCCCTCCTCTCTCCCTCTCTTCCTCCCTCTTCTCTCTCTCTCTCTCCCCCTCTCCCTCCCTCCCACCCTCCCTCTCTTCTCCTCTCCTCTCTCTCTCCCTCTTTCTCTCTCTTCTCTCTCTCCCTCTCCCTCTCTCCCTCTTCTCTCCTCTCCTCTCCTCTCTCTCCCTCTCTTCCTCCCTTTTCTCTCTCTCCCTCCCTCCCTCTTCTCTCCTCTCCTCTCATCTCTCTCCCTCACTCGCTCCCTCCCTCTCCTCTCCTCCTCTCCTCTCCTCTCTCCCTCTCTCCCTCCCTCTTCTCTCTCTCCCTCCCTCTTCTCTCTTCTCTCCCTCTCTTCCTCTCTCTCTCTCTTCCTCTCTCCCTCCCTCTTCTCTCCTCTCCTCTCGCCCTCTTCCTCCCTCTTCTCTCTCTCCCCTTCTCTTCCTCTCTCCTCTCTTTCTCCCTCTCTTCCTCCCTCTTCTCTCTCCCCCCTCCCCCTCTCCCCCTCTCCCTCTCTCCCTCCCTCCCTCTCCTCTCCTCTCTCTTCTTCTCTTTCTCCCTCTTCTCTATCTCCCTCTCCCCCCTCTTCTCTCCTCTCCCCTCCTCTCCTCTCCTCTCTCTCCCTCCCTCTTCTCTCTCTCCCTCTCTTTCTCTCTCTCTCTCTCTCTCTCTCTCTCTCTCTCTCTCTCTCTCTCTCTCTCCCTCTCTCTTTCTTTCTCTCTCTCTGCTTCTCAGTTTTCCTCCACCCCGCCCTGCCACCATGGCAGAGACAAAGAAACCACCAAGCACAACCAATGTCTATTCAGTCCTCACTTTGTACGTGAGGGTCTATGACAATGATCCTATCCCTGTACCACCACTGCGTGTTGGCTGTGGGGGAGGAAGACGATTTCTCTCTCTTATTCACAGGTATTCACAGCAAGGGGAAGCATATCTAAAGAAGCAAATCAAAGAGCCACATCCGCACATGGACCTGATTTAGTTGAGAAGGCCTTGGGCTTCTAGCCAGGATTCTGCGTGTGGGAAGAGTGAAAACACTTGTGACCAGAGGCACACTTGGCAGGGGACTGTCCTGGTCCCTGCAAGAAGTGAGGTTTAGTCCCCTCCCCTTGAGGCTGGATGAGCTGATGGCTGCTTCTGTCAACGGAGTTTGGCAAACTCGATGCTTATGATTCTCAAGGCCAGGTTACAAGAAACATAAGATATCCACCTGGCTGTCTTGGGACTTTCTCTTCAGAGCATCCTCGTCGTGATATTCCTCTCAGAACTCTGGCCAACCCACATGGACAGGACATGTTTAGGTCTCTCATCAACAGCATCAGCTAACCTATCTTCAAGTCACCGCATTCGAGAGCCCAAACATGATCTGAGAGCCTCTCGATTATTCCAGTCCCAGCTATTCAAGTCTTCCCAATGAGGCTTCAAACATTATCAAGCAGAGACAGGTTATCTCCACTGGGCCCTGTCCAGGCTCTCACCCACAGAGTCTGTGAATGTAATTAAAGGCTTGTTGTTTTATACTGCCCGATTTTGAGTCATTTCTGATGCACATAATAACCAAATACATTTAATAAAAGTCAACATACTTTATCATCATGCACTGCCAACTATAAACAATACAACAATAAAATATTCTTCTCCCAAATAATCTTTGATTAGGCTAAGTTCTAGACAGTTGCCATGGCTTCAACTAAGTTTTTGTTGCTGCTTGTGGTATTGGAGACCTAGGGCCTTACACATGCTAGGCAAGCACCCTGCCACTGAGCTGCATCCCCGGTCCTTATAAAAATTTTTTATTTTCAGACAGGGTCTCGCTAAATTGACCAGGTTGGCCTAGAACTTGCAATTCTCCCACCTCAGCCTCCCAAGTAGCTGAAATTATAGGAGTGAGCCACCACGCCCAGCTCCAAGTAAGTTTTAATATTATATTTGAAAGTCCTCAACCCACAAGTGTTCCGCTTCATGTATTTGTTTCCATGGTAAACTAGAGAAATTACCCTTAGATTCCGATTTAACTGCATGTGGTTTTTCACATATTCATTCCCATCACTCTGTTTTACTGCTTTGAATTTTAAACAAATAAATACAGACGGTCCCCAACTTCATGATGGTTCAATCTAGAATCTTTTTTTAACTTGGTGAGAAAGTGTACCCACACAACCATTCTGTTTTTCACTTTCAGTACAGTGTTCAACAAATTACATGAAAAATTCAACATTTTAATTTAAAATAGACTTTGAGTTAGATGATTTTGCCCAACTGTAAGGTAATATAAGTATTCTGAACACATTCAAGATAGTCTAGGTTAAGCTATGATGTTTGGTATGCTAGAAATATTAAATATATTTTTAATTTATGGTATTTTTTATTTATTATGGGTTTATTAGGACACATTGCAAGTGGTCTCATAGAATAACAGAAGTGAAATAAATTAAGGTCTGTCCCTTTATTATTCAGTCATGATGCTATTATTGTTTTTTGCAAACCTACTATTCTAAGGGAGAATTATGTCATTACCAAAGAGTTAGACACATAAATTGTGCTCAAAGAAAACACAAAAACATTTTTAACTGTTATGGGCTTAATGGAAGTTTTCCAATTAACTTCCAAATAAAATATAATATTTATTAAGGGTAAGTAATAAAAATGTGCTAAGTTGAATTCTAAAGATAATGTTGTCATACAAACATAAATGTTAGCCTAGTATGGTGGTGCATGTCTATGATCCCAGTACTCTGAAGGCTGAGACAGGAGGATCACAGGTTCAAAGCCAACCTCAGCAACTGAGCAAGGCTCTCAGAAACTTAGTGAAACCTTGTTTTGTAATTAAAAGGTAGGGCCTGGGATGTAGCTAAGAGGCAGAATTCTCCTTGGTTCAGTTCCCAGTACCACAATTAATTAATCAGTCAATTAATTAATTAAAGCTACCTATTCTGGGTTTCAAATGTATTAGATATACCACCAAAGCCACTACATGCTAATTTTGAAAATAAAATTTGGGTTGGGGATGTAGTTCAGCGATAGAATATTTGCCTAGCATCATAAGGCCCTGAGGTTTTTGTTTTGTTTTGTTTTCTTGGTGTGTGTAATGTGGCACTGGGAATAGAACCCAAGAGCATTCTACCGCCAAGCTACACCCCAGCCCTATTTTATTTTTATTCTGAAAAAGAGCCTTGCTAGGTTAATGAGAGTCTCACTACTTGCTGGGGCTGTTTTCAAGCCCACAATCCTCCTATCTTAGCCTCCCAAGTACTAAGATTATGAGCATGCACCACCATGCCCGACAAGGCCCTGGGTTTGATCGCCAGCATCTCAGAAAAGAAAACTTTCACATTATAGTTTCTCAAGCTTGTAAAAAATTCTCAAAGTAAAGATGACCTCAGGAGTATGCCATATTACTATAGGATTCTTCGTTAAGACTTCAGAAAGCATAAGGTGATACACAGTTGAGTCCTATAGTTAGAAGAGGGCCTCTCATGATTTCAGAGGCAGATTGAAATGACCAATGTGTAGGAAAAAAACATTATCATAAATAATTACAATCAGGTCATGATGGTGCACACCTGTAACCTCAGTTCATAGGAGGCTGAGACAGGAGGACTGCAAGTTTATGCCCAGTCTCAACAACTTAGCAAGGCTATCTGCAACTTGATAAGACTCTGTTTCAAAATAAAGGATGGAAGTATAGCTCAGAAGTAGAACGCCCCTGGGTTCAATCCCTAGTATCAAAATAAATAAATACAAGCTAGGCACAGTGGTACACACCTCTAATCCCAGTAGGTGGAAGGCCGAGACAGGAAGCTCTCCAGTTCAAGGCCAGAATGCAATAACTTAGCGAGACCCTGTTTCAAAATTTAAAAATATAATAGTAGTAGAGCACACCTGGGTTTAATCCATTCCACAGATGAATCCATGTCGCTTTTAGGAAAGTCATACTAGCAAAAGCACCGCCAGATGAAACTTAAATAGACAGACAGAATCCAAAATGCAAAGGGTGCTGTGGAACTCCAGCCTCTGAATGCCAGCAGCAGGTGGAGTTACCGGCTGCGACACGGGCCACTTCTTAAGGAAAAGAAAAGATGTCTCAGAAAGTAGACAAGACCTCAGGAGGATGGAGGGTCAGGAAACTACTCTTAGGGAATAAAGCCAGATCCTGATGAAGGCACCGTTGCTGTCCCTGGAGGACCACGAGGAGCTGCTGATGTGTTCATGGCTGGAGCTACGGGAGACAGTGACTGCCACTGCGTCTGCCTCCTCTTCCTGAACAGAAGTGTATGGCCGTTCCCCTGTGACTGCCTCGCCGTGTCCTTGGGTGTGCAGAAGGCAGATCATTTTTCTTTCCAGGTCTCTGAATTAAGAGCATGTCACCCAAGGAATTTCACCAGTAACCATACCAGATGCAGATCACAAGATACTCAACTTTAAGCCTAAAGTCATAAATGAATAAGACTTCCAGAGGACTTATAAAGCGATGAAAAAATTAAATAATTATGCCTAGAGAGTAGACTGTAGTAAATTAAATATGACCACAAAATTCTTGACATTCTTTTTATAACCAGGAGTTTCCTATTTCCCCATTCCTTGAATTTGGGCTGGCCTTGGAACTTGTTTTGACCAATGGAAAGTCACACAGACATCGTGTGACTTCTGAGCTTCTGTTTCCAGGGGCCTTCGAACCTCTCCTTACAGAACACTGCTGCCTTGTGAACAAGCCCAGACCGGCCTTCTGAAGGATGACTATCTTATAGAGAGAGGTCCAGGCCCCTCATCATCCCAAATATCCAAACAACCCAGCTAAGGCTGCAGATATGACTTGAGAGTAAGATCATCTGGGATCAGGCAATTATCAGCCACACATCAACGTATGCAAGCGCATAAGTGAGCCGAGAGGACTCTTTCAGAAAACTGGCCAAATGGCCAAACTACAGAATTCCGATCAAATAATTAACTGGCTTGTTATGTAGCAATAAATAACTGAGACTGGCTTCCAGAGGTGCCTACATATAAACAACATCCCCAAAAGTTTAAATGATCTGGACAAGGTTGTATACGAGGCGTATGCATCGGAACTCAAGCATCTCAACCAACCATGCCATCTTTTCTTATACCTGCCAACCACTAGAAGAAGAAGAGAAAATGGAGTGGCTCGAGAAACCCTATGAAAAGTGGCTAAGAGAATTTAAAAGAGGGAATCTCTAGCTAGTTTGATCATTCAACTTACATCCAAATAATTTTTTCCATAATACTGACCTGTGTGTATTTCAATACATATACATCAGACTATTTGCACTGCACTTCAAAACAATACAAAATCTTAGTATATAAGACACATCCTTTACTCAAGTGAAGTTCCATGAGTTGCACTACCATTGAAACCTTTCTGTAATGAGACGCAGAATTACACATATGCTTTTACTTCACATGACTCAACAAAAACATCGTGTGTAAGATGGGTGAGCCAAAGCAGAAATGGAAATAGAGACCATTTGGACAGCACAATCTTGCATGCTAAATTATTTCCTTTCCCCCATCACAAATACAGTGAGATGTACATACTGGGAAACCATGGCGCAGAAGTGAGGCAGATGTCAATGAGTGAACTGATAAACACAGCAAATCATGCCGCACAACACAGATGGTTTGCTCTTACCTTTTTCTGACATATAGCAGATATTTCAGCTGTAGGAGGAAGGTACACAAAATATCAACAAAGAAAGAAAGCCCATTTTAAATAAGGGCAGCCAAGAAGATGAATTAAAAAAAAAAATCTTAGTACTACAACTTCTGGCTTGACCCAAACAGCGTTTGATTTGTCTCGTGAACTTTCATCTATTTTCTTCTAGAAGGATAAAATATCTCTTTCTCACCTGATAGTAATTTCGAGCTTTATGCTGTAAATGTGTCACTTAGTCTCACATCTAATTCAGCTTTCTCAGATATGACTTTGAAATTAGATTGGATTAAAGCCTAACAAGTAGCCGGGCGTGGTGGCGCACGCTTGTCATCCCCGCGCTTGGGAGGCAGAGACAGGAGGATCGCGCAGGTTCGAAGCCAGCCGCGCGCGCTGGCTTAGGAGACCCTGTTTCCAAATATAAAATGTAAAAATGGGTCTGGGAGTGTAGCCCGGAGGTAGAAGGGCTTCCAGGAACCCCAGTACCACCAAAAAAGATAAAAAATTAAATTAAAAAAAAAAGCCTAACAAGTTTAATCTTAACCTCCTCATTTTACAGAGGACAAAATTGAGGGTCACTGTGGCTGGAGGAGTTCCTCAACTCTGCACAGATTATCAACAGCAGAGACAGGCATCAAGATAGTCTCCCCAGACACTGTTCGCTGCTCTTTACATTATACTATGATACTAGTTTGCTTTGATTTATTTAGATCACCACCATGTGATGGTCTGCTATCCCGAACCTATAGAAATAAAAGCCTACTAACTTGATCAACTATTAATTTACATTGGTCTTAACTAATGTAAAACCAGCTACACAGTTACTTATTCTTTTGTGTGTGTGGTACCGAGGGTGGAACTCGGGGATTTTTCTACCTCTGGGCTATACTCCCAGACCTATTTCATATTTTATTTGGAAACAGGGTCTCACTAAGTAGCTGAGGCTGGGCTCGAACCTGCTATCCTCCTGTCTCAGCTGGGATTGCAAGTGTGTGCCACCACGCCCGGCTCTATATAGTTATTTTAAAAAGATCAACTTTTAAACCCAGGGGATGAGCTGCAACAAGGCCATCAAACTGCTCTCTACTTAGAGGGATTGTCCTGATAAATGCATAAAAATTCTTTTTACAGGGAATAGCAACTGTTTTCATGGAAATTGAAGCGTAAGAGTACTTGAAAATAATTTTTCAAGAATCTATTAATATTTCTCTTGAAATAATAGGGGCTCAAAAAATAAACTAACACCTTAGTTGTAGAATGATCCTCCATATTACAATTTATTTATAAGAAAAGGTAAATGTCTCTCATTTGGTCTGAAACTTGTGATTTATTGGATGTCAAATCAATTAAATTTATAACAGTTTTAAAAACTGGTTTTGTACAATTAATGGTTATTTAACAGTTTGATATCCTATAGTTTGTCTTTAATCTGAGGCTATTGTCATATTTCTAGATAAATAATGAAAAGTTGTTATTAATTCTTCCAAAGATGAATATCATCTAAAAATGATGGCCAAAATTTAGCCACAGATCTGATATTTATAATTTATTTTAGGAGCTGGGCACCGTGACATATGTCTATAATTCTAGCTACTCAGGAGTTTAAGGCAGGAAGATCACGTGAACCAGGAATTCAAGGACACCCTGGGTGACATACAACATACCAAGACCCTGTATTTTAAAAACAAAAAAAGTATTACCTCAGAGCACTAGGAGCTCACTAATATAGTGGCCCAATTTAAAAGAAAAAAATTACTTTTACTCATAATTGAAGCCCAAATCTTTCTACAGATGAACTAATGTAAATTTTCAAAATGACCCTTTGAACCGTCCCAGGGTCTGATTTACATTCATGATGCTCCGGCTTTTGTCCCCCTCATCTTTCCTTGGCTTGCCTGAGCACCTTTCTGGTCATTTCAGCCAATGAGATAGCTGGATTACTTGCTTCTCCGATGTGCAAAGGAATGCTTTATCTAGGACTAACAATTTTTAGTAGACAGCTCTCAGAATCCTAACAAACTTTAAGAAATATGGCACAGCTTGTCTTTCCATCAGAAAAGGTTAGATATATCTTATCCCCGTTTTACTGATGGGGAGACTGAGTCTCAGAGCAATTAAAGCACATCCCCCCAAAACACAGAGCTAGTAACCATGACAAGAAAAAGGTCCATTATTCAACTCCCTTTCTGAACTGGCAGGGCAACATGTCATTGTCAACACCTAGTATAGACACAGAAAATCTCTTAGCACCTAATCCAGCAGGTTTTTAGTCATACAGAATCCTAATCGGAACATCTAACCTTAATTTTGCTAGAGATGATACTTCTTCCCTCATTATTAAGCATTTGGGTATACAGTAAGCAAGACATTGATACAATGCTTCAGGTCAATGAATATTTATGGAATATTTTGCTTTGGTTACTGTCTTTGTAAAAAATAAACTAGTACAAAAGGAGATAAATCAACCATGTCATTAGCCATGATTACTCATTTTTCATCCTTTATGAGGTAAACCATACCTTGTGGCAGAAGAACATCAATCAGCCACTCGCTGTGATCCCTGTAAAGAAAAAGAAAATTCATCTTTAAGCTTCATTCACATGTTCCCCTTCCACATGAATATTTATAAGCTGAACGCTATTGATGAAGGCCTTTTAATAGAAAGGAAGTATAATTAAGAGCGCCATCATGATGAACTTTTAAAACCTCTAATGCATTCCAACTAAATGATAAATTATAGGCATTTCATCATATTTGGTTATCTTTAAATGATACTCTCCAGATGCCTATCATGCCAACCAAAATACTACATGACCTACCCAAACCTGAGCGTGACTATGGAACCAACAGGCAAAGAGAGCCCACTTGAACTGGATGTTGTTTGGAAACCAGTCTTCTTTTACATCTGTCTTTCTCGGTGACATTTTTAATAGGGCCACTTCAAAACCTGAGCTGCTTTATTAAGTGGAATTGCTTTCTATGTCACACGGAGAGAAACTAGCAACTTTTCAAGGCTGACATCTTGAAAGTGACAGTTTGCTCTAGGTCAAACATCAGACAAACTTTTAAAAACAAGAGGCTAGCGGGAAACTCGGATGACGGCACCTGTATAAGTCCATTTTTTATTTTTCTTCTCATTGTTGTTCAATTCCCTTCTCTTCAAGAATTCTTATACCTACCCTGCAATCCTCTCGCTGCATTCTTCACAGAGATACAACGGGGGCGGTTTATCACCCAGAGCTACTGACAGGGAGGGGTCTATACACATCTGAAACACACGAAAAGGTAGAATGAACTCTACTATTTCTATGTCATGATACAAACGCTTCAACGAGGATAGATTTTCACAAAGTGGAGTAAATATGTTCATAAAACCCATTCAATCTGTAACTGGGCTGCACTGACTGAGGAATCCACACTGGGGACTTAAGTGCAGTGTGGCAGGTCTTCATTTCTCCTGTTACTTGTAATTCAAGTAACAAATAATATCAAGAAATGCACCCTCATTCCACCAAAGTTAAAAACATCTTACTCAGCAGCTGCCTTGATTGGTCCTATGAGTTGTAAACACAGCAATCTCTCTTTAGGAAAAGGAAAAGCTATTACTATTAAGATTTTAAAATCATAAATGATACCAACATGCTGGCAGCAGAGAACTTGGCTTCTTAAGACTCATTCAGAAAAGTCAGCATTAAATCTAACATTGAATATTACCCTTTCTTTTTTTAACTCTGTCATGTTAGCTCGGTAACAATCATCCAACATTTTATTTTCAATTCTTTTTCTACATGCACCCTACGATTGGTTTACCCAGCTATTTGTTTGTAGCTGGAGTTTCCCTTGACTGGGCACAGCAATGAAAAGTATTCGTTTTATCAGTTGTTGGGATGCTTCAAATATCTGGATGTTTGAAATCAAATAAACAAAACATTCAGATGACTAGCTGCATTTTGTACTTGGCTCCAGTTTAAATTGCTATGATTTCGCAGTCATTTTGAAATCAGTTCCTGCCTTTCAAGAAATAATCAGCTAGTGCTATAGCTAATTACATAGTTAACATGCCTAGTACACAAATTCTTCTGGGAAGTCACTCTCTTTTTTTTTTTTTTTTTTTAGTTGTTTTCCTTGATTTCAAAGGGGGAAATGACCCAAATTTGCAACACAAACAGCCTGTAATTCAGAGTTAAATCCCCAAGGAGTTTCAGTGATTTGGGGAATAATGGTGAGAATTGCGAAATTTAAATAATTACACCATCAAAATTGTAAATTATATATTCCATGATGCTATTAGCCTGGTGTGAAACTTCTTAATGTAAGTTTCGTGCTTCTTTACGTGCAACGGATAACTATTTTTGGTATGTTAAATCAGGGATCTGCACACTTTTTTTTAAAGTGACCAGAGAGTAAATATTTTAGATTTTGTGGGCCATTCCAATGATGTGAGCCATTAAAATTTATGTGGGCCATACTCCATATGACCCATCAGATCTCTACGTAGTAGAGTCAGTTCTGTCACAATCCTCAGCTTTGCTGAGAGCAGCCAAGGACAATATGAGAGCAAATGGCCACAGCTGTGTCCAATAAAACTTTACTCACAAAAACGGGCTGCCAACCGGATTTGGCTATAAGCCAGAGTTTGCCAATCCCTGTATTAAATATTTATCTGGGCTTCAAAGTATTTCATAAAGTGGACTTCACTTGGAACCAAATAAAACCCAAAGCAGCGTATGACATAATAAATCACAAGCTATAGTTCTTAGTTCTTACTTAAAAAGTACCTTTTGCAGACCATTGTAACCAAAATAGTTCATAATTTTCTATTTGGCAAATCATTAGTGCCTGATGCTCACTATTGTAGAAATATCAGGCTTTTGGTGAGAATAAATCCAGTTTTTCCGACTCTTTCCCATGTGTCCCATATATACCTCCTCTTGAGTATCTTACTTTATTTTAATATTAAATAAGTCCTTGATAGTTATTCCACTCAAAAGAAAAGCCTCCTAGGATGTTAGAGCTAGAGAGAGTTATTAGAGATTAGTTAATTGACCCCTCACCTATTAATCAATGAATGACTTGATTAATATGACCCTTCAGATCTATAGGTAGTAATTTATTCATTAATATGACTCAGTTAATATGACCTATCAGATCTGTAGGTTGCAAAATCACTCATACTCACTCATACTAATATGTTCATATCTGGATGTTACTTAAAAATAATTGTTTTCTGTTTGTAAATATAATATTACTCATTACAAAGGCTACAGAAAACAGAGAAAGGCCAAAAAGGAGATTCAAAAAACTTTTCATCTCAATGCATTCCTTGGTAACAATCTGATGGGTGATACTGGTCGTTTTTCATGTGAATATATGTATACAGGTGATGTTTAAATTAGCAACCTACTGTGCAATTTCATAACTTGCTTTCACTTACTATAATTTTGTAAGCATCTGGATATTGGATGCCTCTGCTCTGCATGTCATGTGGTAACTGTGTGGGTCTGGAGCCAGGAAGGTTGTAGTACTGAAAAGGCCCTAGCACAGGAAACACTGACAAAAGTGTTTCTGGGAAGTGTAGGGTGAAAAATAGAAATAAGAGTTCTTTAGGAAAACCGGAGATCAGCAAGTAAGATTGGGGAGGGGACTGGTGAAAAGCTCTGGAAATTAAACAAGGTTAGTCATTGCAAACATGAAGAATGTACTAACTACCGCTGAAGTGTTCACTGTCAGGTGGCTAATTTTATTTTATGTGATTTTCACCTTAGTTTTAAAATAAATGGCATAAGATAGGATGGCTTGTCCTATCCTACAGGACTGGCATGCAGGAGACAAATCTGTCCAACTCAGGAGTGGGCTAGTCCTACAAGAAAAGAAAATCTAATTCCTGATGATTTTTTTATTAGAAGGCCAGAAAGCATTACTAACCAGGATGCCAGAGGACTCCTGAGAATGCAGTCTGACATAAAATCAAGGAAAAAATAACTGGAGAAACCTGTAATAGGCAGGAAGAAGAGAGGGAGGGTACAGACACAAAAGTAAGAGGGAACCATGCAAGGTCATCACTGTGAAGAATCAAGCTGGAGTCTACATAATCTCACATGTGTTTAGCTCAAAATATCTCCGCACTAAAGAAACGTGCCTCTGAGCCCCAACGTCTCCGGCAGCTCAGTAGCAGAGTGCACACAGTAGATGGGGGAGGCCTGTTCTTCCACTGGCAGGTCACACTCATTGGTTCTTCCTCAATTATCATTCAATTTGCCTTTATCAAAGGCACAGAACAAATAATACAAGAATATCCTTTGTGTATCAAGATAACAATGTTATTATTGGTACCTCATTGCCAAATTGTTTTGATTTATAAAACACATGTTTGGTTCCTCTTAAATTTATTATAACAGATCTCGTTTTATCTGTTCTTTGTTTCTGTACAGCAATAGTATTAATTTTCTATCATTTGGTCATCTGCAGTCCATCTATAGAAAAAGGGAAGCAAGCACCCATGACACCAAGTTCTTAAAAGTAACTGGACTCTACTAACCTTCAGCTAACACCCGTTCTTCATAATATGAAATTTAGCCTTGCAAGTGCAGACACCGGCCTGTCCAGCCAAGTGTTGTGTATCCAACAAACATACCAATAGCGAACTTATTAAAAGGTCTGATTATTTCTCTTAATTCAACTTCCAAGATTCAGGGTTTGAATGGGACTGAGCTGATTTGATGTGGAGGAAAGAAGAAGGCTGAGACCCAGAGTCCCCGATTCTCAGCCTCCTATACCTGGCTTTAGGAAAGTGTCTGGACCTCTAAAAGCACTGTTTTACCACTGATGGGCCTTTCCATGTGAAGCTGTCCAAACACCTTTCAGTCCTTCCAACTAAGTCATATCTTCTATCTGAACTAACATTTAGTAATTTCATCTATTTTTGTCAACTACAATTCTTGAATTTACATAGTCACATACTAGCTACTCCAAATGTGTAGACACAGATAAAAGTAGGGGGAAAGCACCGTTTCCTGGGTTTATTAGCTCAAACTTATAAGCCTATTAAGGATGATGTATTTCACCAGAATTTTTCTGATAATTAGCTCAATGCTTTACAATTCTTAGCTATGAATTCATAGCCCAAACCTGCAAACACCACTATTCATTGCTATCTTGACCCAATCTTTCCCAAAGTATAATCAGATAGAACATAGAGATACTTGAGATCACTACAGAGGCTGAGATGGAGACAGATCTCTGCTTTACAAAGAAGTATGCAATCTACCCGTTTGGTTCAGTAATTTGCCCCTAATAATTTGACCACTGAAAATACAACATGGCTCCGGGTCTGATAAAACAGTACCTTCACGGCTGGTTTGTTAATTGCGTTGTGGCATTCAATGTGCTGGCAGTGGATGGGATTCCAAGCTGTAAAGCAAAGTAGAGCTGATGAATACTTCCACTGAAATTATTTTCATAACCTAGTGAAAACACAGCAGATATTTCACTAGCTTCCTTTTTCCTAAAGAGAGCCACCATCAGGTGGCTTTCTAACAGAACCATTTTTAAAATCTATGAAAAAATTTAAAATCAAGTACAGATATCACAACCCCACCCATCTTCCCCAGGGTAAAAAGCCAATAGCAGATGGCAGATACAGTACCATGCTACCTCATAAGGTTTTAACATTAATAACTTCTCCAAAGTTTTCACTACTATATTTTTACTTGGTTCCCCAACATTTCTGAGCTATTAATCTTATGTAGTCTAACATCAAGTTGAAGTTAAAAAAAAAAAGAGTTAGTAAATGCTAGTTAGGGCCAGATCCTCTGTCTCTTGGTTCTCGATACGTTGATCTTTTCACTATGAAATAGAGTACCAAACGTCCTATCTTTCAAGTTAGTAACTGAAATGAATGGTAAGATATCTCCCAACATTACAGTTCCCACTCCATCCCCATCGAAGGTGAAGGCTAGAAAGATCAGTTTCTTGCCCAAAGAAAACTTTTCGGTCTCCCATATACAACCCACAGGCTGAACATTCTGCTACTTTGCTGATACCCATACTCAGCTCCTTAATTCAATATATACAGAGAAAGGGGATAAGAACCAAGTGACCTGGGATAAATCAGGATGAAAATCACAACTGCTAATTATCATCCTGTAGATGCTTATGTATCCCAATACATTTTACCATCCATATTCCATCACTTAAAAAGTATAATAGGTTTATATGCTTGAGTAATAGGCTTATGTGCTCTTAAACTGCCATAGAACTGCCATAGTCTAAACTTATAGGACAAATGAACAATTTATTTAAAAACAAGACAAGAAGTACAGAACCAGAGACCACTATTCCAATGACTTAATATCATATTGACTATATCTTTGGCGAGAAAGAAGAAATGAATGAGTAAATAAAAGAATGAATAAAGCGATAATATGGGTATATATGTTTTGTAACTATCAGATTTTTTTCTCATATGTTGTGAAGTCAAGATGACTATAAAGAGTGGCAACATGGTTTCCTGTGCAATTAGAGAAACTTAAAGAAAAAGATGCCCTTAAGCTGTATATGCATTGTAAATAAAGAGGACATTGCCCATTCCTCCAATCCCAAACTTGTCACAGACATAACTAATCCATTACATCATTCCTTCCTGCTGAATTCATAACTTGCCTTAGGATCCTTCTTACCACTGAGCTCCAAGCAGTCACTACTAATCAAAACAGAGTTGGCGCACAAGATTAAGTCTGATAACATCATCTGTGAATCAGTGTATTATGAGAATGTTTGCTGATGGCTTTTTAAATATTAATAAATTCTTGACAACAATGGGCATAATATTCAAAATACATACCCACTGATATGGCGCAGGCACAGACACATCAGAATGTGCAAAGCCATAGCATTTGTTCAGAGATCTAAAGACTGGCAGAAATAAATGCCTTTAATGAGGATAGTGGGAATATAGAGGAGGTCAAATTCCTCACGTTTTCATTCCATTTTTACCACGTGTCACTGAGTTAAGAACAGGCTGTAGGATATTTTACTTAAGTTCATCAAAATCATACTGGACTTTCATTTACTAGAAAAGTAACTCTTACTTTGGCTAAGAATTTTTCTAAATTAAAAATGACTTGTCGCCGGGCGTGGTGGTGCTTGTAATCCCCGCGCTTGGGAGGCAGAGACAGGGGGATAGCGCAGGTTCGAAGCCAGCCGCGCGCTGGCTTAGGAGACCCTGTTTCCAAATAAAAAATGTAAAAATAGGTCTGAGAGTGTAGCCCGGAGGTAGAAGGGCTTCCAGGAACCCCAGTACCACCAAAAAAAAAAAAAAAAAAAAAAAAGACTTGTCAAGGTATTTTAAAAACAGTGTCTGCCCCACATTGTTAGATCTACTGAATCAAAGTCTCTGAGGCTATTCAGGTGTGGCAGTGCATGCCTGTGAACTCTGAAACCCAGGAGGCTGAGGAGGGACTATCTCAAGTTCAAGACCAGCCTGCACAACTTAGTGACATCCTGTCTCAAAACAAAAAGATAAAAAGGGATGGATGGGGGTAGCTCTGTGGTAGAGTGCTGACCTAGCATGTGTGAGGCCCTGAGTTCAGTCCCCAGTAACACATCTCTCTCACACACACACACACACACACACACACACACACACACCCTCACCCTCTGCGGATAAAGCACGGGTATTCATAATTGGGGAAAGCATTACAGTTGATCCTGATATAAGGACATTCTACATGCCTTATGTTGTGGCAAACATAGTCTTGATAAAGCTCTGCTTTGAAATAACAAAAGTCAATGTGAAACACAACAGGAAAGAATTCTGCTTCCAACTATAACATAGTAATTGATATTATACTTCTCTTCCCATTAAAAATGACCAGAAAACAGGGGGGGGGGGGCTGAAACAACTAGTTAGAGAAATTGAACCAGAGATAGTAGAGGATAGTGCTCTTTGAGAGGAGAAATAATTCAGTCAGCCTCATAATCACCCTGGATTTCTCCCTGCATTTCAGACTTGGCCCTAAATGGGGAAAGAGTAGGGCAGATTTGTTGACTGGAAAGGACAGAAATTCTATTTTGAAGAGGCAGAGTAGCTGGAATTTGTTGGGTAGAGCACCAAGGAAGCAGGAATCTGCATAGAATTCCTTCTGGATATGTGACTTGTGTAAGGAAAAACTCCATGAGGCTGAGTAGAGAACAACCTTAGAGGATTTGTAAGCTAAACAATTCCTAATATTCACACAATACTCTAGGAGGGCCATACCTCAGTAGGTACAGAGACTCATAGTGGGGCTAAACTAACAGGAAAAAGGCCACCCTAGACTCTCCCTAACAAAGTTTAAAAGGCTCAAGTAACTGGATAGCCAAACTTAAATGCACCGTAAAGGGAAATCTTAAAAATCTGAACACTGAATAATACAATATTCATAAAATCCAGAATCCAGTAAAAAAAAAATCACATGATATTTTAAAAGGGAGAAAAATGTTACTCAGAACAAAGAAGAACTCAATAGAAACAAACCCAGAAATTAAAAAGATGAGTTAGTTAGCAAGCAAGGACTTTAAAATAGCTATTATTAACATATTCAAAGGAAAACATGATGAGCACATAAATTAAAAAACAACAAAATAATTAAAAGAATTTCTGAAAACAAAAAATGCAATAATTGAGGTAAAAAAAAATTCACTGAGTAGGCTTAACATCCTGTCAGACAATTCACTTGCAAAAGAACAGTGAGTTAAAAGGCATGATAACTGAAACTATCCAAAGTGAAGTACTAGAAGAAAAATAATCGGAGCTTCATTGAGCTGTCAGAAATTTTCAGGCAGTGTAACTTATACGTTATTGAAAGCACAAAAGGATCACAATAGGGAACATTTGAAAAAAACAACAGCCAAAATTTTTAGGTTTGAGGAAAACTACTAACCCACAGATCCAAGAAGCTCAACAAATCATAAGCAAGATAAAAGCAAAGGAAATCACACCAAAACTCATTACAAGCAAATTGATGAAAACCAATGATAAGAAAAAAAAAATCTTCAGAGCAGCCAGGAAACAAACAAAAACAAAAACAAAAAAGACACACTACTTACAGGGAAACAAAGATAAGAATGATCACTGGTTTCTCATCAGAAACAATGCAGGCCAGAAGACAATGGAATGACGTCTTTAACAGGCTGAAAGAAAAAAACTGTCAACCTAGAATTCTATACCCAGTGAAAATATCCCTCATCAATGAATATTACATAGACTATCTGAAGACAAGCACCGCTAAGAGAATTCATTGCCAGCCGAGCTCCACTATAAGAAATATTAAAGGAAGTTCTTCAAGTCGAGGAAAAATGATACCAGATAGAAGTTCAAGCTTACATGAAGGTATACGGAGGGCTAGACACAGCATATATGGTGAATAGCTACAAAAGACTTTTATTTAAAGATATTAATATGTTATTAAAAGATGACTATTTAAAACAAAATAACAGCAAAGTATTGTGCGGCTAAGTGTGTGTGTGTGTGTGTGTGTGTGTGTGTGTTCCTGTGTGTTATGTGTTACTGAGGACTAAACTCAGAGCCTCATGCTTACTAGGCAGCACTCTACCACTGAGCTACCTTCATCCCTTTTTATTTTTTTGTTGTGAGACAGGGTCTCATAAGTTGTTCAGGTTGTCCTTGAACTTGATATTCTCCTGCATATAATGTTTGGGAACAAGAAAAAAAGGATAGGGAGAGACAAATGAAAATATATAGGGTTTTTATATTAACATGAAAATTGGTATAATACTATTTAAAATAACATGTGAAGTTAGAGATTCAGATTTTAAACCTCAGAGGAATTACTTTCAAAAAGGAAATAAAACCAACAACCCAATATAGATACAAAACTGAATAATAAAAATATTCCAAAAGAAGACAAGATATCAATCAGATAATGGTGCAGACCTGTAATCCCAGTACTTGGGAGGTTGAGATAAGAGGATTGCAGGTTCTAGGATAGCCAAAGCAATGTAGCAAGACTCTCAGCCATCTAGTGAAACCCTGTTTCAAAACAAGAAATAAGAGCCAGGCGTGGTGGCGCACGCTTGTAATCCCTGCGCTTGGGAGGCTGAGACAGGAGGATCTTGCGGGTGTGAAGCCAGCCTCAGCTGGTTTAAGAGACCCTGTCTCCAAATAAAATATAAAATAGGTCTGGGATTATAGCCCAGAGGTAGAGGGCCCCTGGGTTCCATTCCCAGTACCACAAATAATAATAATAATAATAATAATAATAATAATAATAATAATAATAATAAAGGGCTGGTGCTGTAGCTCAAAGGTAGAATACCCCTGGGTTCAATCTCTAGTAACATACACATACACACACACACACACTACACACACACACACACACACACTACACACACACACACAGACTACACACACACACACATACACACACACACACACACACACAAACACATATGGTAAGAAATCAAGAAGGGAAATTATAAAATAAACAGTATATCACAAACTGAAACCCAACCACATCAGTAATTACATTAAATGTAAATGGTCTAAACAAGAAGTACATTATATATAAATGGTCTAAAAGGCAGAAATTGTCAAATAGGATTTAAGTTTTTTAGAAAGCATAACTTATATGCTGCTTGTGAGAAAAAATTTGGAATATAAAAATAGATAAATTAAAAGAAAATGTAAAAATATACGGTGCTAATACTTATATGAAAGCTGGAATGTCTATATAAATATCAGATGAGCAGACTCAAAAACTGAGACTATTACCAAAAAAGAAGATATTTCACAAAGATTAAAAGTTCAATTGATCAAAAAGACATAATCATAAATATATGTGCATCTGTTCAGTTACTGGAACTTTAAAAATATACAATTATAGTTGTAAATTTAAACAATCCCCTCAGCATTTGGTAAAAACAACCAGACAGAACATAAGCATAACTATGACTTGAATAATACTCTCGACACAACAACTTAACCTAACTGGTAATAATAGAATTGTCCACCCAACCACTGTAAAATACACATTGTTTTCAAATGCACATGAAAAATTTACTAAGATAAACAATATTGTGATCAATAAAATAAATCTAAAAAATTTAGATGGTGGACTGGGGATGTAGCTCAGTGGTAGAGCATATATTTAGCTCGTGTGAGGCTCTGGGTTAAACTCCAGCACAAAAATGAAAAGAAAAAAAAATTTAGATGGAGCTACATGTGTTCTCTGATGAGAATGCAATTAGACTAGAAATCTACAACACAAAAATATCTGGGAAATCACCAAGTATTTGTACATTAAAAACCACTTCTAGCCAGCCATGGTGATACATGCTTGTATCCCAGTACCTGAGAGGCTGAGACAGGAAGATCCCAGGTTCAAAGCCAGCCTCAGCAACTTAGTGAGGACCCAACCAGCCTGAGCACTTAGTGAGATCATGTTTCAAAATAAAGCATAAAAATAGGGCTGGGTATCTAGATCAGAGGTAGAATGCCCTGGGGCTCAATACCCAGTAGAGCACGCACGCACATGCGCGCGCATACACACACACACACACACACACACACACACACATTTTTTTTTTCATAAATTCTCAGGTTTGGTAGCACAGGCTTATAATCCTAATACTCGAGAGGCTGAGGCTGGAGGATCACAGGTCCAAGGACAGCCTCAGCAATTTAGTAAGGCTCCTGTCAACCTAGTGAGACCCTGTTTCCAAACAAAAAATAAACTTGGTCTGGAGATGTAGCTCAGAGCTAGAATGGGTTCAATTCCTAGTACCACAAAAAAAAAAAAAATCACAGAGTCAAAGAAAAAAAATCACGAGTCAAAGAAAAATCACAAAGAATATTAGAATATATTCTGGACTGAAATAGAATGAAAACATAACATACATAACAAATTTGTGGGATTAAAAAAAACAATGTTTAAAGGGAAATGTGCAGCTTTACATTTTTATATTAAAGAACATAAGGGCCCTAAAAACAACTTAAACTTTTATTTCAAGAAGACAGATAAAAAAAAAAATAAATCCAGCTCAAGACCAGAAGGACAAAGAAAATATAAAAAGAAGCATAAATAATAAAATTGAGACAAAAAATGAATAGAAAAAACTAATAAAACCAAAAGCTGATTGTTTGCAATGTTCAATAAAATGTATATACCCTATAACCAGACTAACAAAAAAAAAATAGAGAAAACATAAATTACCATGTCAGGAAAGAAAAGCAGCATAACTATATATCCTACCAATATGACAATTAATTTGATAATTTGGAGGAAATACCCACATTCCTCAAGAGATATAAATTACAAAAAAAAAAGGTTCAGTAAGAACTACAAAATCTAACTGCCTACAAGAAATATTAAGATAAGACCTTCCCACAAATCAAACTCTGAGTCCAGATGAATTCAATTCCAAGTGAATTCTATTAATCATTTAAGGAATAAACACTAAATAAACTCTTCTGAAAATAGAAGAGGGGGAGACACTTATCAAGTCATTTTAGAGGCCATCATTATTCTGTAAACAAAACTAGACGAAACATTATAATAAATAAAATTAGGTAAATATACCTCATTAACGTAGGAGCAAAATCAATCAAGAAAGTTTTAGTAAATTAAATCTAGTAATATATACAACATGACAAGATTGAGGTTTATCCCAAGAATCAAAGGTAATTTCAACAGTAAAACAAATTGATGTAATTTTCCACATTAACAGGATAAAGGGGGGAATGAATGATCATCTCAATACAAAGAGAAAATACATTTGCCCAAAACTGACATTCATTCAAAATTTAAATTCTTAATAAGCTCAAAATAAACGCCAGGCATGGTGGCGCACGCTTGTAATCCCAGCGCTTGGGAGGCGGAGACAGGAGGATTGCACGGGTTCGAAGCCAGCCTCAGCTACTTAGTGAGGCTCTCAGCAACCTAGTGAGACCCTGTTTCCCAATAAAATATAAAAAAGGTCTGGGAGTATAGCCTGGAGGTAGAAAGCCTCTGGGTTCCACCCCCAGTAACACCAAAAAAAAAAAAAAAGAAAGAAAGAAAGAAAGAAAATAAAAAGGAACTTCCTTTAATCTGATTTTTAAAAAGCTTTAGGAAAACCTATAGCTAGCATCATATTTAATGGTGAAAGCCTAAATACTTTTTCCCACAGATTGGGGGCAGGTGGGAGAAGTAATAAGGATGTCCATTCTCAGCACTTCTGTTCAACACAGATCTGGAGAGATGAGTCAGTATAATGAGAAATAGAAGAGGAAAGGGGGAGGTATTCAATAAAGGAAGGAAAGAGAGAAGCAGGGAAGTATGATGGGAAAGCAGGCATATAAGAAGGAAGGGAAGGAAGGAAGAAAGGAAGGAAAGAAGGAAGGCAGGCAGGCAGGCAAAATAGGAAGAAGCAAAAAGCATATTTATTTGCCAAGAGCATTTATACAAAGTCTTTTTATTGGCTCACTGGAATCACACATCATGAAGAGGTTGAGAGTGGCAGAGCCATAGATGCGCATGACACTTGGTAAGTCTGTCCAGTACCCAGCCCGTTCCCTCACCCTCTCTGTGCACAATATTGAGATTAGCATTAATAATTTGTGCGTGTACATCATGTCCATTGATGTATTTCCTTCGTTGTCTCTCCCTCCCTCCACCTGCTTCTCTCCCTGGGACCCCCTCCATATTCTACTAGGGCTCTCCTCCTTTCTCTAGAGTCTCTTTCATATCCCATTTCTCCCTAGCTTCCACAGGGAGGGAAAAGATCTGACCTTTCACGTTTTGTGTGACTGACTAATCTCACTTAGCATAATGTTCTCTAGTCCTACCATTTTCCTGCAAATGACATAATTTTGTTCTTCTTTATGGCTGGGTAGAACTCCATTGTGGGCATAACCCACAATTTGGTAGTCCATTCATTAGTTGATGGATACTTTGGCTAGTGCCATAATGTGGATATTGTGAATTGCTGCTATAAACATAGATATGTATTTGCTACTACAATAGTCCGATTTCTCTGAGTAGTTACCCAGGCGTGGTATACCTGGATTGTAAGGTAGACCGATCCCCACTCTTCTGAGGAGCTGCCATGCTGATCTCCAAAGTAGCTGCACTAGTTTGCAATCCCACCAATTATGTATCAGAGTTCTTATTTTCCCATACCCTAGCCAACATTTAATATTGCAAAATCTCAGATTTTGATTTACAAATCTCTGATCGCTAGTGGGCTGAACGTTTATATATATTTATTGGCCATTTGTATTTCTTCTTTAATGAAGTATCTATTTAATTCATTTGACCATTTTGGATTGGGTTATTTGTTCTTTTAGTGGTAGGTTTTGTAAATTATTTGTAGATTCTTTAGTCCTCTATTGAAGGAGTAGCTGGCAAAGATCTTAAACCTACAAAATTCATATTTAAAATATCTTAAACCTACAAAAACTAATTAGAGCCGGGCATGGTGGCCCACACTGGTGACCCCAGTATTTGGGAGGTTGAGACTGCAGGATCTCAGGTTCACTGCCAGCCTCAGCAATTAGACTAGGCCCTCTGCAACTTAATGAGACCTGATTCAAAACAAAATAGGGCTGGTAGAATCCAGAGGTAAAATGGCCCTGGGTTCAATCCCGACTACCAGAGAAAGACAGAAAGTGAGCAAAACGGAAGGCAGAACAATGGAACTAGAAATTAATCCCTGGTTCCTAGCAACTTAAAATGCTGACTGAATTATTTAAAGCTGGGCGTGGTGACGCATGCTTGTAATCCTCTCACTTGGGAGGCTGAGACAGGAGGATCGCACAGGTTCGAAGCCAGCCTCAGCTACTTAGTGAGGCTCTCAGCAACTTAGTGAGACCCTGTTTCCAAATAAAATATAAAATAGGTTTGGGAGTATAACCCAGAGGTAGAAAAGCCCCTGGGCTCCACCCCCAGAACCAGAGATAAAAACTAATTAGTACATTCAAAAAGGTTGCAGGAAATAAAAATCTATATAAAATTTATTATATTTCTATATAGTAGCATAAACAAGTAAAATATTAAATTCAAAGCATTATTTATCATGAAATTTTAGGAGTGACTTTAACATATATACACTGAAAACAAACAAACATTGCTGAGAGAAATTAAGACCCAAATAAATGGAGAAATATGCCATGTTCATGGTTCAGAAGACTCAGCATCATCAAAATATCAATTCTCCTCAATCAGAAGAGTACGTTCCATGCAATCCTACTCAAAATCCCAGCATATTATTTTGTAGAAATTACAAACTGATAGTAAAATGTGTATGAACATGCAAAAACCAATCTGGAGTGTTTACATTATATGATTTGAAAATATATAAAGCCACAGGATCAAGATGGGTAATATTGGTATTAGAACAGATATAGCATAGAGTCTAAAGGAAATACAGAGTCTAGAAATTAACTCACAATAGTAGGTAGTTATGTTTCAACAAAATCATCAAAGTTAATTCAATGTGAAAGGTATAACTTCTTCAACAAATTGAACTGGAATAACTGGATATTATGTAAGGGAAAAAAACTTCAACCCTTTCCTCACGCCATATACAAGACCTAGTTATGAGTGGGTCATATGCTGAAAGGTCAACTATTTTAGGGAGGGGGAGGGTGTACTGAGGACTGAACCCAGGGCCTGCGCATGCTAGGAAGTACCCTCCCACTGATCTCCATCCTCAGCCCTATTTAGTCATTCAATCATCCATTCATTTGTCCATTCATTTAGAAATGCTCTCACTAGGGACTTCCAGGAAGATGGCGACCGAGAAAAGCGGGGCTTAAGAACCCCGTTAACAACCAATCTCCATTACCACAAAATCAGCGCCTTTCATAGCCAGAAAACACCATCACCAGAGAAACAAAAAATTCACCAGGCTCCAGAGAGAAAGCGGACTGAGAACAGAGCTCAGAGCCACAGAGGAGATACACCGGCCTCACGCCCGAGAACGCGGCAGCAGCGCCATACTGCCGGCGGCAGCGGCGATTTCACCGGACGGCTACAGCAAGCCGAGGTGAGCCGCTGCAGAACAGCCAGGCGGGAATTCTCGGCGAAGGAACATCTAAAGCTCCCAGTGGCTGAGCTCAGCACACGCTGCAGGGATTCAGAGTGGAAATCAAAACCAAGAAGAAATATGCAAGCCTCACGGCCGAGGGCATAGCAGCGGCACCATATTGCCCCGGCAGCAGCAGCAGCGAATTCACCAAGTCCAGTACGGCTACATCTGCGTACTCAAGAACAGTGAGTCAAATTGCGGGCCACAGAGGAGAAATCCCAGTACTGTACTCCCTGGGACTTGACCCAGTGGGGGAGTGGCGGTGGCAGAGATATCACCCCATAGGAGAACGTGCAACCTGGCACCCCCCACAGTCTAAAGCAGCTTCTATCGACTCTCTGGGTCGGAGTCTCTGTGATACAACCCAGTAAAGGAGTAGTGGGGTCTGAGATACTACAGACTCGAGATCCAGAACACCTTAAGTGAAGTCATAGTGACCCAAGGGAAGAACCCAGAGAAGGCACAAACTTCCGAAATCATGGGAAAGAGGAATAATACTGGAGCAATGAATGCCCACAACCCCACAACATCAGAACCCAATAAAACAAAAAATCAGAGATTTATAGAAGATCAAATCAGGAAAATAACTGTAGAAATAATAGAGGTGCTTCGAAAAGAACTCAGAGAGAGCCAAAAAGAGATAAAGGATGCAATTAATGAAGTAAAGGCCTCAATTCAAAGCACAAACAACCGATTAGACCACATGGAGTATAGAATCTCGCTCTTAGAAGATGATCATTCCAAAAATGAACACATAGTTCTAATCTAGAAAAAAAAATCCAACAGCAGGAATCTGATATTGAAGAAATATGGGCCCATTTTAAGAGAGCTAACCTAAGAATAATTGGAATAGAGGAGGGAAAAGAAAATGAAACCAAAGGGATCAACAATCTCTTCAAGGAAGTAATAGCAGAAAATTTTCCAAACATAGAGCAAGAGGTCGATACACAGGTCCAGGAAACTTATAGAACTCCCTTTAGACAGGATCAGAGAAGAGGATCCCCACGCCACATAATTGTCAAAATGACCCATGTGGAAGCCAAGCAGAGAATCTTAAAGGCAACAAAAACAAAGGGCCAAGTGACATTCAGAGGCAAACTAATTAGAATCACTCCAGACTTCCCAAACCAAGTCATGAGAGCCAGAAGGGCTTGGAGTAACATATTCCAAACTCTGAAAGAAAACAACTTCCAGCCAAAAATTTCCTACCCAGCAAAACTTTCTATCAGATTAGATGGAGAAATAAGAAGCTTCCATGACAAACAGAAACTGAAAGAATTTATGTCTTCAAAACCAGCACTAGAGAAAATACTCAAAGAGATTAACTACAAAGAAGAAATAGGTAACACACACCAGAACCAGAGAAACCAGATTTTCCATCCAACAGACAACTAAGATTGGTTATCTGTGGAGATTCATTATTTATGTTAGTCTTTTACCTATCTCTAAATGGTATTGTTTGCCTTTATTGTTAATTTTTAGGATTTCTAGTTGGAATATTAATATACCTTCAGATATAGCATTTGGAAACATTTTATCCCATTCTATTAGTAACTGTTAACTCTGTTTACATCATCTTTGGATATACAATATTTTTTTTATTTTTTAGGGAGTTTGTATACTCTTCTGTTGCCTGTGCCATTGAAATCATATCCAAGAAATCACTGCCAATTTCAATGTTGTGAGGTTTTATGACCCAGATTTTCTCCTAAAAGTTTATAGTCTTAAGATTTATATTTAGGTCTTTTATCTATTTTGAGTTAATATTTGTATATGGGATTAGGTAAGGGTCCAATTTTATTCTTTTCCATGTAATTATTATGTTTCAACAATATTTAGTTAAAAGATTATTATTTCCACCACCAAATGTTCGTGGAAACCTTGTCAAAAATAACTTGATAATATAGGGAAGAGTTTAGCTCTAGGCTTGTATTTAACTCCAATGGTTTATATATCTGCCTTTAGAACAGTACTACACTGTTTCAATTATTAGCTTTATATGGTTTGAAATCAGAAAATATATATCTTCTAGCTTTGTTCTTTTTCAAGATCATTGTGGGTATCTAGATCCATATTCCATATTAGGATAGATATTTTTCTGAAAAATAAATATATAAATATATGATAGTTTCACCAAAAAAAAATAGAAAAAAAATATTCTCTGGCAAGAAAGAAAGTAAAAAGAAATATTGAAATGTTATCTTTAAGTCATCAAAAGCTTGGTATCAGACAAATGAAACTGTTATGTGAGATTATCATTTTTAAGTTTGGATAAATTGCTATAATACTAGATGTCAACCACTAAACCAAGCATGGGAGGGAGGGATGGGGAGAAAATGGGGTGGGGATCGGGTGGGGGCTGACTGGGCGATGTGTGCATGTATGTCTACAAAAGTTTGTATCCCACTATGATGTATGAATACAGTGCACCAATAAAAAATTTTACAAAAAAACTGAGAAGAGCAAGGAATGAATTCTCCTGAGAGGCTCAAGGGAGGGCACTCTCCTAGTAACACCTTAGTTTGGGCCTAGTAAAACCGATTTCAACCCTCTAACCTCCAAAATGTAAGAAAATTAATCTGTGTGATTTTAAGCAACTATGTTTTTAGTAATTTGTTATTATGGTATATGTCAATGAAGCTAGGCTATAACACTCAATTATTCAATCAAATATTAATCTATGGGTTGCTGTGAAGGTATTTTATATATGTCATTAACATCTATGATGAGCTACCTTTAAGTAAAAAAAAAAAAAAAGAAAAGACTCCTGTCAATAATGTTGGTGAACCTTATCAGATCAGCTGAAGGCCAGAAAAGCAAAAACTGAAGAGTCCCAGAAAACAAATTCTGCCTCAAAATTGCAGCACTACTTCCTGCCTGTGATTCCAGCCTGTTGTCCTGCTATAGGGATTTCAGATCCACCAGCTTCCACAATCACATCAGCCAATTCCTTTAAATAAATGTGCAGTAATCCAAAAAAAAAAAAAGAAAAAAAGAAATCAGGCAGGGCTTTGAATGCCACCAAGAAGCCTGGACTTTGATCTATGTGTATTGAAAAGTTTTTGAAAATTTTACAAGAAGTCACAATGTTTATAGAAAGAAAATTTTTGCTTTAATCAAAGATAAAGTGAAAAAGAGAAAGCCTAAAGTCAAGGAAATCCATATAAAGACCACTTATACAGCTCAGACATGAGAATCTAAATTATAGCTGTAATAATGGCAACAGAGAAAAAGATACAGGTATATGGTGTTTCAGAAGACGAGCCAAAGTCACTCAACACATACTGATGCCAGGCATTAGACAAGAGAAGGGAACAGGAATAAGGAGGTCTCTGAGATTTCGCATCTGGCAGCTAAAAGGCTGCTGAAGCTAATGAGGCATCAGAGCTGGGGCCAAGTTGACATTAATCCCCTCCTGTTGCTTATTTGCCACATGTGGTTAAAGAACAAAGTTATTCTAGTACCCACTGTTTAGAAATGCTATAGTTTACTCTTCATCATTTAAATAAAGGAAGAGGAGAAAGATAAAAATATGTAACCTTACATTCTGACTTATTTAAATTCACAACAACAATCTAAAAATCACCTAATACCTCTGTGTCTTATGGTATAAGGACTGGATCATGGTAAGTTTCTAAGGACCGTTTTATTTATTTATATTTTATTTTTTAAATTGATAGATAACTATACAAATGTATGGGGTGTATTCCACACATGTATATTCTGTGTAATGATTAAACTGAAGTAATTAGCGTATGCATCACCTCAAATGTTGACCATTTCTTTGTGGTGGAACAAAGAAATGCTCTCACTAAGTTACCTAGGTTGGCCTCAAACTTGAAATCCTCCTGCCTCAGGCTCCTGAGTGGCTGTGATTAAAAGGCACCACCATGCCTGCCTTACATGTAAAATCTTAAACCATAAAACTTCTAGAAGCACAAGAGAAGCTCTTTAAAATTCTCTGCAAAAAAAACCCATAAAAATAATCATTTCAAATTATCAAAATTTAAAACTCTTTCTCTTTGAAATACCTAAAATAGAAAGCCCCTAACTTGGAAAATATATTCACAGTATGTTGATGGAAGCGTTACATCTTCAACATATGAGATAGGCACTCAACTTTAAAATGGGCAAAAACCACAAAAACAAACAAAAACTTCACTGGGAACTCTACACTCAAAAAAAAAAAAACAAATAACTAATTAAAGTACCCCCAAATATGCTCATTTTTATAGTCATTAGAGATATGTAAATTAAACATTGTATACTACTATGAAACCATCAAGTGTCTACTATTAGAAACACTGACAATCTCTAGTGTTAACAGTAACATAGAACAACTGGAACTCTCATTCATTCCTAGAAGTATAAAATATTACAACCATTTTTGGAGAATCTCTGGGAAACTGTAGTAAATTAAACCAACACTTACTATACGGTGGAGTTTGTTTGTTTGTTTGTTTGTTTGTTTGTTTGTTTGTTTGTTTTGGTGGTACTGGGGTTCCTGGAAGCCCTTCTACCTCCGGGCTACACTCCCAGACCTATTTTTATATTTTTTTATTTGGAAACAGGGTCTCTTAAGCCAGCACAGCTGGCTTCGAACCAGCACAACCCTCCTGTCTCCGCCTCCCAAGCAGGGGATTACAAGCGTGCGCCACCACGCCCAGCCAGTGGAGTATTTTCACTGCTGAGTATTTAACAAGAAAAAAACTGTGTATCTTCACAACCATACTTTTACGTGAATGCTTATTGGTTTACAAATGATAGCCAAAAAATTTCACCAAGAAGAAAGTGATTAAGCTGATTATGATATATCCACATGATGGAATACTATGAAACAAATAAAAGTGAACTAGTAATATACTCAAACAGCTAAATCTCAAATAACTGTTGAGTGTAAGAAACAGATACAAAAGTGTTACATATCCTATGATTCCACTGGTATAAAGTCTTAGAACAGGGAAACTATAATGATGAAAAGCAGATCAGTGTTTATGGTGGGGAATGTGTTGAACTGTTTCAAAAGGAAACAAGAAAAATTCCTAGAGTGATAGAAATGTTCTAAAATTTGATAGTGGTTTTTACATTAGTGTTAAAAGTTATCAAATGAACCCAGAAACGGTGGCATGCATCCGTAATCCCAGTACTTAGGAGACTGAGACAGGAGGATCACAGGTTTGTGGCCAGTCTCAGCAACTTAGGCCCTCCAAAACTTAAGAAGATCCTGTTTCAAAATCAAAATGAAATAGGGCTGGGAATATAGCTCAGAGACAAAATGTCCCTGGGTTCAATCCCCAGTACCATACACACACACACACACACACACACACACACACACACACACTTCAAATAAAAGTACACTTCATGCTGAAGACTCAAAAGAAGCATGTCTTAAAATGATCCACGCTCCACAAGTTAGTGAACCCCTATTTCAAAATATAAGAATAAAATAGGGATAAGAAGTAGCTCTGAGACAGAAGGCCCCTAGGTTCCAATCCCCCTGTACCACACACACAAAAACATCTACCATGTGAAGCAGCAGATTTTAGGACAGCAAAGGGCACCTGCCACCTGAGGCAGAGCACACGGCCTTGACAGGAACAGGAACAGAAAGGCACAGAGTCAGATGGGGTGCTGACACAGTAACGTAGACACAGGTGGGGCACTAACAGAATGGATAGACACGGATTTGCGTAAGCCGCAGACTAAGTGCAAGTAAACTAAAAATACAAAAACAAACTTAGGAACCTTCATTGGAAGAATAAATAGAAGAAAGAAATCGAGTGAGTTATAGAGTAAACCAACCTGAGAAGCTAAGAATACAGAGGAAAAGATATGAAAATAATAGTTACAACTGCTATATTGATCACAGAAAATGAAAATCTGAAGTAAGAGTTAGTGGTATTCTTAAGAAATATACCAAAATGTTGAAAGAAAAGCAATAATTAGAGTTTCGTTAATTGAAAGAACTAAAAAAAAATTAGGTTCAAGGACAGCCTTGGCAACTTAATGAGACGCTCAGCAACCTAGTGAGACCTTGTTTCAAAACAAAAAATAAAAAGAGATGGGGGTATATGGCTTGGAGGTAGAACATCCCTATGTTAAATCCCTAATACACCTCCCATATAGACGTACACACACAAAGTATTTTTGCCGGGTGTGGTGGCACACACCTGTAATCTCAGTACTTTGGAAGGCTGAGACAGGACATTACAGGTTCTAGGACAGTCTCAGCAAAATTTTAAAAAAAAATGGCTGGTGGTGTGGCTCAGGGTAGAATCCCCTTGGATTCAACCCCCAATACCACACATACACACACACACAAAAATTGTCTTCAAAACCCTACAGCTAACACCATACATACTTAATGGAGAAATACTCCCGAAAGTTAGGAGCAAAGCAACAGCGCCCATTCTTTCCACTTCTATTCATCAGACCTTCTCTTCTGAAGGTTCTGGACATTGGAATGAAGAAAGTAAACAACAACAAAGAAAACAGACACAAAGGCTGGAAATGAAGCAGCCAAGATGACACCATTGCCTAGAGAGAAAACCCAATTAATTAATTACTAGAACTAATCACTGGATTTATCAAAGCCACAGGCAAAACTAATATATAAGTCAATTGGATTTCTTTATGCTAGCAATAAGCACATGAAAATTAAATTTGTAAATAATGTCATTTATGTAGCACCAGAGAAATAAAAAACCTAAGAATTAATTTAACCAAAAAAATGTAAGAACTCTACACTAGAATTACAGAACACTGATGAGACAAAAATTTAAAAGACCTAATTAATGGAGAGACATACCACATTCATGGACATTCATGGACATTCATGGAATGGAAAAAACAGTATCGTTAACATGTTTAATCTTTCCAAATGCAACCTTATGTGTAACATAACCTGGATCAAAATATCAACAGTATTACTTTTAGCAGAAATTATAAACGGATACTAAAATTTAGAAAAAGAACCTAAAATAACCAAGATGACAAAAAAGAGCAAAATTAGAGACTTAAATAATCTGATATGAAGACTGCAAGGTAAAGCTATTTAAGACAGTTTTGTTAGTGTACAGATAAAGGCATAGGTCAATAAAACAGAACAGAGTTCAGAAAAATGCCCATATACAAGCGACCAAGAGGTCAATGCAACTTAAAAGACAAAAAAAATAATCTTTTCAACAAAGGGTGCTGGGATAATTCATAAGAAATAAATGAACCATACCAGACACAAAAAATAAACCTATAAGATGAATCACAAACCTAAATGTGAAAAATAAAACTATAAAGTTTCTGAAAGGAGAATATCTTTGCAACCTTGAAAAGATTTCTCGCATGGCATAAAAGGTACTGGCCATAAAAAATGATAATTTTGAGTTTATGAAAACTAAAATCTAATGCTCATCAAAAGACTGAAAGTCTCAGACATGAAAAAAATATTTGCAACGTGGCACATGCTTGTAATCCCAGTTTGTAATCCTACTGAGACAGGAGGATTGAAGGGTCCTGGCTGCCTCTGCAAATTTGTGAGGCCCTCTGCAACTTAGTGAAACCCTGTTTCAAAATAAAGAATAACAGTAGGGCTGGAGTATAGCTTGAAGGTAAAATGCCCCTGGGTTCAATCTCCAGTACCACAAGATGTTCATAGGAGCTTTAAGTATACTGACCTAAAACTTGGGGGGGGGGACCAAATATACATCAATAGGAGGGCTGATAAGCAAAATGTGGTATATTCATAAAATGGAATACTTACCAATAAAAATGAATGCTCTCAACAACATGGCTTAATGGTTTAATATAACTGGCATTATGCTCACTGCAGTCAAGTATAAAAAAATACTGTTTGATTTCCATTTGCATGTATGTCTGGATTAGATGAATACCTGGGTTACATAGAAAGCAGATTAGTGATTGCCTGAGGGTAGGAGACAGAGCTGCTGACTGAAGAGGGAGGTGCGTACTGGAAGAAGCTAGTCATTCTTTCTTGGAATGGTAGTGAAATATTCTTTTATCATCATCTGGATGATGATTACATGAGAACTGTATATTTGTCATAATTGATCGGCTGTATACTTAATACTTGTGTATCTTACTGTAGAAAAATAAATATATGTGAAATGTCTTAATAAAGTACTGTTATCACTAGCAAAAGAGATAATGCCTGACAATTTTCTAAACTGACAAAAGATACCAAATCTCAGACAGTAAAGTCATATGAACTCCTCCCAAAAAGACAAGTAGAAATAATACCATAACTAGATATATCATTGGAAAACTGCCATAAATCAAAATTAAAGATAAATTTTTAAATAGAAAGGCAGCTAATCTTCAAAAGACCAATAACTGACAGTTGAGTTCATGAACCATTTTCAATGAAAATTAAGTTCATGAAATACCATCAAAGTATAGAAATAAAATTAATCCCAATCTAGAATTGTATACACAGAGAAAATATCTATAAGAAATAAAGAAAAAACAAATACATTTTCAGACAAACACTAACTTCAAAAATTTAGTCAGAATGGCATTAAAGGAGCCGGGGGTGGTGGCGCACACTTGTAATCCCCACACTTGGGAGGTGGAGACAGGAGGATCGCACTAGTTCGAAGCCAGACTCTCTGGCTTAAGAGACCCTGTTTCCAAATTTTAAAAAATATAAAATAGGTCTGGGAGTGTAGCCCAAAGGTAAAAGGGTTTCCAGGAACCCCAGTACCACCAAAAAAAAAAAGAGAGAGAGAGAGAGAAAGAAGGGCATTAAAGGAAGTATAAAAGTGTGTACTAAAACAAAAGGTTCAATCCCATATAGGAATTTAGAAATACCAAAAAAGGAAATAAAAAAAGGAAATTCAATGAATATTGACTGAATAGAACAGTGTGTTCTGTGAACATATAAAAATAGACATTTATTTAAAAATTGCTTTAATCTGGGCATAATGGCACATGCCTGTAATCTAGTACTTCAGAGGCTGAGACACGAGGATTGCAGGTTCAAAGTCAACCTCAGCAACTTAGTGAGTCTCTCAATAACTTAGCAAGACTGTGTTTCCAAATAAAAAGCAAACTAGGACTGGAGGGTATAGCTCAGAGGTAGAATGCCATGGGGTTTAATCTCCAGCACCACAAAAAAAAAAGAAACAAAAGTTGGTTTTGCTGTATTAATCTAAGAGCACATTTTAACACAGAAAGCATCATGGGAAATGAAAGCATATATTCCAAAATGGCACAAGTTTCAATCCACCAGGAAGATAATGCACTCTAAATTCATTTGCACTTAATAAAAACTCTCGAAATATAAACAGCTAACATTCACAAGGTTACACAAAGGAATACAATCACAGTAAGATTATCTTAACATTTAGCTCTTGGTAACTGATAGGAAAAATAGACAAAAACGCAATAACAACACAGGAGATTTTAACTACACAATTTTAAATTGATTTAATTGATGCATATATAACATTGTACAAACAACTGCCAAATGCAAGGTTTTTAAGTACATAGAAAAATTTACAAAAATAACCACGTGTTCAGCCCTAAAGAAAGTGTTAAAAATGTCAATGATGTAAATAATGCCAATCACTATCTGACCACAGAAGAATCAAGTTGTAAATCGTCCTTGTAAATGATCTATGAAACAAGGAAACCATAAAGACACTTAGCAACCAGCACAGCACAGGGTTTTTAGCCAGTGCGATATGGCACAAAGGCATAAAAGACTTACAAATTGAAAGGGAAACATTAACTTTTTATAGTCAATAGTGATATAGTTGCACACATTTAAAAATACAATAAATCATTGGAATTAAAAGGTAATCTAGCCACGTTGCTGAGTACAAAATCAATATACTAAAATTAATTGTAATTCTACATGCTATAACAAAGAGCTAGAAAATAAAATTTTAGAAAGATATATCATTGCCAGTAACATCAAAAACTAAAAATGGAAAACTATAAAAAAAAAACAACGTTGGAGGAAAGAAAAGAAAGCATAAATGAAGAAATATAGCATCCAAATGAATTGAAAAATTCAATACTATATGGATATCATTTCCCCAAATCGGTCAAAATTATCCCAACACAAATTGAAGGCAATCAAATTCCTAGGAGTTTGGGTATTTGCGTTATGTTTAACTCAACACTCTTTAAATAAAAAAGAGTTAGGAATAAGCAAGTTATTTTTGAAGGATGGATAAAAGAAGTAAGAGAAAGAACAGAAAGAGGAAAATGAGAGAGAAGTAAGAAGAGGAAAAGAATACCAAGAATAAGGTGGGAGGACTTGCCCTGATGGATATAAAACTTTATTACTAAGCTATAATAATTGAAACTATGTGATATTGGTAAAAAAATACACTAACTGAACTAAATTTAAAAATCTAGAGACATAATCATCCTTAAGCAGACACTTGATTTATGACAAAAATGGTACTATGACAAAAAAGTAAGAAAAGGCTAATATTTCCAGCAAATGATGTTGAGTCACATGACCATCCATATGGAAGAAAGTGAACATTACCTCACAGCATACAGAAAAAATAATTTCAGATACATCTAAAAGGTAAAGAGCAAGGGTTATAGAAGATAATAAAAATATCAACATAATTTTAGGGTAGGGAAAGATTTTCTCACATAAAATATAAAGATGACGAAATAAAGACTGATGATTTGGTTACATTAAAACAAGGACCTCAGTTGATCAAAAGACATCATTCAGAGACTAAAATCCAGATGATATTCACCATACATATAACTGATAAAGCTGATATAGAGATATCCACATGTCCAATACACAAGAAGTATCAACTTCATTAGTGATCAGAGACAGACAAATTATAATCACAATAAGATACAGTTCTACACAGCCTTGAAGATGGTTAGAATTTTAAAAATTAACAAGACACAACATTGCCCAAAATGTGTAATATAAGACAGAAAGAATTCTCATGTACTGCTAGTTGAAGTAAGAATTAGTATAACTACTTTGGAAAGTTGTTTGCCATTATGCATTAAAGTTGTGTTTGCCCTTATGAATTAAAGTTGTGTGTACACCCTCTGATCCTAGAACTCCATTCTATGCATATACCTAAAAAATGCATTCATTTGTCCACCAAAATGTGTATAAAAGGATGTTCATAGCAGCGTTATTTGTAATGGACCCAAATGTCCATTGATTAGTAGAGGGATAGGCAAGCTATGGCACATTCAATAGACTCCATATGGGAATAAAAAAGAATGAAGTACAGTTGTCTTCAGCACCATGGACAACGCACGCAAATAGATAAATAATGAATGCTTTCATTTCTATAAAATTCAAAAACAGGCAAAACTAATTTCTGGCATTGGAAGGAGGAAAAGGTAATCGCTGAAAGGAAGCACATCGTAAGACGTGTTCCATGTACACATGAATTTTGTGTTTTCTGCATACGCCTAATATACAAATAAAAGTTTTAAAACATTCCTCTTAATTTTGTGTAGATAAAATCAAGATAATAAAAAGATAACTAAGGCTGGAGTATAGATCAGTGGTAAAGCACTTGCCTGGCCTGAGTGAGGCCCTGGGTCTAATCTTCAGCACTAGGAGGATAAAAAGATAGCTAAGAACTCAAAATAAGGGAATTATGACATGAAAGAACTGTTAGACCTCCTTGCACTTGTATACATATGTCAACAGTGGTCATTTCTGGATGGTCATTTCTTACATGTTGTTATAATTTATATATAAACAAAATTTTCCTTTTATAAAATATTAAGTGGAAATAAATCACTGGGAAAACATATAAAAGTTGCTGGTTTCTATAAAAGATGTCATCTTTGAGCTTCCAAATCCATAAAATCTTGCCTCTATATACCTTTTATTACTAAAAATTATTTGGTTTCGCGGTGCCATCTAACTACATTTCCTGTGGTATGCCTTTTATTTCAGCAGGCACTGCAGAAGAGTCCGATACTCTTAACTAAAATTTAACTGAAGAACGGAACTGACGAAAGTGGTGTCACACTGTTAACAGAGAAAAACATGGAATTCAAATCTAAGCTGTGTCCCTCGTTACCTGTGGGAATGTAGGCACGTTATTTAAACTCTGTGTCCCGCTCTGTTGAACTGACATAAGAAAACCTACTGCTCACAATTTTTATGGAGATTAGTTGAAAAGAAGTAAAATCTAATATGGCACTTGATCCATAAATTGTTTTCAATTAAAGGGCTAAAAAAAAATTGTAAGATAAAAAGCGGCTAGAAGCCAGGTGTGGAGTGGTACACATCTGTAATCTCAGTACTTGAGAGGTTGAGACTGGAGGATTGCGGGTTCAATCAAGGTCAGCCTCCACAATTTAGCAATGCCCTAGGCAACTTAGTGAAACCCTGTTTCAAAATAAGAAATAAAATAGGGCTGGGGGTACAGCTCAGAGGTAGAATACTCCTGGATTCCATCCTCAGTAGCACTAAAAAAAAAAAAAAGGCAACTAGAACAATATCTAATACTTATCCAGCTAATACTGAGTAAATAGTAATACACAGACATGGTTAATTTCTCTATGATTTTGTTTTCTGCACAGAATGCCTCAGTCTACTAACAAGGGAGCTGTAAGAAAGCTACTTCCCAGAGTGTAGACTGGCGCGGGGCAAGTGGTAGGTATACCATAACACACTGCTGAGAAAATGAAAGCGTAGCTGTATTACGGCAAGGATGGAATGAAAACCGAATACCCTTAGATAACCACGTGCGGGTCCAAGAGTCCAAGAAAACATAAAAGAATTACCCTGTTCATAATAGGAATAGGCTGAGCTATTTTAGTAAAGACAGGTTTGACTGGCCTTCCTAGAATCGAGGGCCACATGTGTAAGTGGACATGTGCTGGGTTGCTGGGATACTCTCAACAGGCAAATCTCGCCAAGCGGCTTCTCCATTTAAACCAGAACACAGTTCCCTTTGCTATTAGGATAAAATGCAATTCATTTACAGGCCCTCTCAGCCTTTCTCCTTACCTCTGGTTATTACCCTCTTGCTCTACTGTCTGGCTCCATTTGACTTTTGCCATTCCTAAATACTATCACGCTGCCTTCGCTTCTGAGCCCATGCATGTTCTCCTACCTCAGAGCTGCATTTTAGATGCTCGTGGCTCACTCCCCCTCTGGTTTCTAGTGTGTACACATCTGTAAATGAAGTTTCAGCTCAAAATCTATCGCTCAAGAACCTTCCATAACAAATGCTCCTCTCCAACCTGCCCACCACCAGGGTAAGGATGGAGTGCTCCTCTCCAACCTGCCCACCACCAGGGTAAGGATGGAGTGCTCCTCTCCAACCTGCCCACCACCAGGGTAAGGATGGAGTGCTCCTCTCCAACCTGCCCACCACCAGGGTAAGGATGGAGACCCTTTTGCACTGCATGTCCCCACGGCTCTCTGTATTTGCCTCTTTCTTAGCACACTAGAAGGCATCCAGGTCTTTCCCCCACAACTAGAATGTAAGCTCCAAAATATAATGATTTTAGTCCGCTTTGTTCACTGCTTTATCATACCATCAGTGCCCAGAAAAATGCCTGGCTAATAATGAGGACCCCATGCATATTAGCTGAATAAAGTAAATGGATTTCCCTATCTAGATTACATCAAGCTTCATGAGGTCTGTTTTGTGTTGGTTCCTGTAGCGTCAACAAAAAGTACTGTGTCTGGCACAGCAGCTACTCATCAAATAAATGTCACTTACTATTGATTACTCATTCAAACATCATACGAACACTTATTTCAGGGACCAAATGAGAAAGAGTTGATGTCAAGTATCTCAATAGTTTTACCTTTTCATCTATTAACACGTCCACATTTTTACTGATTTTACATTCAAGTTAGATATTTATCAACACGTCAGCATTCTCTACATTCAATGATATAAGACACCAATGATACCAATTTCCAACTTTAAAAAAAATTTACTTGTTATTTACCATCATTGTTTTAATATTATTGATCGCGCTAATTATTCTGGGTGGAATAAGCCCAGCAAGGGGACATCAGAGTTCAAATAATAAGTATTGATATCTTTTAATACTTGGCTTTAAATATTTCATTAGGAATACAAAACAGATGTCTGAAATAAATTCAGCCCCCTTACAATCACCTCATTTCACCTTTGTGAAGATGAATGATGTCAACAAATAAGTGGATAATTCTCAGAACATCAGTCTAAAATCTCACAATGACTTAAATAATGAGTACTCTTATAAAAATACCCACCCCTCCTCATTTTCAGAAAAATAGGTATATAATTAAGGCTGGAGGGGGGGGTAGAGCAGTGGGCAGGGGCCTCAGAAATCCCATTAGCCATAGGAGGGGTTTATTTGATTTTATGATCCATAAACAGGAACAGCAACCAAGAACCTGGGCTGGTGGGTGGGGGAGTTGGTTGCTTTGTAAGGCATTTTGTCTGTTACTCCATTTAAAGTTAATGTTTACTTCTCGTGATGAATTATCAAGACTCATCAGTTGTTGATTCTTCCTGACCAATGAGGCCACGGGGTCATTTAACTTTTATTTAGCGCAACAACTGGTAACATTGAAAGTGCTGCCATGGATATCAGAGCAGAATTAACCAGTGGGCTTTTTGTGGAACGATAAGAAAATCTGCAGCCTTGCTCTCACTGCCTCTGCTTTTACAGTGATTAATCTTAGCAGCAGTGAGGACCACAGGCCAGTTTTATGTGGCAAAGGGGACTGGAACGTAGGCAGTTAGCTATGATGGCATCAATGCTTTTAACATTGGTCTTAGTTTTTTGGGGGTTTTTTTTGTTTTTTGTTTTTGTTTTTTTGTTTTTAAGAAATGGAGTCTCACTTTGCTGCCCAGGCTGGCCCCAAACTCTTGGGCTTAAGGAATCCTTTTGCCTCAGCCTCTCTTGAAGCTGAGACTAATGCATCCGGATAATTTATTTTTAAACCACCTAGTTTCGGAAAGGATTTATGGCAGTGTTCAAAGGCACAGTAAATATAATCCAGCAAGATTGTTTTGTAAAGGTAAGTGAGGCACTTGTGGTACGGGAAAAATAGAGATGGACATCACAGGCCTCTTCTCTTCTTACCTGTGTACTGCAACCCCCTGTACTCGCTTATTGCGCCGGGAGGTTTCAAATTGGGCCAGTAATGGAAAAGCATTTGCACGGCCGGAGGTTTCACTTGTGAAGGCCCATAGGCGATAACATACAAGAGATCCTATGGGAAACAGGAAGCGTAACTTAGCATCAAGTGAAAATAAAGGCCATCCATTCACATCACCAAAGCAGTGAAAGCCCCAGCGGAGAGGCTGCGGTGGGCAACTTCCCTGCAATCCCACCAAACAGGTGCATCGCACACATTAGATCACATTAAAACATTAATTACTTAGTTGTTTATTCATTCTGTTGATTTGGCCTGCTGTAAATGATCCTCTAGGAAGTTCAAAAGTACTACCTTTTAACAAATTCCTCTGTAGTCAGAATGATGTTAAAGAAAGATCTTCAGATTTTTTTTTTTTTTAATTCAGTGCTGGAAATTGAACTTAAGGCCCTGTGCATGCTCGGCAAGCTGAGTTATATTCTGATCCCAAACAGAGATTTTAGAAGAGCCTATGCCAGTTTGAAAATCTATTTTCTACCACCAAAAAAAATACCTATTTTCCTAATGACATTTCTAAACAATTCATATTTTCTACTTAAAAGAAGAAAATTCTCAAGCAAATTTCCAAATTAAGAAATACTTGTCATGCAATATAATATTTGTCTAATTCCAAAAATAAGATACATTTAATTACTTTATCTGTCAAGACGCTCAGCTGTAAATTTTCATTTCTGTTCTAAATGACAAGTAACTTAGAAAAGTTATAACAAGATATATATCCTACCATATATGCAATTAATTTAGAAAAGTATAGATTCAGTATAGATCAGAACAATAAGATTAATAAATTAGAGAAACAGATATAATATGCAGATAACTTTTACTATATTATACATATTGATTTGGTGATCATGGGTTAAATTTGACCCAAAACTTACTTTCCAGACTTCTTGTTTATACTTCATGAGGCATTCCAGTAACTGACAATGATACACTGTAAAAAGAAAATGTAATGTGTACATAAAATGTAGACCCCAGAAAAAACATCCCTTGAGATACAATAAACCACTTTTAATAGGACTTTCACTCAAATAGTTAAATTAGAAATTACTTATCTCTGAATATTCAAATTTTCAAATATTATAGAATCCCTTGACTTTACCAAGCTTTATTTCAACATCTTTTTGTTGTTCTTGTTGTTTTTGTTGTTTGTTTGTTTGTTTGTTTGTTTGTTTTTATGGCACTGGGGATTGAACCCAGAGGCATTCTACCTCCAAGCTAAACCCGCAGTCCAATATTACTTCTTATTTGGAAACAGGGTCTCAGTAAGTTGTGGAGAGCCTCGCTAAGTTGTCGAGGATGGCTTCAAAGCTATGATCCTCCTGCCTCAGCCTCCCAAGCACTGAGATAACAAGCATACGCCATCACGCCTGGCCTACTTCAACATTTTTGAGAATTATTTCACACATCATATTAACAAGACATACTAAGAAAAGTCTTTGGTGGGCATACTTCTACAACACAAACTTGTATCAACACAATCAATAACTGCATAGGAGGAAAAAACTAGCCAAACATATCATAATAGAAACTCACATTTATTGAGTGCTCATAATATCCCAGGGATTGTGCTAAGAACTTTATTTGCATTATCTCACACCCCCATGTTTGTTAGGAGAATGAGGCTTGTTTCCTCTCTTGCATACGGCTGGACTATCCATCCCGGAGGTGACAGACTGATGGGGTTAGAATGGGAATCTTATCATTGGATCATTAATTCCATCTTACAGAAGAATTTTTTTTCTTTTTTTTCTTTTTTTTTTTTTTTTTTGGTGGTACTGGGGTTCCTGGAAGCCCTTCTAACTCTGGGCTACACTCCCATGGGCTACACTCCCAGACCTATTTTTTTACCTTTTTATGTGGAAACAGAGTCTCTTAAGCCAGCGCGGCTGGCTCCGAACCAGCGCCATTCTCCTGTCTCCACCTCCCAAGTGCGGGGATTACAAGCGTGCGCCGCCACGCCCGGCTTACAGAAGAATTTTTAAAAGCTACACAAGCTCCCTTGATTTCCCTGTGCTCGTTGGAGGAAGGAAGAGACTCCCCCTTGCCGGATGCCTGTTTGAGAGCTAAACTACTCTCCCTTCTGGCTCTACCATGACACTGACGGTCTTACCTCAGTCACCACCGACCTCTGCGTCATTCAGCCCAAGGAGCGTTTTTCAGTCATCTCGCTGACTTTGAGCGGCATTCAGTACTGCTGACTGCACTGCCTCCTCTCTCTCCTGCAGCAGACACTGTTGCTGTTACTCAACTGCTATCAACAACCCTTTCTTCCTTGCCATCTGCCAACGCAAAGACTTTTCCAGACCCCTTTGCAGCTAAGGGTGGCCATAGGACTCAGTTCTGGACAGGAAGATTATGAGAGAAGCTTCTGCGACATTTTTTTCCCTCTCTCTCTCTGGTGGTACTAGAAATTGAACCCAGGGACATTCTCCCTCTGAGCTGAATCTCAGCTCTATTTTACTTTTTATTTTGAAACAGGAGCTCACCAAGTTTCTGAGGGCCTTGCTAAGTTGCTGAGGCTATCCTCAAATCTGCAATCCTTCTGTCTCAGCCTCCCAAGTACTGAGATGACACTGGTGCCCCACCATGCCCGGCAGTATAAAGCCTCTGTTAGTAACTAAACAGACGCAACCTCTCAGTCTCCTGGGCAATTTCATCTTTCCTAAAAGCTTCGTCATAGAATCACTCTACTTTTCATCCTGTGTTCTTCCCTAATTGGTCTTACACTCATATACGACGACAGTAGCCATCTACATGCACCTTGACGAGGGTCACTGGGCGCATATGTAGACTCTAGTCTAGAGCTCTGTTCTGAGATTCAGATCCACAAGACAACTACCTAATTATCACCTTCTCTTAGAAGTCTCAGAGACACCTTGAACACGATACGTCCCACACAGATCTCATTATCGCCCCTTAGAAGCTGATCTTTTAGCGCCCGTAGAACACCATGCAGATAGCGCAACAGAGACACTCACTTTGTCCAATATGTCACAACATCGTATTGATTTTACTTCCTAACAGCTCTCAGTAGATCCACTTTCCTCAATTTCAAGTGTCCCTGCCTTTGATATGCATGGACAAATGCAGTAACCGCTTTATTGGCCAATCTGTATTCAATCCAGCTCCTTTTCAATCCATTCTCGATGACAACCACAGTAACACACACACACATCTACTTAAATCTCTTCAGTGGCTTCCCATGAGACATGTTATAAACATAGGACTTCTTTCCTAACAGAGCCACAACACCCTCCCTGTTCTCTAAGGCTAATCGCATACCAGGTAGCCCTCACCTGGAGTTCCACTGCACTGATCCTTCCGCCCAACCCGCTAGCCCAGTTCCCTCTTGACACAGGAGATGCCTCTGTGTGAACCCCCCACCCACCCCCAGCTCGCAGGCCTTCTTAACGCTGCTCATCATTCAGTTCTCAGACCACAAGTTGCCTTCTCAAAGAAGCTCGCCCTGGCCTTCTCAGTAAGAGCAAATTTTTCTTTTACAGAGTCTCATAACATGAGGTACTTAAAGCACTTGTGACCACTAAAAATTTATACCTGATTTATAATTATTTGGTTACTGCATCCTACCCTCCCCCAATCATATGATAGATTTCACAAGTGAAGGCCGGGTGGCCACCACTCCATCAACCAAGCTGCCCCGTACTCGGGGACTATTTGTTGAGTAGTCACACTAGACACGGAATTCTGTCCCTGCGCCACCACTGAGTGCTTAGGTAGAGATGTTCCTAGATACTTTTCTCTCACACGGTGTGTGCTGTCCCGCCTGGGCCTCTACACCAGCCTCTGTGGCATTCCACTGACTGCTCCCTGGGCAGCATGGAGAGCCCCTCTGTTTAAACGGCTCCCCTCTCAGAGTGCCCCACTCACCCCACCAGTCAAAACTCGATCCATACTTTCTTTGCTCAAGTGGCTTGAGGCCTTTTCTGGTCATTTTAACCCATGGACTTCTTTCTTCCTGATGAATTAACATTGTTTATCGTATTGATTAGGTAAGTTCCACAGTTACTTCAACACTGTTAATGATTCTTGTGACTACACCTGATCTTCTCGATTAAGCATCAAGTTCCACAGCAAGCAACATATTTTACATGTCTGTGTGGTGGTCATAAAATGTAGCACAGAACTCTCCACAGAGAAGTTATTCAATGAAAGCCTGTTACTGGAACAAGTGCTGTGCTTTATTCTTGATACACAATCAGCTATGAGAACCAAAATGCTGCCTGTTGTTTTTTTAAATAAAAATGTAAACAATGGAATGATGCCCTAGTACTTGGTCTCAGAGTGCGCTGATAGATATTTCTTGGCTTCTTACCTGTTTCTTACATCACAAGACTAGCTTTGGGTCATAAAAATAATTCCTGGTATAGAATAGCTGGTTATAAATATTCACATGTGAACACATAAAGATCTGGAAATAAAAGAGGTAACTCTACCTGATCACTGTAGTTTTCCAGCAAAATATTTAACTCCAGGAAGAATATGCCAAATTGTAGAGATTCACGACGCTATTTGCTGAGCATGTGTAGTGTGCCAGCCACTATGGCAGGTAAACGCTTCTCATATACCTGGCACATTCAATCTTCAAAATAACATTTTAAAGAGATGCAGGAGGAGCCAGGCTTGGTAGCGCATGCTTGTAATCCCAGCATTTGGGAGGCTGAGACAGGAGGACCATGGTTTGCGGACAGCCTCAGCTACTTAGTGAGGCCCTCCACAATTCAGTGAGACCCTGTTTCAAAATAAAAAATAAAAATAGGCCCCGGGGTGTAACTCAGAGGTAGAATGCCTCTGGGTTCCATCTCTACTACCATAAAAAAAATAAATAAAGAGAGGTAAGGAGAATTTTTCCCATTGCATAGATGAGGAATCTTAGCCTTCAGGGGTTAAAGAACTTACTCTAAGTTACACTAACAATTTAGAGGTAAGCTCTGATATGAATTCATGTATAACCAATCCCAAAGGACAGGATTTTACCCACTCCTCTTTACTTCCTCCCAACATAAGACTCATGATAAGACTTTAATTAGCTAGATTCCAAATGAAGGGTAATTTTTCAGAATATAATATTAAACAAATGTAAATGATACTTTGATATCCTTTTTATACTAAAGGGAATGAGATACAACTTCCCCCCAAAAAAATATTTTAGTTTAATTCATGCAATAGTCACAAGAGATTTCACACTTAAAGGATGCTATGGACCGAATGTGTGCCCTCAAAGCCCATGTTAAATCCTAATCCCCAGAGTGATAGTATTAAACGGAGGGAGATGATGAAGCCAGAGGCAGAACCCTCAGGAATGCCTTATAATAAAAGAGGCCCCAGAGAACTCCCGTTCTTCTTTCTGCCATGTGAGGACACGGAACAAAGATGATCATCTGTGAGCAGAAGCGGCCCTCCCCAGTCCACCGAATCTGCCAGCTCTCTTCATGTAGGTCTGCGGGTTCCCAACCAACAACTAGAAGCTGAATGAAGCCTGACCTTCATTTTGTATCTGTCTCCTTTATTACCTTAACCTCCGGGTCAGGTCCCTGCTCAGCTTGCCACGTAGGCACATAATCATTTCAGGAGTGTTTGTCTAAAAACTGGTAATATAGAAGCTATTAGCCATAAATTTACCCAACCTACTTCATGCCCCTTCAAGGCAGGCGTAAGATTTGCAGCAGCCTGCAAACTTCAGACCCTTGGAATGGCCCTGAGAAGTGTCCAGCTGCTGTCTTACACCTTCCAGGAAATCGCCCACGATGAAGCTACCTCCCTCCCAAGCAGGAGCACAAAATTTTTCATGGGAACTCAACTCCGAGGGAGGTCTGACAGCAAGCATCCTGCGCCACAAGTGCAAATTGCCCCCTCAAGCAATATAGGCTTCTCAAGCAATATCGGCTTCTCTGCAACTACCTTGTAAAACCTAAGCTGAAATGATGACCACCCTGACCACAGTTCGACCAACTGCTTTAATTATGCATACTAGTCGCGCCCCTCCTCGCCCCAAATGCCTCTCTGTGTAAACCTAAAGCTTATGCCAGTAGCCCGAAGATAGAGCTGAGATGTTGGCCCTCATTGTGCCTCCCCACTACAGCCATATTGATTAAAGTTGTTCTCCTGCTTTCCACACCATGATCCTTTCTGTTTGGTGTTTGAGATAAGGGGCCAGGCCTGGTCTGTTGGGGCACCCAGGGTCAGGCATCTGGCCTGGGATTCCGGTAACATCCCCAGCCTCCAGAACTGTGAGAAATAAATGTTGATTGCACATACCCACCCAGCTTATGGTATTTTTGTTATAACATCTGAAACAGACTAAGACATAAAATTGATGCTGAGAAGTGGGGTATTGCTGTAACAAAAACCTAAAAATACAGAAGCAGCTCTGGAACTGGGTAATGAGTAGGAGCTGCCAGAGTGCTGAAGTACATGCTGGAAAAGCCTGCCCCGCTATGAATGGACCTTTAAAGGCAGTTCTCAGGAGGGCTTGAGAAAAAAAGAAAAAGAACAGAGCCTCGATTTTCTTTAAAAAATACCCAACTGATGCCGGACAGAATGTTGGTAGAAATATAGGCAGTAAAGGGAATTCCGATTAGGTATCAGGTAGAAATGAGGACAAGGTTAGCGGAAACTAGAGGAAAAGTTTGTTATAAAGAACTTGGTTAAGTTGTGTCCGTGCCCTGGTGTCTTATGGAATGTAAAAGTATGAGTGATGAAACCGGACATTTAGCTGGGGAGATCTCTTAGAGAAGTTGTTCAGAATGGCCTGGTTTCTTCTGACTGCTTGTAGTAAATTTTCAGAAGAAGGAAATGATTTAAAGACAGAATTGTTCATCAAAGAAGCAGAAGCTTAAAATTTGAGAAATTCTCTGCCTCTCTGAAAGCAAGAAAAGGCCTGGTAGGGAAAGGTCACTAGGGGTACAGCCAAGCAACTAAACAAAGAGACCACTTTCTCAACAGAAGCCAAGACAGTGGAAGAATGGCCTTGAAGGCAATTTTGTACTCGGCAGAGCTGCCGCTCCCATCACAGGCCTGGTGCCTTGCCCTAGAGCAGGATGGTTTCAGAAGAGGGGCGGCCGGCACGCGTGAGGCTTCAGGCACAGCGCCTGGCCCACCTCATACTGCAAGCCCTGTCCAGTTCCTGCACTCGGGTGCCTTGATATTCAGCGGCCCTGAGGTGCACCTCCTCTGGCCCCAATGTGGCATGTGCTGTGCCCAACAAAGCTGTGAAGGCAGGGTTACTTCCTCTTAGATTTCAAAGGATGCCTGGCAGAGTAGGAGCCCAGCCTGGGGGACAGGGTTGAGACAGAGAACAGACATGGGGGAAGCATCAACATGGAAAACTCCCACCACGGCGATGCTCGGCAGGGAGTGTAAGCAGGTGGCCTGAAACCCTGGGGCAGGGCACCCAGACCTGTAGGGGCACCACCCTTACCCAACAAAGCTGCACCCCACCCTAGTGAGTCCAGAAGACAGACCCTCACCCCAGTGGGCTGAGAAGAAGAGAACCAAGTCACCGATTATGCTCAAGACTCAATTTTTTTTTTTTTTTTGGTGGTATTGGGGTTCCTGGAAGCCCTTCTACCTCCGGGCTACACTCCCAGACCTATTTTTACATTTTTTATTTGGAAACAGGGTCTCCTAAGCCAGCGCGCGGCTGGCTGGGAACCTGCGTGATCCTCCTGTCTCTGCCTCCCAAGCTCAGGGATTACAAGCGTGCGCCACCACGCCCAGCTATCAGATTTAATGTTTTTGAACACTGGATTTACTTGGGACCTGTCACTCCTTTCTTCTATCACATTTCTCTGATTTGGCTAGGAATGACTATCCTATGCCTATCTCACCATTGCATTTTGTAATTTTTTTATTTATTTTTATTCACTTTTTTTGGCGGGGGGAGGTACTAGGGACAGAATCCAGGGGCAAGCTGCATTCCGTAGCCTGCTTTTATTCATTCATTTTGAAACAGGGCCTAAGTAGCAGAGAGCCTACGATGCTGAAGCTGAAGCTGGCTGTTAACCTGTCATCCTCCCGTCTCAGCCTCCCAAGTACTGGCAAATTGTTTATTTGCTTGTCTGTTTCAGTGGTAGGGATGAAACCCAAGGCCACTCACAAGCTAGGCCAATGCGCTTAACACTGAGGTACACCACCACATCCATCATTATATTTTGGAAGCATATAACTTATTTGATTTCACAGGTTCACAGCTAGAGAAGAACCTTTCTCAGGACAAATCAAACCTTAAATCTCACCTATATCTGATTTAGGTGATATTTATATGAGATGTTAGACTTTGTACTTTTGAGTTAATGTGGGAATGATACTTGGGGACTGTCAAGATGGAAGGAATGTATTTTACATGTCAGAAGGACCTGAGATTGGAGGGTAGAATAGATATCTAAAGATAGACTCTTTGTGTATCCCCAAATTTATATTCCTGATACCCATCACATCCCAAATATGATGGTATCAGAAGGTAGGACCTTTAGAAGGTGTGTAGGTCTTAAGTGCAAAACCCTTATGATTGGTATTGGTGCCCTTCCAAAAGAGACCCCAGAGAACTCGCTGTCTCTTCCACCATGAAAGGACACAACACCCAAGAGGCCATCTAGGACCAGGAAGTAGGCCCTCCCCTCCCAGGACGCTAAACCTGCTGGCACCTTAATCTTGGATTTGCCAGACTTCAAAACTGTGAGGAGTAAGTACTTGTTTTTTGTAAGCCACCCATGTTATGATTTCTGTTATGGCAACTCAAGCAGACTAAGACAAAGGGTAAGAGCTAGATGCGATGGTACACCTATGGACCTTGTTACTCAGAGGCTAAGGCAGGAGGATAGAGGCTCACTTGAGCCCAGGAATTGAAGGCCAGCCTGGGTAATGGAGAAGAACCTGACCTCATACACACACACACACACACACACACACACACACACACACACACAGCTAATACTCCAAACCAAGAAGCATTAAGATTTTGAAATAGAGAAAAAAAAATGTTTTTCCTCATCCTAAATTAAAAGCTCAGTTATTATTTTACATAATTAAATAGAAGGTTTAAAACAGTAATATAAAATTTGCTCAGTTTGCAAATAAACATCAAATAAAAATTGAAACTAAACTTGTATCTTAGCATATGACTCCAACAGTCAGCTTCTTTTTAGGTCAGTTCCCCAAAGTTCATCTGCAATTACATTGATGAGTGGAAGTCAAACAGAGTAAGTCATATGAAAACCTGCCCAACATCACTAGTCATCTAAGATATAAAAGTCAGAATGGGATGTTATTTTCATCTCTTCAACTTTATACAAATTCTACGATGATATTCAATGACAGGTCACAATGAGACAAGTCCTTTCATATATGACTCATGGGAATATTGAAATTATTGCAAGCACTTTAAATCATGAATCCCTCTTTTATTAATTTCTTCTAAAGAAATAATCAGAAATGAAGTAAAAGGTTTATGTTTAAGAAAATCTGTATAGAATTAGAGGACCAAAATTATCAAATTATTAACAGTAGTTATCTTTAGTTGTTAGGATTACAGGTGATTTTTTGCATTTCTACATAATTCTGTCAAATTGATTTCCAGTCAATGCTCTAAAATGTTGTCCTCAAACATTCTAAAAATACCACTAGCCAGCAAGATCACTACTACCAGCAACAGGCAAGAAACATTTATTTTAGTTCAAAAGTACATCTTGCCATTGTATTTTGTATCTATCTTAGTTTCTAGGACATCTCTAATTGCCTATTCTACCAAGGGAATTTGTCTCATGAAAACTTCTAGCTTGTTTGTTTGATGTCTCGCTTAACTACTGGCTTGGAATTAGTTCATTTCGCTTACCTGGATTGGATGTGTACTGCATTGCAATCATTAACATGGAGGATGCAGAGAGATTGACATGGGCGGGAACGCCTTCTCTCCTGGAGGAGCCCACTGAAACCAAAATGTATTTGATTAGACAGTTTAGTCTATAGGTATATATGAGTATATACTTAGTACTTGGCCTAGAGCATGAGAATTATGAAGAAACTTAAAAAGAAAGAAAATCCCAATGGAGTCAAAGGAAGTTTTGAACAAAGCAAACCATAAAGTCTTTCCCTGAACCTGAATGCTACAGGTGTCATCATGCACAGCCAACATGTGGAGACGATGAACAAGGAGCAGGAACAATGCCAGGCTGTGACATGAGGGCTTCGTCAGACTCGTACTTAGACACGATCACTACTCCAAAGGTATTTATACTCAGGTGGAAAATATAAAGAGTCCTCTATGCGCCTAAATATAAAAAAGGCATGTTGAAGGCTGTCCCAATAAGAAAGTAAAAGTAAAAGGTTCTTCAACCCAACTTGAATGTATTAACTTTTAGAGACGCGGGGGAAATAAGCATAGTTTAATGTGCAGCCTCTTCTTTAGTTATATGTAGAAATTTTAAGTCATACATTATAAAAATACTACATTAATTTTAAAATGACTTTGAAAGCTCATAAATCATCAAACAATTGTATTTGGTCTTCATGGGTAACCTTATCATTAGTGTCTTCTTTCCCATGAGAACCTTTTTTTTTTTTTTTTTTCAGTTTTCCAAAGCTTACCATCTTCGTATCCATCTGACTTGCTTGAAATAAAGCACTTTTTGAATCTGTGAATAATGCTCTTGCTGGACATTTTATCCTATGACAACAAATATTAATCACGAAGCAAAAGTTGTTTTTTTTCAAAACTCATACCTATAAAATCATGATCTCTGCTTACATACTGTTCTTAAAACATCTTTACATGGCTTATCACCATGACATCAAGCACCTTATTAAATTTCTTTGTCTCTTTTTTTAATAGAATATATTAGGTAACCCCTATAAGTGTTCAAAAACTAGTACTGATGGAAGTCATTCGTAGTATTATGTTATATCCAAAGGGTTCTTTACTATCCCAAATACAGTAATTGAGAGAAGATCCACAATAGGAGGACCTTTATTAGGATTCAAATATAAAACAAATTCCTCTATTCTTAGAAATAATTTCAGAAATAAAAGAAGCCTTTTATACCTAGGTTTATGTAATAAATAGCCAGGCATGAAAAGAACAGTGTACAAGGAGTAAAAATATCCTCAAAAAAGCCAATTCCCAGTTTCTCCACATAAAAGATTATTGACATAGGCAACAATCAAAAAGCAGACCTCAAAATTGCTTTATTTTCTATTAAACTACAATATGTGGGGAATATACGTATGACCCACATGTAAAAAGAAACATTTATGAAAACACATGATAATAGAACAATTAAAACACTAAATAAAGGAGACAAAGAAATTTTAACATGACTCTTTTTCTATTCTTCTTTTTCTTTCTTTTTTTTGTGTGTATTAAAGAAATTTCAACACCAAAAAGCTTTACAGAAACAAACAAAACATCCATAATTAAGTCCCATTGAGTCTGTTCTCATCAATCACTATAGCCATTCCTAACGCACCAAGCAGATGATATTCAGGTAGATAAATTAGTTTGGCTACCCAATATAATAAGTATCAGTAATTAGACAAAGATATAGAGATCAGTACCTGCTCTTAGATACTAAAGTTGATTGAGTAAACACGACCAATGGAGAAAAGGAATTTTTTTGAGCCAAATGTTAAAGAACAAACATTCAATTGCCCTCGGACTTTTTTTTTTCTTTCCTTTTCTTTTCCAGATATACAGCTAGAAATGCATTTAGGGAAGTAGAAAATACACATTCAAGGGAGAATGCAGGCCACCCTAAAAGTGAAAGAGCCATTTGGGAGTCCGGAGTTCTTTTTTAAATTCAGCTTCTTGGGGGCCCATGTCTAGAGACTATAACTCAGTCAGTTTGTGAGTCGGGAAATTACATGTTAAATTAATAAGCATGTTCGGCGATTCTAATGCAAACTAGCCTTGGGTCTCCCTTTGAGAATTGCTAGAGGGGCGAGAAATAAGAAAGGATATTCCCAGTAAGGTGTCTAGAAATGAGAAGAATATTTGCATACACAATTTTCCTTGTGTCCTTTGTTTAAGAACAAAAAAGAAATTCTAGTCTCTGACATACTCAAGAAAGAAAAGACTGTGTCTAGATTTATATGTGTCTTCATTCTTTTGCGGAAAAGTGGTTTCACTTTTGTTTAATTCATCTCAAACATTTTAATAATATGTATTTTTCAACAATGAAATGGCTGCTAAAAGATGTTGAGAGTTATTGTGCCTGGAGGCCTTTAAAAATGGGCAAGATGCCCAACTGTCTCATATGATTTAGGTGAAGTCTATTTGGAGAACTGCCCAAATGGCTCAGCGACCTCTGGATGTCCCTGTTACCCCTACAAATCAATGCTCTCCCTCAAGTCTGACCAGCCGTAAAGCCAAAAGTGCTCCCCTGGCTCAAGCCCTAGGAAACTGACTCCAGTACTTATATAAACAGACGGTATCTTGCAATTACATAGCTTTCTACTAGACTGAATAAAATTACTGCAATGCTAATTTAATGAATACACACAAGCACACATCATTTATTAAATTCTGCTTAAAAGGCATAATGTGAACAGATGTGCCGCTGGTTCCCATAAGGTGTAAAAAATATATATATACACGCAATAAAAGGGAGAAGACAGTCAAAATAAGAAAAGTTTATATTATTATGAAATGTCTTCATGTATATAAACTAACAAATTTTTGACATCTAAAATGACTTTTGCCTTGACTTGTATTTGCATTTATGTAATCTAATTTGCCTATAAAATTTAAAAAAATACTGCAAACTCAATTACAATTAAAAACTTTCAGTCCTATTCCCTGTCATCTCAGCACTGTCAGGAAAATCACTAACATCATCCCTTCCCTCCATAGTGGGATCTACGCCTTACTATGTCCCCGCCTTTTATATCTCCTAATGTACTATCATGTACAGCTCTTAAATGATCCTCACCAAAAACCTAAGTATACAGGAAAAGCCATTTTATATAAAGGAAACTAAGTTAATTCTATGAAAGCACCAACCTAATTATTGGACTTCAGTCCAAGTCACTGGACTCACAGCCAAAGCTCTAGTCACTTATTCATTCAACAGTATTGTTTTTTTAGTACCTTTTATGTACCAGACATTGTTCTGGGCCCTGGAGATACAGTGATAAAGAAAACTAGTCTTTGTCCTTATGGAACTGAGATGCTAGAGCTGGGCGATGTAGTACTGTGGTAGCTACTAGCCACAGGCAGCTATTTTAATTTTAATAAATTAAAATTAAATAAAATTTAAAATTCAGTTCCTCAGTGTCACTAGACACGTATCAGGTGCTCAGAAGCCACACGTGGTTGGTGGCTACTGTCCTGAGCAGTGCCAAAATTTATAGAACATTCCTATCATCACAGAAAGCTCTGTGGACGGCGCTATTCTAGAGGGAAGGATGAACATCTATCAGTGAAAAAATATAATAAGTAGGGCAAGGGAACAGAAGATGACAGAAGGTTCTGCATTAGCTAGGAGAAAAGGAAGTGTATCCTGCGAGATGTGATACTTGAGCGGAGACCTAAAGAAAGTAAAGGTAAGCAAATCATGTGACCATCTGGAAGAAGGACTTAGAGACAGAGAAAAGGCACGGGATGAGCACAAAAGCCCTGTGCCTTTCTGAAATTGCAGAAAGGCCCACGTGCAGTGCATGCACTGTGGACACAGAGGCAGTGGGGAAAGTAATGAGTGGCCAGATCGCAGAGGCCTCGTGGGACGAGTGAGGACACTGCATTTGGTTTGGAAGAGTGACAGGAAGATAGATGGTCTGGGTGAGGAAAGTGACATGATCTATTTACACATTTGGAGGACAGCTCTGGGTTTCTTGGTGGAAAACAGGAAGCAGCAGGGCTAAGAAAGGAAGCGGGAAGACAAGTTAGGAGGACAGGTCAGCCCCTAGGATAGCTAAGGAGGGGAGCAAAAGACCAGGTCATTTGTATGGTCCAGAGCAGAGGTGGTGGTAAGAAGGACTCTGAGTTGGGCTATATTGAGCATAGATATTGATATATTGAAATAAACCCCATTGAAAGAAATATTGAAATAAACTCCATTGGTCTTATGCTTTTCTGAAGGGAAAAGATAAAGGATCCATCTGGGAAGAAGAATCCCATCCTGGTGCCCGAGACAGCCACTTCCCGCACTTGGCCAGATCATTACCTGGCGTGACAAGTGGTCTCTCCTCTACTCGCGCCTGGGGTTTGTATGAGCAGAGGTCATTGTGCCCCACGAGAGAGGGTTGCAGCAAAACACAGCCACGCTTTCAGAACATAACTTACAGGGAAGACCAAGACAAATGACCCTAAAGTATTTGTAGGTTGATGAAAAGTCACAGAAACAAGATGCTCATCAACACTGAAGATGTGCTCTGCCATGCTCTGTGAGAACAAAGCTTGATAAAATAATTACTGTCATCACCAAACAACCTAAGGGAGAAGAAAAAAAAAAACCCCAAGCTCCAGGGGATGCTCCTGACCCCAAGCAACATTTAAGATGATAAAATTTCATAACAACATAGAACTTTTAGCAGAATTTAATTCTGCATTCGGTCCATTAGACACTTATACCATGCCATAGAATATCCATTCCCACATGTCATCTCATAGGCGTGGCAACAAACATAAAATGTAGACAGAGAAAATTATGATTACTGGCAAATTTTACAGCTAAGGAAACTAAAGTTTGATAATGGTGAGATACTTGACAACAGCCAAAAAAAACTATAACTCAACTCTAGAGGACTCTAGAACATTCCTCGCAATCCAACAAGAAAGTTCTTAGAATATAGTAAGACCTACCTCATAAAAAACAATCATTAGCTAATAAAATAGAATGCATAAATTAATAATGATTTAAATTGCATCAGCATCCTGCATTCATTTTGTAATGTCTTTGTTCCAGGTAGTATTAGCCTTTGGAAAATCATAAAAACACAGTAGCGTTAACAAAACAAAAATTAAACATGGCCAACATTCTGGACACAGACACCGAATCAAGTCATAAATTTGCTTAAGTCAAAACAAAAATTTGAATGCACCTTTATTTTTCCTGAGAGCATGTGAGACTTTTGAGAAAATCAAAGTTGGGAAAGAAAGTAGATTAAACTGCAGAGTCTGAGATAAAGTAGACACCAGGAGGATCTTAAACCGACAAAGTATCTTAGCTTTATTAATATCTTTAAAATATTGTAACCTTTGTCAATCAACTTTCATTTGGAATTAGCTTTTCCTCTTCTCTGCCAAAGCCATAGTCTTGTAAACATCCATACTTCAATTTGGTTGATAAATCACAGATCCTTTATTAGAAAAGGAAAGGTTTCCATGGTGACATGTAGATGATTTTTTTTCAATTCTTAGTAACTCCTTTAATATATTTTATAAACCAAGCATACTGTACACATATAGAAAAAAGATATTTTTCACTTAAGGAAGGAGTTAAAAAGAAAAGGCCTGTCAAAGGAAAATTATATAATAAGCAAATTGATGTTTTTTCCGTAGAACCTCAAAAGGAGTTATTAAAAATAATATACTTGATTTATTGACAAAGACGGCATGAAGGACATACATGAATATATATATGAATATACATATATATATATATATATGTATATATATATATATATATCATGCTCAAAGCCACTCTGAGCAACTTAGCAAGACTCTTGGCAACTTAGAGAGACCCCGTTTTCAAATTAAAAAATAAAATAGGGCTGGGGTGTAGCTTGGAGGTAGAACACCCTGAGTTCAATTCTCAGGACCAAAAAGAAAATATGAAAGTGCAGCGCTTCATTGTCCAGGTGATACAGATGATGATGTAATCATTTAACACCTGAAAATTTGTCTGTTGTTGACAAGTGACCTTAGGAACACCACAATAAAGTGATTTAAAATAAAAAGCTTTTCCGTCTTAAAGATTTTATCAGGTATTCATAAACTGCAATATTTTTCATCTTAGCACCTCAGTCCTGAAATTAAAATATCCTAGGAGAAATTAAATGCTTTTCTGTCTTGTTAAGAGTTTCTAGACACTGAAACAACTACCAAAAATAGAAACAAGGTCAATGCAAAAATCAGGCCCACTTCCTCACGTCAATCCACCTGAATACGAGTAATCTAGAACCAGATCCCTTCTATCTTTGCCTTCATACCTACTTTGTGAAATAGTAAGCACAAAAGCAGCACCTGAATGACGTGAGAGAACGTGGCTATAAAGTCTGATACTAAAACTCACTTTCAAAAGTCTAAAGTTAATAAAGATTAATTAATATTGAACTACTAGAACAGCGATAAGTGCATTAAAACTAAAAGCAGAGCCAGAGCAACAAAAGTAAACACAGGAAACAGACCTTTGGCTGGATGAGAGGAAGATGTATGCCTTTAATGTTAAAAGAAATCTGAGTACCAGAGACGTAAAGTGACTTATTCATACCTTTAACTGAACATCAAGTTTTTCCACTAACAAACATCAGAATTCACACAGACTTTGTAATTCAACCCACTATTTTGTTTTCCTCAAATGCCAAGGTTCACACATTTGTAAGAGTGAGGATTCCGACATGACTTTCAAGTGAGTGTTTTGGGTGCTGTATTTATAATTAAGTAGAAGTTAATAATCAAGTATGAAGAAATGAATTGTCATCTGTCACAATGCCTGGCCAATCTTAAGTACAACTTTAGAAGCTTGCTACATTTAAAGCCTCTCCCAAAAGTATTAACTTACTCCGAAGACGTAAGAGAAACAGTAAATTTAAATTAGTTATTTGGAAGACACAACCTCACCTGCTATTCTTCAAAAACAAGAATTCCTATGCCTAGTTTTGCTCATTTTAAAATGACTATATAGTTCTAGGATCATATCCATAAGCAAAAATTTACAGAGAATAAAAAAGGAGAATTATCAAATACTGTATTGCTTAAATATGTGAACAGTCTACTAATTTTTCCAAATGACTACATAATTTGGTAGAAATCGGACTCATTGAAAATGGCAATTTCATATCTAAAATTAAATTCATTGTAAAAAGCAAATATTGCTCAAAAGATAGACATTCAGCAATTATTAATACAGAGCCACAGCTTTACTAAGATCATAAGTACATAAAATTAAAAAGGTGAACTACGATGGTTAGGAGTTGAATGTGACCAAAAGTTGTCTGTTCGTTTACTGCTCTGGAGATCAAAATCAGAGGCATTCTACTTCTGAGCTACATTCCCATCCCTATTTTCTTTTTTATTTGGAAACAATCTCACTAAGTTGTTGAGACTGGATTGAAACCTGTGATCCTCCTGTCTTGGTCTCCCAAATGAAGGGACTGCGGGTATGAGGCACCACGCCCAGGCCAAAAGTTTGTTTGTTTTGCAGTACTGGGGGCATTCTACCTCCAAGCTACACCTCAGCCCTATTTTTAATTTGTTATTTCGAAACAGGGTCTCGCTAAGTTGCAGAGGGCCTCACTAAGTAGCTGAGGCTGGCTGTGAACCTGCAATTCTCCTGTCTCAGACTCCCAAGTACTGAGATTTTATTTTATTTTTTTTTTTTTTTTTTTTTGGTGGTACTGGGGTTCCTGGAAGCCCTTCTACCTCCAGGCTATACTCCCAGACCTATTTTTTTATATATATTTTAAATTTGGAAACAGGGTCTCTTAAGCCAGCGCGGCTGGCTTCGAACCTGAGCAATCCTCCTCTCTCCGCCTCCAAAGTGCGGGGATTACAAGCGTGCGCCACCACGCCCGGCCCAAGTACTGAGATTATAAGCGTATACCACCAAGGCCCAGCCAAAAGATACTTTCATAGGATATTTGAGAGAAGGAGTGAAGTAAACTAAGTTATCTCATGCCAGGCATTGTGCCAGCACTGTGGTAATGTTTTAGGCTAAGCATCTTAAGCCTCACAACTTCATGAGGTAGCTAGGGTTCCTGTTCTCATTTACGGGTAAGAACAGAAGATTAAGTCACTTGCCTAAGGTCACACAGCTAGCTAGTAGCAGAGCTCTGATTTAAATCTGTATCTGATTTACTCCTAAAGCTGTAATCTTTTCAGATAATCCACTGAAACACATATGAACCCATGATCCATTTCTTTAAAGAATACTTTAGAAGGATTTCGATCACAAAAACCACAACCCCAATTTTTTCTCTTTGCTCTCATGCCTGATAAGCCTGCTAAATTAAATCTACAAATGTGAAAAAGAATTCAAACCGGCTCTGTGTTTATAACTACACCTGGCACATGAGTCTGGGGCTTTAGCTTTTTTCAAGGTTTTTTTTTGTTTTTTTTTTTCATAAATTTTGGCTCATTTTATCATCACAACCCTGCGGTGAGGGAAGCCGATGTGACTGTCAGTCTGTGGATGAGGTTTCGAGTACAGAAGGTACCCGTCATCACATGGCAGGTTACGCAGAGTGCCGCGCCCAGAACCTACACCTGCAACTCCACCTGTTGCTCTTTCCCTCACACCGTACTCCTTGAGATGCAAAAGGTTAGGCTCTCTACATCAGCAACACCGCTCACCTTTTTCTTTTTTTGTTCTACTGTGGCAAAAGTTTCTGTTATTTATACCCAGGAAATACAGACAGTGCTGTGGCAAGTTCTTCTTCCCTGTTTCATAAGGTCAAATCAAGCATATAAAACAATTCTAAGGTATAATTGTCCTTCATTTCACTCATTTTCATCACAATAGCCACACGACAGTGACTGAATTTAAACCATAGCACACGGACGCAGCAAGTAGCCCCACTACAGTGTTGAAAACCAAGAGTCTCTAGCAGCAAAAGCAACTTGCATTTGTACATGGCATAAAAATAATCTAGTATTAGATGATATTGAACTTACATATAGCCATTGGTAGAAAAGATGTGCTAAGATATTCAATAATATCCTTGTGCAGAAATGGAGGAAAGGTAGCTAACGTTGATATCATCGTGTAGGGCAAAGTACTCAGAATATCATCGTTGAGAAAGGGTAGCAAACATGTAGTTGTATAAAATATTGACTGTCCAAGATCTACAAAATAAAATTGAATAATCAGTCGCTGAATATTTTTCCATTAACAAAATATGCTAATTTTACATTTTGTGTTTTAATGAGTTCAATGAGCTAGTTAAATGATAAGCAACTATCATTGCCTTCCAATTAAGAGTTGTACAACACACTACTTGGATTAGTGTGCTATGTGTATAGGAGTTCGTCAATAAATGACTGATGAGTGGATGTATTAAGAAATATAAGTATCTATTACATGAACTTTTATTTTTTTGCAGTACTAGAGATTGAATCAAGGGGCATTCTACCTCTGACCTACACCCCAGCCCTATTTTTTTATTCTTTTTTTTTTTTTTTTTGCCATACTGGGGATGAAACCCTGGGTTCCATCCTCTGAGCTCCACCCCCAGCCCTATTTTTCAGTCTTTTTATTTTTGAAACAGGGTCTCACTGAGTTGCAAAGGGCCTCGCTAAGTAGCTGAGGCTGTCTGTGAACAGGAATCCTCCAGTCTCAGCATCCCAAATGCTGGGATTGCAAGTGTGCACCACCATGCCTGGCTCTTTATTCTTTATTTTTGAAACAGGGCCTCACTAAGTAGCTGAGGTTGGCCACAAACCTGTGATCCTCCTGTCTCATCCTCCCAAGTACTAGGATTACATAATGAGCATACGTCACCACGGCTGGCCTTACACGAACTTTTCTTTAATACCATATCAAACATCATGAATGTTTATTATTCTTATTGTTAATTGACCTGACAAACTCAAATCATTTTCCATGTGAAAATGAATCCTGAAATCCCTCCAGTTCTCTCCCCTCCACTATAGTTGACACAAGATAACTGAGGCACAAAGATGTTAGATTATTTGCCCACTGGAGTTTTTTAAAAGTGAGTGAAAGAGTAGAGCTAAAAACAGGCCATTTCTGCTCCACCAGCCACACCACGATGGTCCTACATCTGGAGTCTTGGGCAATGTAGTAAATTTTTACCTCCACAGGGTAGCAGATTCCATGTGCTATGCTCTGGCACTGTGGGACCCAGAGCATTTACATCAGTCACGGGAACAGTAAGCGCCTCCTAATAATAACCTATCAGTATTTTTAAATGGGGATAGGAACAATACCTACCTCGCTTCACTAGAAGGATTGTTAGAGGGTTTAAGTGAGATAGAGAGTTTAGCACAGACATTAAGTGTCCACAAATATTAGCTGTCATTATTAATATTAATGGTCACTATTATTATTATTACCTGTATAAAAAGTAAAAATAGGAGACATCAAAATACACCACAACGATTTAGCTTTAGAATGCACGTGGACCAAATCCCATTACATTAAATGTACATTTTTATCTTTCTGGACCTCCCAAAATACAAGCCATCAGCCAAAACTTGACAATAAAGACTGATCATTTTGTATCCGTCATAACGGTAAAGTAATAGACTCTTGCCTGTTCTGCAGATTTACCTTAGTGACATTTTGATCCTTCCTGTCATTTCTGATTATCATTACAATTAATAAGCTACCTCAACAGGCTTATCAACTGACAACAGAGAGGATTTGGCCACACCGCATACTGAGAAACCAAGGTCCATCCACCCTGGCACAGATCAATGAAATGGAAAATTACAGGTGTTTTGCTAAGAGTTACCTGAGGCTGTGCATAAGACAGTTCCACCGCTTTTACTGAGCCCTTTGTCCTAATTACAGAACATTAGCACCAAAAGGGGCCCAGGAGTCCACCTGGAGTATTTTTTACTTAAAGAAACTGAGCTGGAAAGGGGAAGTGACCACCTGAACATTAGCTGCTGACTGCCAGCCGAGCCCCATCTAATGCTCATGCCTGCAGGCCCCTGGGTCCCAGGAGAGGACATGGCCTCTCTGGTCTTGTGTGGGGAAGCTGGATAAAAAGTGAAGTCTCAGACCCATCCCTTGGTGACGCTTCTGCAAGAATTCCACTGTCACAAGCTCCCTGGGTGGCTCTGGGGCTCTCCAGAGCACACTTAGAGAAATAGGAATGCTTGTTTCTCTGAAACATCCACTAGAATGAACTAGTGAGTCCTTTCCTATCTTCTTCTTCTTCTTCTTCTTCTTTTTTTTTTTTTTTTTTTTTGGCAGAATTGAGGATTGAACCCAAGAGCATTCTACCCCTAAGCTACACTCTCCTGCCCTATTTTTTATTATTTTAAAACAGGGTCTCACTAAGTTGCAGAGGGCCTCACTAAGTAGCTGAGGCTGTCCATGAACCATGATCCTCAGGTATCAGCCTCCCAAATGCTGGGATTACAAGCGTGCGCCACCACGACCAGCTTATTCTTTACTATGAAACAGGGTCTCACTAAGTTTCAGAGGGCCTCACGAAATAGTTGAGGCTGGCCTCAAACCTGTGATTCTCCTGTCTCAGCTTCCCAAGTACTGGAATTCCAAGCATGCGTCACCACGCCCAGCTGCCTTCCCTATCTTCTAAACTGTATTACCAGAACAGAAACATGACAGATAGTAAGGAAGAGGAAAGTCCCAAAACAACTGTAGGTAAGAGAGCAAAAATAAAAATCATCTCCCCGGAAATCATCACAACTTACACATTAATTGCAGTTGTATGGGTTGCAATTTAACAAACTGAGTATCTTTCTCTTAATCAAGGGGTTTTGAAGATAAAAGGCAGCTGCCCTAACCCTGTGAACAGGAGCCAACAGCCCACAGAGAGTTCAGGATAGCGCTGATGAGCTCACCACCACCGTAAGCCCTGACAAGGCTATCAGATATGTCTCATTAGATTCAGAGCCTGGAAAGGACCCTGGTAAAAGCAGCTAAGCTGGAGAAGGCCATGAAAGCACAAAATAAACAACTTTCCAAATTCCTACACTTTCATATTCACGACAATGCAGAATTGCAAATACAAGAAAAAACAAATTCAATAGTCATCAATTCATCCTTTTCATGAAAGTAGATTTTAGTCTTTTCAAATTAGGAATATATCACACCAAACAAATCATTAAGGATTCTCTCAGGAGAGTTATCTATAATTAAAAGGCAGAATAACTCCCACCACCCTCATGTTTCCCAAAATTCCTGCTTTTCTGTACAGTAAAACTTTGTTTATCATACTTCCAGGGACCAAATTTGCAGTGTTTTAAAGTTAAGACAGCTAACATTTTTAAGTGCATTTTCTAAAAAAAAAAAAAAACTATTTTCTTAGTGTATGGTTTTCCATTTCATTCTCCCAAATACATATTGGTTGGTTAAGTAGTAGGTATTACTGTATTCCTTTTTATTAGTCAGAAAAATTTAGTAAGCAAGAGAACAAAACCCACTAAAGACAACACAGTAAAAAGGAGAAGAGATTTGAAAAGAAACATGTTCTTTGGTTTTTATTCTGAAGCACCACTAACACTGTATACTACCATTTTTATTTATTCATTTATTTTGATACTTGGGATTGAACCCAGGGGCAAGACTACCTCCGATTTACACCCCAGTCCTTTTTATTTTATTATTTTGAAACAGGGTCTTGCTAAGTTACTGAAGGTCTCACTACATTGCTAAAGCTGGCCTTGTACATGAGATTCTCCTGTCTCGGCTTCCCAAGTACTGAGATGACAAGTGTGCATCACCACACTGGACTTACCAGAACATTTCAATATAGCATTTTGTAGTCATTATTGGGTGGTAGGTAAATTTGGAAGGGTTTTTAGAGATTTCTTCTTATCTAAATTCCTGGCTTTCTAAGTCAGGAAAATGCGTTCCGGAATAAGTCCGAGATTTGCCAATGGTTAGAGTTTGTTCTTCAAGCTCCACCTCTTACATTTCCTGGGGGCAAGTTTTAAAATCTTACTTCCCGATCGTGATTTCAACAAGAGCCCCCCCACACACACACAATAAGCGGATCAGAAGGGAGAGGACAGCACTTCTCGTTATATTCCTCCTCCTGTCTCCTGACTACCCTCCCTCCGCACAGGCCCTTTAGGATAACATCCCTCAGCAGCACAGCAGTGTCAGTGGTGGGATGGGGAACACCGGGACTAAGTTGCAGTGTGAGGAAGGCTCAGTCTAGCCATTTATGCAGGCAGTCTCTACGCCCCTGGCTCAGCATCAGACGTATTCATCAACATACTAGGATGCGATTAAGTGCTCACCATGTTGGCCGTGCTGAAGTAAAGGAACTAGATCCAGAAGAGTCACCAAAGTCACGTAGAGGCCTTGGTAGTCCAAAGAAGGGTAGTCTGACAACTGAGCATCACGACTTTGCGGGCCGCGTTCTGAAGGAGCATCTCGCAGGACGCTGTAAAGGAGGGAGCGAGTAACAGTAGGGTTGATGGAACTGACCTGCGGTCTTAGAGATGGGGTGAGTGGGAATGGCACAGGAAAAAGACACATGGTCATGGGCACTGTCAAATTGGAGGCATCTTGGTTTTCCTTCTTCCCTGTGCGGGACAAAATGCTGTTGGGGGGACAAAGAAAAAAAAGAGACAACAAAGACACAAAGAACAGCACATTACATTGAAATGACACTCTAAAACAAATAATAAAACACCAGATACACCCCACATAAGATGCAATTGCCACGCCAGCAGGGTCTACAAATCTCGTACTGGTCGCATAGCGTTGGGCTCGGAGATACCAATAACACAGGTTTACTTTGTGGAAGTTCCATTGCATCTCATGTGTTATCTGGTTAGTAAGGAGCAAAAATATAAAAATGCATGTTTCAGTGCCAAACCCATGTTTTACAGTTTGTCAATTTGGCGAAGGAGAGGTTTCCTGGAAGTAAAAGCAATGGCTTTGTCTAATTAGTCAGGGCTCTCGTTCCTAATTACAAGAAGCTTTCAAAGAAAAGTTTTCAGCAAGACTGCCTGGATCAAGTAGAAATCAACTTGCAAAATATAGGTATGGCACTTGCAGAAACATGTTTTAGCAAAGAATAAACATGTGCGTTTATTAAGAAAGTCTTAAAAATCACATGTTTATTGCATCAAAAATAATGTCTATATGTATATTATGATACTGTTTCATGACATTCTGTCAGTATCATTTGAGATAATGAAGTTTAAACAGGCATATGAATTTAGAAATAAACATATTTCTAAAATGTTAGCTAAACTACATTTGAAAAGCTATAAAATAATATATAGTAGATGGTCTGTAGCATATGTTTGTGAGCTAATGATAATGGTTATTTATGTGTGTGTTTTTTTAATTTTGCATGTCGGGGAGGAAACATTTTATTTTATGAATACAAACAGTGGCTTATTAAGTAGGTATCTTTAAAATTCTAAAGACTAAGCAAGCGGTATCTGTCATATATCTGCACATCATACAATAAGATCTCATATATTACTGCCGCTACTTACGTAATTATTCAACAAAACTCACTAAAAACTAAAGGAAAGATAATTTAGAAAGTTAAAAAGGTTTAATGGGAATAAAAGTAACTTCTAAAAATAGTTTTCCGTTTAGCCTTAACTTTAAAATAAAAACCTTTTAGTAAAAGCAATGAGGTAAAAAGTTGTTAATTTTAAAATAAAAGAAATGACTGCTTAGCCAAATGTTTAGGTTTTTAAATTAGATTATACTATTTATCATTAGAGGCAACAGCTATACATCATCATCATATCTGAAGCACTTACGAAGTGCTTTACTGTAGTACACTTACATGTTAGTCAAAACAGTTTAGAAAGCTTTCATTACAGAGTATAACTTTGTTTTACACTTATTCTATGTGCATCAAACATTACTAAGTTCTTAGTTAATGGTATTACATCTATACTTTTACAGTGATGTGAGACTGGTTAGTGTCAAGCATGCTTGCTATGTCAAATTTACACTAATTTTTATTTATTCTTAATGCAAAAAAATATATTACAATGTAAGAAAAGGACTACATGCTCTTTATTTTACATGTGCCTAATTTACCTCAATTTCCTTTGTCTTCTGTTACCCAATGTCCAGACAAAAACAATTGATAATAAAATAATTTCAGAATAGTTATGTAATACTTCTTAGCAATAAATAACTTAAGAGTTGGTGTAACTTTTTAAACTTTTAAAGGGATTTAATTGACTTTTCGTGTGTGATGTGTTTGACTTTGTAAGCTTACACTTCACAATGCAATAATATCAACATTCATTACCCCTGCCTGCCTGCATCTATTATTAATTAAATGCCATCAGATTTTCCATACTTTTCTCATAGAGTTCAAATTCTTCTAAGAGCACCACCATTAAGCACAGTCACCAAAAATGTGTTTTAATCCTGTAGGATTCTATCACTCTATCCCACTAAAAATTTCTTTAGAATCAAAATGGATATAAGTATGTTATCTCCCAGAGTTCAGCCTTAAAATTGGCCAACTACCACCATCTTTCCAAAATTACAAGATGTGGATCTCATGGAAGTTGCATAGCAACAGCAATATTTTGCCTTAGAGGATACAAATAACTGAATATCATAACGATCTTTAAACTAGCCTTTAAATTAAGTTCAGTACTCTGATCAAAATTCTTCTTGGTAGGGGAAATATAACCATTTTTTCAAATAGACCTTGCTGTTTTTCCAAAATTTGAAATGATGTAACAAGCCCTAGTCCAGTCGACTTTGGAGGCTCTACTTTGATATTGCTCCCTTCCTATATGTGCGGGATTCCCAAATGATAGCAACAACAGCTTCCTACATGCAGGGAGGGGAGAATGTCAGCACTGAAACAGTCAAACCCTCTCGCACTTCCTTTGGGGATAATAAGTAGGTGAAGTTGAGAAAATATGGCGGAAAATGAGTTATCCATGAAACCAGTTTTAAAATACCATTCATGTCTCAATGTAAGGAATGTTTTTGTTTGTGGAAAAACTTAAGAAAGGCTCATGAATAAATGTACAATGCAGTGTGATTTTATGATGTTTTGTGAAGTTTATTCAGAGAAAAGAACTTATTTCCCCAACCAAATTAATTAACTTGGGAATGATCGAACCATTTTCCCCTTCTGAAACTTTAACCCAGAGGTCTATAGACCCAACAAAAAGTACACAGAAAATGCCCTGCTCAGAAGAGTTAGACCCAGCAGCCAACTTTCACCTTTTCCTTTCCCTCCCGGGGCCCTCTTCTCAAGCCCTGGCTTCCGTGATCAAGGTAAGGCAAGAAAAGGAGGCCTCTGTGGGATGCGAGAAGATGCAAAGTTGCCCTAAGGTATTTACAGCACAGAGACTTAATATGTCAAATAAACTTTTTTTACAATTGTGAATTTTGACTTTCGAATTGCATCTACTCGCTAAACAAAGTTGGCTTGATTATGCTGTGCTCTGATACTCCGTGGACTTTAAATTGATAATCTGAAATATATATGCATGCATATGCATATATATATATATATTTTTTTTTTTTTTTTAGGAAAATATTCTTTGAAAGGTATATATTGTTCCTAAGAAATCACGAATCACCACTCATTATGACTACTGGACTGAAACTAGAATCTCATTTAAAAACATTAAACATTATCTAAAGAGCAGAAAGCAGCTTTCTCCAAATGCTATGATTTTTTTAAAACATTTTACATACTAGCTGCTTGAAGAGGACCAAAAGAGAGATCCAGTGGAAGAAATTCCAAAATAATTTCTGAAGTGGAAACGAGGACAGTAGGGACTTTTAAGTGTTCTGCCAGGTAAAAAGCAAAATCCTAAGGACCTTAGATGTTTAAAATATGGCTATAGGATGCTTTAATTAAAAAAAAAAGAATCCTCCATAGTAGTGAGGAGATTAAGCTAGATAATTTATGTAGTTGCCTCTAATAAAATAAAAAAAAAAACTAAACTCTGAGGATGTGTATAAACTACATCATCACTACCACACAGAGTTCTCTCCTAAATTAAAATAAGCACAACTTGGCACTCAGATGTAATCTTACCCAGGACCCTAGTTCACTACTGGATTCAGTAAAATTTGGATGCAAGTCAATTCAATTCAAGAAATTTTATACATTCTACCTCTGAGCTACACCCGCAGCCCCATTTTATTTTATTTTTCTGAAATGGGGTCTCTCTAGTTTGATGAGAGTCTCACTCCTTGCTGAGGTTGTCTTCGAACCTGCCATCCTCCTGTCTCAGCCCCCCAAGTATTGGGATTACAGGCATGTGCCACTATACCTGACCTTAATTTTTATTTTGAAACAGGGTCTCATTAAGTAGCTGAGGGTCTCATTAAGTTGTTGAAATTGACCTTAGCCTGTGCTCCTCCTGTCTCAGGCTCCTAAGTACTAGGATTACAGGCATGTGCTACCACACCTGGCTACTGATTCCCTTTATGGGCCAAACACAACTCTAGGCAAAGTGCTAGCAAGCTAAGTACCATACAAGACTCACTTCCACAAGTAGAGTCAGGGAGCCCCATGAACTCTAATTTGAGTCTAATTATGCACTAAGAAACATATATGGACTCTTCAACTAATTGTATAGTTCGTCATGGTACCATATGGAGAATACCCAAATAGAAATATAGAGGATGAATTTGTAATAATTCATCTCTAATTTTTCTTTTCTTTAAAGAACCCGAGTTCTAAAAGCAAGAAGTGCTTCTGAATGTGTAGAAATCACACAAAATGCAAAGGGAACCATCCTATTTACGGTAGAAAATCCTCTGTCAATAATCCTCCACATCAAAGACTTAGAGCATCTTATCTGGCTTAAACTTTCTAGTAGCATAAATAAAATGAAGGAATACAAATATAAGTGCAATGGATATCGCTAATGACACCAGAGTTGATCATAATTCCTTTCGATATTTAGGACAACAGTTTGAAGTTCTATGTTTCTAGAGGGAAAGCCGCCAGTATGACAGTCCAATGCAAGCCACGTTGCATTCCTCAGTGTCTTCTCTCTTCCCTGCACTAGCTCTGTGTGTGGGTGTGTTTGTGTGTGACCTCTTCACTGTGCTCTGTCACTTCTGCTCTGATTCAATATCGACAACACGTTGCTGGGTGGAAGGTAGAACTAAAACAACCAGGAGTTGAAAGACTACCCAAGATACAGCTCAACGTAACTTCTGAAAAGATGGCAAATCTTTGTGCTAAGCGCGCTCTTCCTTCCCTGAATCTCAAGGAGAGGCAAAACCATTCTATGACCTCATAATGGACGCTGGCACTCCAAAGCCCAAATCAAGTTTCTACTAAACGCGGTGTCCTAGAAGTATAATTAAACTGTAGCACTAAGGAGAAGTATGGCAAAACTGTTGAGACTGGGTGATGACAATCAGGACCACCAAGATCAAATCCTACTCTAAAATGATTAGATTGAGCAGTTTACTAAACCACTCTGTACTTAGTTCCAATATCTATAAAATGGGTAAAATAATCCACTTATCTAATTATGAAGATTGAATTAGATGACACAGTTAAAGTGTTCAGACTAGTGTTTGACACACATTACTATTATTATTATATTGGTATGAAATTGACAGCTGCTATTACCGTTGGCAGTAGTTGTCGGTGTTAAGTCCCTTTGAAAATAATTCAAATTGCATAGAATCTTCTCCAACAACAAAAAGCCACTTAAACACGCCAGTTTCGCCATTAAAATGCTGTCATGTATGATCTGCTGCTCAAGGAAATGGAGTCTTTGTGTCTTACAGACATGGCTTCAACATCCTAAATTTCTTGACTTTTTGGCACAATTGCTAAGACCTAAGCAAGCTCTGAAGTGGCGGCTAGGATGTCACAGCTTCTTTGCAAATGAAACTCACAGTGTTTCCTATTGAAAAGTACTCACTTGGTGAACTTCCAGAATTTGAGAGTTAGGAAAGTGTTTCCCACTAAGAACTCTGACCTCAAAGACAGAAAGAAGGTTCAAGACAATAGAATCGGATGCCTTGGTTCATACATTTATCTGATTGTTACTATGAAAACTGGCCTAAGTATTCCACTACAATTTGAAAAGAAGGGAAATATCTTGTCACAGGGTCTTAAACTTCCTATGCAAGTCTAACATCTATCAGCTGATTAGAAATCCCTTCCATCTAGAACAGGGATACTAAGGATTACAAAGATGAAGAGATACTCCGAAGAATGAGAACAAAAAGATGGGGGCCGTGGAACACTAGTGGCCGACTTGATCACATGCACTCTTCCTATAAAGCATTCAGCCTGTGTGCCTGCAGCAAAGCCTGAGACCACGGGAAAGCCCAGCGCCACTCTGATCATTTCAAACTTGTGTTCTTCTCCAAAGACCTAACCTAACAAACTTCTGCTACACCGAGGGAAAAGAGGCGAGACGGCAGCAAGTCAATTCGGATGTTTCAAAAATCAGACGTAAAGGGCGAAAAGACCATGATAACAGAAGAGACCAACCCTGGGTCTCTTGATTTAATGGCAAGTTAGGTGTTCTAACTTCTTTGGTCTTTTTCCCCAAAACAGCTGAGCCTCTGCTTGAAAGGCTCATCTTTGCTCATTTGTTCTAATGAGAAGCATGGAACCAAAAGGCCCTCCGGGTTCTACCTCATAGTTAAAGTAGACAATATAAAAGAGCTCCTAGTTTCTGTTTTCTGGCCCTCCAATAGAAATCCTCTATCAATTATGAAGCATGTTGAACACTTGAAGAGTTGCACAGACTGTTGTTACCATATATTACACTTAGAGAAATAGGAAGTACTAGTGATAAGCCTAAAATACCACATCATTCAGATGTCCTTAGACCAAGTGTTTCCTGTTCTTAATTGTAAGCAATGTAGGCTCTCGTTTTATTACCACACTATATTTATGCCAGAGTTTTATCATTTATAGGTCTGCCTCTCTGCCTGCCCCTCCCTCCCTCTCTCTCTCTCTCTCTCTCTCTCTCTCTCTCTCTCTCTCTCTCTCTCTCTGGTACTAGGGTTTGAACCCAAGGGCATTCTACCTCTGAGCTATACTCCCAGCTCTATTTTATTTATATTTGAAACAAGGTCTTGCTAGGTTGATGAGAGCCTCACTACTCCCTAAGGCTTGCCTTGAACCTGCAAATCCTTCTGTCTCAACCTCCCAAGTACTGGGATTACAAGCATGGCCACCACGCTCGGCTATTTTTATAGACCTCTTACAAAGACATTCAGTGGAGGGAAGCAGGCAACAGCCCTGCAACTCATTTTTCCCGTTGGGCCTGGGATCTGATTTGCTATAGACACCCAGAGAACTGGAGACCAGACTCTTCTGGCAGAGCACAGGAAAATGTAATGCCCTTCAAAACTTTCCATTCAATAAAAATTTAGGTCCCCCCAAAATCAGCAGTACTACCTAATAACTCTCTCAAAGTAGAGGATATTTTAAGGCTTACCTTAACAAGGTCTGAGAAAAGTATTTCAGGGTGTTTGCAATATCTGTTCCTGATGGTACAGGATAAATGTTGTGAAGAACCCGGTTATGATATTCCTGCAAGTACCGGATCTTGGAAGCAACTAGATAAAAGCAAAAAAAAAAAAAAAAAAGAAGAAGAAAAAGAAGGATCATCTTGTAATATGCATTAGGTGTATAGTTATTTCTTAAATTATTATATACAGGAATTAAGTCAGTATTTTAAGGAACATGTAAAGTTTTACTAGAATTCCATGATAGAAACAATTACAAAAGACATTTAATTTCTTATAATTGTATCCAGCACACAAAATTATTTTTAGTTATGTAGTTTAATATCCTATTCACAAATTATCCATTAGTTTTTTTAACCACAATGAAAAGCAATACTCCAGTCATTTTCTAATTACTCCCAAGTTAGCTTATTATTAGCAAAATAATAATAGATATAAATCTCTGTCACCAGAGAGTTATATTTAATGTTGCTTAACAAAAATTGAAGGAGAAATTTTGAAGGTCTTTTCAATAACATTCACACGTCCTTAGGAAAGGAGAGGGGGGCCCATTGCATAAGAGCGTCAATTGAAGTTCGAGTTTTTTCAACTCAATAAGTGACCATGGAAGCATGTTTAGTTAATGCTTGAACTGTATGAATATGGTTAAGAGTAGATCTGTTTGGTGAGTATTAAGAATACAATGATTGCTAAATAAAAAATGATATTAAAATGTTACATTTTCTTCCAAAGAATTTCATAAATTAGGAGACTTCCTATTAGCTTTCTGAGCATGGCTGCCCAGATCTTCTCAAGATTCAGGAGGGACTAAATAGGCTTATTTACCCTCCTAGACCTACCTGGAGTCACCAGCATTGTCCACATTCCTGACCTGACCTTTGACCTGGCTGTAGTGCATGGCCCAGTTCTAGTCATTCCTCTTTGCCAATCCCAAGGAGCCATGATGATCAACGTCTCTCTGGTCTCCTCTTCCACAGAGTTCTCAATACTGTCCATTTGTCTCTCAATCTTTAAGGCTCCCAAGGGAGCCTTTTAGGTGGGATGGCTCACTGTCAGCAGTTAACAGAAGATATATCAAGTCCTGGAGAAGCAAGGCCTTGCTGTTCCCAATAGCCCATGGAAATAAGCTCCTGGAATCATTTTAACTGAAATGCTGGCTTAAGCAACTTAAAGAAAGTCAAAATGCTTTTGATAGGCATGGGATACAGAATCACAGAGTGAGAAGATACCAGAACCGGGAGGACCCTGGAGGCCATTTCCCATAAGCACATCATTTTTAAAGATGGGGGAGATAAAGCTGATGGCGGGCAATGGCAGGCTAGACTGGCACTCAGCTTCGCTGGTGCCCAATCCAGTGCTCCTCCCACTATGACATAATCTAGAATGCAAATCTGAGACGAGGTTGAAATGCACACGGTAAATGTTTATTGCATGACATTCAAGCATTTCTCAGCACTTATTAGGTTAATCATTGACCCTAAACCCGATGCATACGACCAAGCAGGCTGGCTCTTCTCCTTTCTACTTCCTGAACTAGTCCCATAATATGGTTAGCATTTTCCCAGACAAAAGTTGAAACTGCAGACATAATATCCCGAGTTTACACAGCCCATCAGCCTCAAAGAAAGCAACAGGTTTATAAACACTGTCTCGAATAACCCCATACGTGTTTGGTTGAACACAATTTTTTTCCTGAAATAAGTTATAAATAGATGATCCTTGAAAAAATATGTCAATTCCATAAACTGTAATAATCCATTTTCTTAGTGTTTTTAATCTGATGTTCATCACAGTTTTTAAAATCACATTACAAGGAAGCCCCACGTTCATACCCAGTTCTAAATCCCAAATCTCTGAGCTATACGCTAGGCTAGCATATGCTCTCCATTCGCCCCCTATTACAGTGGTGCTTTGCTACTGTGCCTTTTCTCAAGTTTTAATATTCAGCAGGTTTCTGGAGAGTATTTCAGGAATACCATTAATCATTCGCCACCTAAATAAGGAGTTGATGATAGGGCAGGGTGTGGACAATGAGCTCAAATGAGGAAAGAAGTCACAGAGCCCCCAACACGGTGGCCTGCTCATAATTCAAGAGCTATAAAAATGTCACTACACGATTGCAAGCATTCAAAAATGTTTGTGAAATGAATGTTCTTTTTATAGTCCTTTTGTTAAAGTGCAGTGATGGCTCCTTTCAATGGATATCCAAACATGCATGGAAACAAGATCACTGTCTTCTTTGAGGCCTTTTAATATTTTACAAATTCACGTGGCACTGTCTTTTTTTTTTTTTTACTTACCTGTTTATTTTTTTTTAATACCAGGTTACAAATTTCTCAAAGGCAGTAACTATATCTTACTCATGCCTCTATCCCAAACCTAACACACTGCCTGGCACTTAGGAGGTACCAAATATACTCATAGGACTAATTAGTACTTTCACAGTAGCATATATCTGGATATCTATAGATTGTGGCCTCTGGACCCTTAGTGCCAGACACCACCAGGTACTCAATAAACCATTGATTGATGAATGAAAGTGGTAGCAGAAAGAAGAGGGGGGAGAGAGGGAGAAAGTAATGAGTAATCATGAAAGATAAGCTTATGGAAGAGGAAAAAGATGTTTAAGCTAAGTTGTATATTGGTGAATGTGACAAAATGTCAGCAGTTCTGAACTTAACATTCACATTTTCAACTATCTGAGAAAAGGCAGAAACGTCCCTGGCAGCTAGCAGCTTGGAACTGTGCTGAGGATGTGTACACAACTCACATGCATTTCAACTCTGTACACAAGAGGTGGTCTTTGGTCTGGTTAATAAGCCCCATAAGCATTCTGCAGCCTCTTAAGAGACAGTTTTTCTTCTTTACTCCATACATACCCAGGGGGATTACTTGTGACAGATACTCAGATAATTGGGCAGGTGGGTATAGACAAATGATCTGTAACTTCAGCTGACCCTCAGGCTACATTTTTCTAGTAATCTACTAGAAAATAATGCCCCATCCCCCACCCCACCCCTGGCGGGGCATCCTTATACTCTAAGAAGCCATCTGTTAAAGGCCGGATTTTGTTCCCCCAAATTGTATGTTGAACCCTAACCTCAAAATGTGACTGTATTTGTAGATAAGGCCTTTAAAGAGGTGGCTGACTTAAAATGAAGCCGTTACGGCAGTATGGCCTAATTCAGTCTGCCTGGTGTCCTTAGAAGAAGAGACGAGGACACACAAGAGACACTGGGAGTGCGGTAGCACAGAGAAAAGGCCAAGTGAGGACAACCAAGACGGTGATGGTCTGCAAGCCAAGGAGAGAGGCCTCGGGAGAAACCGAACCTGCCAACACCTTGATCTCCAACTGCAAGCCTTCAGAACTCGGAGAGAATACATTTCTGTCGTTTAAGCAACTCTGTATGTGGCACTTTCATGGCAGCAAACACAAACTGATACACCATCACAAAGGAAATTTTATAAGTAAGAGTCAAGAAAGCCTGGCTCGGTGGCACCACATGCCTGTAATCCCAGTACTCGGGAGGCTGACCAGAGAATCACAGGTTCAAGACCAGCATGCAGTAACTTAGTAAGGCCCTGTTTCAAAATAAGAAATAAGAAGGGCTGGGACTGTAGCTCAGAGAGAGAATGCCCCTGGGTTCAATCCCCAGGACCACCAAGAAGACAGAGAGAGACACAGAGAGAGAATGGTCTCTAAAATCAAATAGTCCTGAATTCAGACGTTGGCTCCACCTCTACTTAACCTGTTTCCTCCTTTGTAAAATGAAGGTAATTATATAAACTTCATAGGGATACTGTGAAGAATCACTGTACACATTACGTAGCATAGTACCTCGTACACACTTGACATGTGGTAAATACCAAAGACCTAATTGCATCTTCTTCCTTTTCCCATAAACGCCACCCCCACCATGAGACCTCTCCATCCACCAACGGTCCCACCTACATCACTAATCTCTCCCTCTTTACCAAGTCATTCAAGCAATCCGTAGAATCTCCCTTGGCAAGGGGGAGACATCTTCCTGTTTACTTTCTATTCCCCTCCAGGTCCTGACCTCTGCCCTCAAAGCCAAGATGGTAAGAGCTATGCACCTCTCTCATCTCTCCTTCCTCCCCAGTCTCTCTCTCATTCACTTCTTCTGGCTTCCACCTCTACCACTACCTAGAATCTGCTTTTCCTGTGATCCCTACCACAGGTCCCCAAGTAGGCAATATTGCCCCCTGGGGGCCTATGAGACAAATTATAGATATGTAAAATAATGCAAACTTGTCACTACATCTATTTTTTTTTTCTTGGTGGTGGTGGTACTGGGGTTCCTGGAAACCCTTCTACCTCCGGGCTACACTCCCAGACCTATTTTTATATTTTTATTTGGAAACAGAGTCTCTTAAGCCAGCAAGGCTGGCTTCGAACCTGCACGATCCTGTCTCCGCCTCCCAAGCGCAGGGATTACAAGCGTGCGCCACCACGCCCGACGTCACTACATCTTTATCTAATTCAGGAAGGGGCGTTTCCAGGGGAGCACTGAGTGACTTTTTGTTTTTCTAAAATGGAGGCCGTATGCCAAATAAGTTTGGGAATTTGTGAGGACCTCCAGATCTCCAAATGCAGCGGGCACTTCCTAGTCATCCATCACATGACTAGACCTTTCAGCACACTCTACCACCAATTCCTCCTCCTTGAAACTCCGGCTCCGTCGCTTCCTGCCACCACATTCCCCAGGGCCTCTTCCCCTGTATCTTTCACAAAGTGCGTGTCCCCCCCACTTGAAGTCGAAATGTTGGGATATATCAGAACTCAGTCCTAGACTCTTTCTCCATTCCTCTCCATACACAATCTCACCCGTCCACACGGCATCAGTGCTACCCATGCGCCAAACACTCGTCAATGTGCATCTCCACCCCAGACGCACATGTCTTTTCAATAACAGACCTCATCTACTCAGTTCTCCTTCATCTGCTCAGTTCACCACCTGGTGATTTTAACAGATATCTCAAAGCAAGCACCCCCAACACTGAAGAGTCTCTTCCCCCAAAAAGAAATCATCGCCACCATCTGCGAAATCCACCAAGTCCCTCATACAAAGTATTCTGAAAACCATCCTCATGTTCTCCCCCCCCTCACACACACACACACACACACACACACACACACACACACACCCCTAATCCTTTCCATCACTAGGTCCTATCAGTGCTACTAGCAAAATACATTTCCAAACTGTCCTGTGTTCTTCCCCACTCAGCACCATCATCTTCCAGTGAACTCTAAACGCCTCCTAGCGCATCTTCTGGATTCCTTCTCGCCTCTCTCCAGTTCTTTCTCTTCGGAGCAGCCAAAGAGATCTTTTGAATTATAAAATGCTTTACATAACTCTCTGCTTAAAATCCGTCAGTGGCTGCCCACTAGCCTCAGGATAAAATCCAAAACCCTTCGTGTAGTATACAAGGTACCAGCCTCTCTTCCAACCTCATGTTGTAGCCCCAGGGCCAGACCCCCTGGCTCCAGCCCAGCTTTTTGAAACACACTAAGCTATGTTTGCCCGAAAGCCCTTCTATGTGCTCATGCCCCTTCCGACAGTGCTTGGCGCTCCCCGTAGTCTGACTATCTCCTACTTGGGCTTCAAAACTTCCTCGTGGAAGGCCTTGCTGACTGCCCTGTCTGAACTGAATTCCCCTATCCCATATTTTTCTCTGATTCTGTTTTCGGTTTGGGTTTTCTTTTCACAGCAGTTGGCACAATTTGTAATTACACACTGACTTTTGGGTGACCACTTACTGACTCTGCCGAGTGGACAGTGAGCTCCAAGATCAACAAGCTCTTGTTCACCGTCGTAGATCCGCAGGGCCTAGCAAGGACTGAACGTGCCAAGTTCCTCGAAAGGATGAAAAGAAAAGAGGCAGGGAGGGAGAACAGCTTTTTGCAGCAATTAAGCTTTGTTTTTTACCATTAAAGCTGTGATGAAAGGGGGGAAAGGGGGGGAAAGGGGTCTAAGAAGTGGTGATTGTTATCCATCGATAAGAAAGCGGTTTTTATGTGTGCATATGCAAATCTAATCTCTGCTGTCTGCTACTTTTCTCCCTTCCTGTCCTCAGCATTTCTTAGAAACTTCGCTACATTTGAAAGAGCCACAAAAGCAAAATCTAGTCAGAGACACAGAAATACTTCAACAAAATTGGAATCATAGGATGCATAAGTTTTAAGTCTTTCTTCTTTAAATCTTAAGCATTTACCTATATCACTAAGTATGTTTAAAAGTAATGCATTTGTATTTTTTAAATTAATTTGTGCTCATTATCATAAAAGCAAAGAATTCAGAAGTACAATGAAGAACATAAACATCAGCTAAAGGCCCACTACTCGCCGGGCGTGGTGGCGCACGCTTGTAATCCCCGCGCTTGGGAGGCTGAGAAAGGAGGATCGCACAGGTTCAAAGCCAGCCTCAGCTACTAAGTGAGGCTCTCAGCAACTTAGTGAGACCCTGTCTCCAAATAAAGTATAAAATAGGTCTGGGAGTATAGGCCAGAGCTAGAAAAGGCCCTGGGTTCCACCCCAGTACCACAAAAAATAAAATAAAATAAAAATAAAGGCCCGCTACTCAGAAAAATACCATAGTTAATATTTTGGTGTGCTTCCTTCTAGAAAAAATTCTCTGCATAACTACACATTTACAAAAAAAAAAGAAAGTGATTAAATGGAATATATGTTTATTATTTTATTTATTTATTTATTTATTTATTTATTTATTTATTATGGTGCTGGGGTTCCTGGAAGCCCTTCTACCTCTGGGATACACTCCCAGACCTATTTTATATTTTTTATTTATTTGGAAACAGGGTCTCTTAAGCCAGTGCGGCTGGCTTTGAACCTGCGCGATCCTCCTGTCTCCGACTCCCAAGCGCGGGATTACAAGCGTGCGCCACCACGCCCGACATGGAATATAGATTTAAAATCTGTTTTCTTTAGTTTCTGTATCCGAAATACATTCCTACATCATTTATAATTTCCTTTTTGAAGTGAATCTCAATTTCTTTCACCAATCATGTATGAAACTTGGGGTTATTTTCTACTATTCTATTCAACGCTGCAAAGAATATCTTTTTAAAATGCACATAGCTTTAGTTATTTCCTTAGAATACATTTTTAATTGTGGAGCTTCTGCGTCAAATAAGAAAAAGCTTTTGGCGAAAATTGAGAAACTGCCCTTCAGAAAGACAGGCCTATTTACGCACCAACAGAGTGCATATCATTAAGCATGAATAATTGAGCATCCACTATGTAAAAGGTATTCTATATACATTATGTTTAATCTTTGCAATAAATTTTCCATTGCGCTGGGCGTGGTGGCGCACGCTTGTAATCCCCGCGCTTGGGAGGCAGAGACAGGAGGATCGCGCAGGTTCGAAGCCAGCCGCGCGCGCTGGCTTAGGAGACCCTGTTTCCAAATAAAAATGTAAAAATAGGTCTGGGAGTGTAGCCCGGAGGTAGAAGGGCTTCCAGGAACCCCAGTACCACCAAAAAAAAAAAAAATTCCATTGCAGTTATATTATTCCCATTTCAAGTTGAATAAACCAACCTTCAAAGCCATAGATGCTGCGACACAGAAGCCAGACCGAAAGCTAGTAAGTGACAGAACTGGTAAGTTTAACTGGCTACAAGTTATGCTTTTATATCACACCACATTGTCTTCTAATTATTTTTGCTGGCTTACTAATATTCGATTATATGAATATAGCATAAAATAGTAATACTTCCCTTATTGTTTAACATTTAGGTTATTTCCAATATCTTATTAAGCAATACTGTAGTAAACAGATGAACTATTAGACTAAATTTCTGGTTTGGGGAGGTTTTGTTATTACTGGGTTTTTTGTTGGTGGTGGAGTTTTTTGTTGTTTGTTTGGATTTTGGTTTTTAGTTTTTTTGGGTTTTTTGTGGTACTGAGTATTGAACTCAGGAGCATTCTACGTCCAAGGTACACCCCTAGCCATATTTTTACATTTTATTTTGAAACAGGGTCTCACTAAGTCGCCGAGGGCCTTACAAGGGCTACATGAGGCTGGCTACGAACCTGCGATTCTCCTGTCTCAGCTTCCCAAGTACAAGTTTGTGTCACCACACCCGCCTTTAAATTTCTGTTTTTTAGAAACAAAGTAGTCCTGCCCTTTTTTTAAAAAAACCAAGTTGTTTTCATTCTTCAAGGCCCATCTTAAGAGTCACAGTGCCAGGTGTGGTGGCAGACCTCTGTAATCCCAGTACTTGAGAGGCTGACAAAGGAGGATAATGCTTTTATAATAATAAGCACAAATTAATTTAAAAAATACAAATGCATTACTTTTAAACATACTTAGTGATATAGGTAAATGCTTAAGATTTAAAGAAGAAAGATTTAAAACTTGTGTATCCTATGATTCCAATTTTGTTGAAGTATTTCTGTGTCTCTGACTAGATTTTGCTTTTGTGGCTCTTAGTAACTTTGCAAGACCCTCTTTCAAAATTAAAAGAATAAATAAGTAAAGGTTGGTGATGTAGTTCAGAGGTAAAATGGCTCTGGCTTCAATTCCCAGTAACACACACACACACACACACACACACACACACACACACCACTCATGAAGCCTTCTAATTGGCTCCAGGCATCATCAGAATCTCCCTTTTCTGACTATTCAGAGGACTATCTGCCTCCTACATTTTGTCGCTTCATTATATAAATATGTTACTGATCATAAGCTAATCTGCATGGTTCCAAATTAAGTTAATGTTTGCAAATCCAGTTTCCCTAATAACACTTTAAGATCCTTGAAGATAGGACTACCTTATATTTCTCTTTGGGGATGTGTCACAATTCGAGGTCAACAGTAGCACAGTGACTGAAATGAACTGCAAGCTTAAATGTCGACTGGTTTCTGTCCTATTGATATTCTCTAAATAAATTCCTCAAAATTATAATATCATCTACACAAATAATTTCCAGATAAAATTTACTTATATAACATGTAAATGATAGGATGAGAGACTTCCGGGAAGATGGCGACCAAGAAAAGTGGGGCTTAAGAGCCCCGCTAACAACCAATCTCCATTACCACAAAATCAGCGCCTTTCATAGCCAGAAAACACCATCAACAGTGAAACAAAAAATCACCAGGCTCCAGAGAGAAAGCGGACTGAGAACAGAGCCACAGAGGAGATAACCGGCCTCACGCCCGAGGAGGCGGCAGACGCGGCAGCAGCGCCATACTGCCGGCGGCACAGGAGAATTCACGGGACGGCTACAGCAAGCCGAGGTGAGCCACTGCGAAACAGCCAGGCAGGATTTCTCCGGGCAGAGAGCATCTAAAGCTCCCAGTGGCCGAGCTCAGCACACGCTGCAGGGATTCAGAGTGGAAATCAAAACCAAGAAGAAAAACACCAGCCCCACAGCCGAGGGCGTAGCAGCGGTGCCATATTGCTACCGGCGGCAGCAGCAGTGAATTCAGCGAGTCCAGTACAGCTACATCTGCGTACTCAAGAACAGTGAGTCAAATTGCGGGCCACAGAGGAGAAATCCCAGTACTGTACTCCCTGGGATTTGACCCAGTGGGGGAGGGGCGGTGGCAGAGATATCACACCATAGGAGAACGTGCAACCTGGCACCCCCCACAGTCTAAAGCAGCCTCTATCGACTCTCTGGGTCAGAGACTCTGTGATACAACCCAGTAAAGGAGTAGTGAGATCTGAGATACTACAGACTCGTGATCCAGAACACCTTAAGTGAAGTCATAGTGACCCAAGGGAAGAACCCAGAGAAGGCACAAACATCCGAAATCATGGGAAAGAGGAATAATACTGGAGCAATAAATGCCCACAACCCCACAACATCAGAACCCGATAAAACAGAAAATCAGAGATTTCTAGAAGATCAAATCAGGAAAATAACTGTAGAAATAATAGAGGTGCTTCGAAAAGAACTCAGAGAGAGCCAAAAAGAGATAAAGGATGCAATTAATGAAGTAAAGGCCTCAATTCAAAGCACAAACAACCGATTAGACCACATGGAGAACAGAATCTCGCTCTTAGAAGATGAGCAATCCAAAAATGAACGCATAGTTTCTAATCTAGAAAAAAATATCCGACAGCAGGAATCTGATATTGAAGAAATATGGGCCCATTTTAAGAGAGCTAACCTAAGAATAATTGGAATAGAGGAGGGAAAAGAAAGTGAAACCAAAGGGATCAACAATCTCTTCAAGGAAGTAATAGCAGAAAATTTTCCAGACATAGAGCAAGAGGTTAATACACAGGTCCAGGAAACTTATAGAACTCCCTTTAGACAGGATCAGAAAAGAGGATCCCCACGCCACATAATTGTCAAAATAACCAATTTGGAAACCAAGCAGAGAATCTTAAAGGCAACAAAAGCAAAGGGCCAAGTGACATTCAGAGGCAAACCAATTAGAATCACTCCAGACTTCCCAAACCAAGTTATGAGAGCCAGAAGGGCTTGGAGTAACATATTCCAAACTCTGAAAGAAAACAACTTCCAGCCAAAAATTTCCTACCCAGCAAAACTTTCTATCAAATTAGATGGAGAAATAAGAAGCTTCCATGACAAACAGAAACTGAAGGAATTTATGTCTTTAAAACCAGCACTAGAGAAAATACTCAAAGAGATTAACTACAAAGAAGAAATAGGTAACACACTCCAGAACTAGAGAAACAAGAGTTTCCATCCAACAGACAACTAAGACTGGTTATCTGTGGAGATTCATTATTTATGTTAGTCTTTTACCTATCTCTAAAGGGTATTGTTTGCCTTTATTGTTGTTAATTTCTAGGATTTCTAGTTGGAATATTAATATACCTTCAGATATAGCATTTGGAAATATTTTATTCCATTCTATTAGTAACTGTTAACTCTGTTTACATTGTCTTTGGATATACAATTTTTTTTATTTTTTTAGGGAGTTTGTATACTCCTCTGTTGCCTGTGCCATTGAAATCATAACCAAGAAATCACTGCCAATTTCAATGTTGTGAGGTTTAATGACCCAGATTTTCTCCTAAAAGTTTATAGTCTTAAGATTTATATTTAGGTCTATTATCTATTTTGAGTTAATATTTGTATATGGGATTAGGTAAGGGTCCAATTTTATTCTTTTCCATGTAATTATTATTTTTCAACAATATTTAGTTAAAAGATTAATATTTCCACCACCAAATGTTCGTGGAAACCTTGTCAAAAATAACTTGACAATATAGGGAAGAATTTAGCTCTAGGCTTTTATTTAACTCCAATGGTTTATATATCTGCCTTTAAAATAGTACTACACTGTTTCAATTATTGTAGCTTTATATGGTTTGAAATCAGAAAATATATATCTTCTAGCTTTGTTCTTTTTCAAGATCGTTTTGGGTACCTAGAGTCCATATTCCATATTAGGATAGATTTTTTTCTGAAAAATAAATATATAAATATATGATAGTTTCACCTAAAAAGTAGGAAAAAAAATATTCTCTGGTAAGGAAGAAAGCAAAAAGAAATATTGAAATGTTATCTTTAAGTCATCAAAAGCTTGGTATCAGACAAATGAAACTGTTATGTGAGATTATCATTTTTAATTTTAGATAAATTGCTATAATACTAGATGTCAACTACCAAGCCAAGCATGGGAGGGAGGGATAGAGAGAGAATGGGGTGGGGATTGGGTGGGGGCTGACTGGGAAAAGTGTGCATGTATGTCTACAAAAGTATGTATCCTACTATGATGTATGAATACAGTGCACCAATAAAAAAAATAAATAAATAAAATTTTAAAAAATTAAAAAAAAAACATGTTAATGACGCACTATTTTTTGTGATTTTTCTTCTATCTTTCAGTCCAATAGAACTCCAAAATAATCACTTTCCTTAAAATATGTTCCAAAGGCATTTACTTATAAGCTCTATATTGTTATTTGCAGTGCTTAATTTTTTCCTTTAAGTTAGTTATCTGATTCCACTTTGCATGACTTGGGCCCAACAGGCCCAGTATGTATGGTGGAGTTATCACAGCGCCCTGCAGAGAGCCCCAGATGGAGCATGAATTCTCACCTGCAACTATGTGTGACCTCAAGCAAGTATTTAATATCTTGGAGCCACAGGGGTTCTTGCTTGTTTTGTTTCACTCTGTTTTTGCCAAATGAAAAGTTAAAATAATACTTCCCCCACATTTTTGGCAAATGTTGATTATTAATGTTGTAGACTCCCTAGTATACTTTCCAATTCCATGGCCCATCTTATTTTGATTGGTGTCTTCTTGTACTACACGAAGTCTAAGATTTACAGGACTTGCTGTAATTGTCCTTCTTTTCAGTCCAACCCTTCATGCCATTTTCAATATGATCCACAAAAATATTTTTTAAAAATTAAGTATCTGGACATATTTCACAAATTTGGATTACAATAACTATTTATCACAATGGTTTAAGTAAAAATTATACCTGATACCTTTGTGATCTCTTGTTTTGATTAGAAAATCAGTGCGGAATCAGATGTCCTCCTAAAGTTCACTGCATATCTGCCTTTATTTACTATTTTTGCATGGCTAATAATAAATTCAACTTATTAGTCCTACTGGCTCTATCTAGAAATCTCCTCTAGCATCTACTATTTCCTCCACCTACACTGCCATCACATTAATTCAAGTTTGCTCAACTTCTTTCCTAGTTTAATTGCTGTGATGACAAAACTTACTTCCTTTTTTTTTTTTTTTTTTTTTTTTGGTGATACTGGGGTTCCTGGAAGCCCATCTATCTCTGGGCTACACTCCCAGACCTATTTTATTTTTATCTGGAAACAGGGTCTCCTAAGCCAGTGCACGCAGCTGGCTTCGAGCCTGCGCGATCCTCCTGTCTCTGCCTCCCAAGCGCGGGATTACAAGCGTGTGCCACCACGCCCGGCCAAACTTACTTCCTTTTGATATTTTTTCCACGTGACATCCAGAGAATCTTTCTAAAATTCATATTTTCTTCATCTGCTGTTCACTGAAATCCAAACAACCTACCATGTGATGCCCAACAGGAACGGCTCCCTGCTGACATGTCAAGCTTCACTTCTGTTTTTTCATGGGTACCACATTTCAACCATGCCAACTTGCAAAAGCTCCCCCTGGTGATGCGCTTGCTTGTCCATGGTTGTGTGCACTCTGTCTGCTGCAGGAAAGCCACTCTGCTTCTCTGCCTAGACCAACTCCTAGGAATTCTTCAAAGCACACCTGTAGCCATTCCTCCTGTAGATAACTAATTTTTCCTACAACAAGCTATGTTAGATGCAGCTCTTCGGCACTTTGATAGGACCCAGGGCTTCCTTCTGTCACATATAACTATTAACTCAATGGTTATGTGTTCCACTGGGCTACCAGAAATATCCACGACCATGAAGAACTTCTAAGGACAGAGGTGCCCAAACTATCCTGCTGGCAGGCATCCATCATCCAACTTCGATGGTAACTCTGCCCTTCCCATTTATATTTTCTCTCTTTCTCTTTCTCTCTCTCTCTCTCTCTCTCTCTCTCTCTCTCTCTCTCTCCCTCCCTCCCTCCCTCCCTCCCTCCCTCCCTCTCTCTTCCTCCCTCCCTCTCTCCCTCCCTCCCTCTCCCTCCCTCCCTCTCTCTCGCTCCTTCCCTCTCTCTCCCTCTCTCTCTCCCTCTCTCTCTCTCTCCCTCTCCCTCTCTCCCTCCTCACCCTCTCTCTCTGCATTTAGGGCAAATCCAATTCATCATATTATTCCTCTTATAATTATTGTAGTAAATCTTGACTACTGACAATATTTAAAACATAATCACAGCCAGGTGTGGTGGTACACACCCATAATCCTAGTGCTTGGGAGGCTGAGACAGGAGGATCACAAGCTCAAAACCAGCTTCAGAAATTTAGCAAGGCCCTCAGCAACTTAGTGAGATCCTGTTTCAAAATAAAAAATAAAATTGGGCTGGAAGTAGAGCTCAGATGTAGAACATTTCTGGGTTCAATCCCTAGTACCTAACCACAATAATAACAATAACAACATAATCACTGTACTGCTATCACATCCAACAAAATTAACAAATTCCACCCAGGCATGGTTGTACATGCCTGTAATCCCAGTATTTGGGAGGCTGAAACAGGAGGATCACAGGTTCAAAGCCAGCCTCAGCTACTTAATGAAGCTGTTAGCAGCTTAGCAAGACCCTGAGAGTGTAGCTCAGAGGTAAAATGCCCCTAGGTTCAATCCCCAACACTAATAATAATTAAAAAAAATAATAATAATAAATATCAACAAATCCCATAATATTAGAAGCTGAACGAGATCTGGGAAGGGTATTTTCCAAATGCCACACTCACCCTTTCTCTGTTCCCTTCCCGATTCACAGCTACAACTCCTACTTCCCAGGCTCCTCAGGAAGAGCCTGCGAGCACAGAGAATACAGGCCTGCGGTTTCTCTATTCCTACTTCTGGCCCCACGTTCCAGCTTCTCCAAAATTTTCGTCATTCACTTCATTATACATCCCTCATTTATGCAGCTACCGCAAAAGCCACTTCAACCCTCTTTCCTACTCTATCCCAAACAATTAGAGGTTTTCACACGCAGAGGAAAAATACATTTTATGTGGCAAAATAAAGGAACCAAGAGTCCAAGTTATATAGAGATTAGAGTCATGAGAAAAACTAAAACTCAGATTTCACTTGAATTCTGCCTCTACTACTTACTGGCTATGAGAACAGCGGTAAAGTAATAAACTTCTCGTAGCCACAATTTCCTAACCTATAAAATGAGGGTAATGTTATCTCCCTTGCTAGATTTCTGTAAAGTTGTTAAAATATTGTACATATCACCTAATTAGCACAATGACTGGCGCACAGTAGAAAATCGATTACAACCATTACATGTAGGTTCTTCTCCCTTTCCTTCCCCCAGCCCAATACTCTGTCCCTTAAAATCCCATAAGCCCGTGCGTATACATGTGCACACACATTCTCCCTCTCCCTGTCTCTCTCCTGAAGAAGCTGATGCTATAATTCTGTTCAATATTCACATACATATTTTTAAGAATGCATGCCCATAACCCTAGTTCTTGGAAGGCTAAATCAAAGGGATTGCAAATTCAAGGCCACCCTCAGCAACTTAGTGAGACCTTAAGCAACTTAGTGAGACGCTGTTTCAAAATATAAAATTAAAATAGGGCTGGGGGTGTGGCTCAGAGGTAGAAAACTCCTGGGTTCAATCCCCAGTACTACACACACACACACACACACACACACACACACACACACACAGTAAATAAATGCAACTAGTAATAAAGATATTCAGAAATGAATATCTGGGGAGAACAAAGCAACACAGCATTGTTTGGAAGATCTAAGTGGGAAAGCAGAGCTTTTTGGAAATCTTTGATCAAAGAAGAAGCTACTCCTCCTTTAAGGAAGGTCATCCTCTCACTGGAAGCACACCTCACAAAAGGTACAAATGAAGGGCGATGTGGAAAAGGATACTCAGCGGTAGAAAGCCAAGACCATCCAAAGGACAGATGTCACACATTGCCTTGTGAAGCCCTTCCAATTGTTCGTATACTTACATATTCTCCAGTCAGTCTTAGGTCCAGGTGGCAAATGTTACCTGGCACTTTGAGCAGATAGAAAAGGTCAGCAAAGAACACCCTGTTCTTTGGCAAATGACTCCAACATCAACGTAATCATCGTTGTCGTCGTCATTATCATCATCGGCATCGACATCAGCACCAAACATCACATCTGTATAACCATTTACATCTTTCAAGTACTTCCACATACATTATTTAACTAAATTTTTGAGCATTTAACTTGTGGAAAGTAGTATGTCAGGAAGTCTAGGGAATATCAGACAATAAAAACAAGTTAAACAGCAAAAGTAAAGGAAAAGATACCAACATTTTTATTCATTCATCAAACACTGATCAACACCTTGAGGTGTTGATAAATCAACAATAAGACAAAACCTCATTCTCTAGAAGATCACAGTAATCAATCATAATTCTACATTCGGATGTCTACTGCATGCCTGTTAACATAAAAAATAATAGTCATATTGTTATCTTTTCCTATTACCAATGAAAAACACTGTAGCTTCCAGAGGTAAGTAACTTTCCCAAGATCACAGAAAAGGTAAATGATAGGGCCATTTTCTGATACAAGAAACACTTGAACTACTTGTAGTTCATTACATATTTTTAGCACATTAAAACTACATACATACATACATACAATCATTCAATTAGCTTTGACACAGGAATTAATAACAGTCATTTGCCAATTGAAAAAATTCTGAGCATAGACACACATTATTTCCCAGAAATGGGGAAGGTGCAGTAAGAGAGGAGATGGGGGAGAATATATTCAAATCAAAAGAGAAAGCTGGTATTCCAGTTTCTGATATACTATTGGTGAGGAGAGCCCCCACTAGAAACTTTGGAAGTCAGATTCATTTCATGGTGTGATGGAGGAAGTGATTAAGACAGCGGATTTTCTTCAAGCAGAGTGTTTATTGGATATTAGTAATTATTTGAAATGGAATCTGGAGCTCTATCCTACTTTGGTGTAATCAGTTTAGGATATGAAAGTATGTTTTATTTGTTTGTTTGTTTTTGGTGGTACTGGGGTTCCTGGAAGCCCTTCTACCTCTGGGCTACACTCTCAGACCTATTTTTTTTAATATATTTTTATTTGGAAACAGGGTCTCTTAAGCCAGCACGGCTGGCTTCGAACCTGCGTGATCCTGTTTCCACCTCCCAAGCGCTGGGATTACAAGCGTGCGCCACCACGCCGGGCTGGAAGTATGGTTTTAAAGTTTACTGAGAAGCTTTCTCAGGTCAAGATTTTTTAATTAAAGAATCAGAGTACAAATCTTCAGTACCTCCCAACGCATCAGGAGCAGCTCGCAATATCATTCTTTCTCACTAATACAACAGCTAAATACTGTACTGGTATTTGCAAGAGGAGGGAGAAACAGGAGCATTATTAATCTGTTCCAGAAATTATTAATCTACACGTATTGATTTAGCAAAATGCTTTAATCTCTTGTTGCCAAACTACACTAAGATCTCTATTTTAAAAAATACCAAATGCCGGGAGTGGTGGCGCACGCTTGTAATCCCCGCCCTTGGGAGGCAGAGACAGGAGGATTGCGCAGGCTCGAAGCCAGCCGTGCACGCTGGCTTAGGAGACCCTGTTTCCAAATAAAAATAGGTCTGGGAGTGTAGCCCGGAGGTAGAAGGGCTTCCAGGAACCCCAGTACCACCAAAAATAAAATAAATAAAAAAAATACCAAAAGCCAGGCACAGTGGCACAGGCATATAATCCCAGTGACCCAAAAGGCTGAGGCAGGAGGATCATGAGTTCAAGCCTGGGCCCAAGAGGCTGTCTCAAAACAATCATAATATTTTAGAGAACAGAGGAGCTATTTTGTGGAGATTAAATAATTTTAGAAATAAACATTGGTGACTATGAATCATTCCCTAAATTTCTATAATCCAGTTCATTGCTCGAGACATTCCTGAATTATCAGCCATCGACCCAATCAATGTGGTTCAATTTCAAAATAAATAATTGCACTGAAAATAAATTATACTCTGCCGGGCGCGGTGGCGCACGCTTGTAATCCCAGCGCTTGGGAGGCGCAGACAGGAGGATCGCGCAGGTTCAAAGCCAGCCATGCTGGCTTAAGAGACCCTGTTTCCAAATAAAAAGGGGTAGAATGGCTTCCAGGAACTCCAGTACCACCAAAAAAATTAAAAATAATAATAAATAAATAAATAAATTATACTCCATAAGAAGATATAGATATCCCAGAATTGTCTAAACAAGAGAATGAATCATAGCCAGCACTGTCTTTAAATATCTGTTATGTGGACAACCTCTGGGAAATATCTGGGATCCTTTTTTCTGTGGAAGCACATTCTTATTCTCTTCTACAACAGTGCTAAAGTCTAAATGGAGATTTATGATCAAGTTGGACTTAAAAGTCAGATATACTGTCATTCAGATCACCGTCTGAATATACAATACTCAAGATATAATTCTGTATATCATAAACAAAAAAATTTTTGTGTGACACTGGAGACTGAATCCAGAGGAATCCTACCTCCAAGTATGCCTCCAATCCTTTTTTTTTGTTGTTTTGAAACAAGGTCTCACTGAGGCTGGTCTCAAACCTATGATCCTCCTGTCTCAGCCTCCCAAGTACTGGGGTTACCGGCATGTGCCACCATATCCAACTTTAAAATTTTCTTAAATTTGATCAAAACTGTAAAACTATTAAATATAAAATAATAGCTCTTTGAGGACTATGTTTAAGACTCTTAAAAATATTACTAGCATTTTTATAGTATTTACCATATTGCAGGCACTGTTCTTAGTACTTTACCCTTTTGAGTCTTGTAGACTTTGCAGACATCTTATGAGGTAGGTACTGACTTTATTCCCCTGTCCTTACCAAGGAGCTTGTTATCAGCTTTCAAAATCCATGCAGTCCATGTGTAATTTGTTATTTCACTCACTCAACAACTATTTATTGAGGGACAACTATGTGCCAAACACTGGTTATATAACAGTGCATAAGATATCCACAGCCCCGACCTCATGGAGCAGACAGGAAAGGGTGATAAATGAAAAAAAAAAGGACAATAAGTATATATTTTGAAACAGGGTCTCTTAAGTCAGAAAGGCTGCCTTCGAACCTGCGTGATCCTCCTGTCTACGCCTCCCAAGTGCGGGGATTACAAGCATGCGCCACCACGCCCAGCTACAATAAGTATTTTTAAAGGTCTACAAAGAAATATACATGAATTGAAAACAGAAAATATAGAAGAGATAAGGATGTATTTTTTTTAACACAGAGTAGCCTAAAAAGGCCTCTCTTGGAAGAGATGATATTTGAGTCAAAAGATGAGAAAGCCTGGTACAGTGGTATACACCTGTATAACCCCAGCTACTCGGGAGGCTGGGAATATCCTTCAGAAGGAGAATAGAACACTTGGAGAATAGCAGACATGAAGCCCTGGGTTCAATATTTGGTACTAAAAAGGAGAGAGGGGGAGGGGGAGGGAGAGGAGGGAGAGGGGGGGTAGAGAGAAAGAGAGAGAGGAGGGAGAGGGGGGGTAGAGAGAGAGAGAGAGAGAGAGAGAGAGAGAGAGAGAGAGAGAGAGAGAGAGAATATGTTATACCTGAAAGGGTAGGGAAAAAGAGGTTCTGAGTTAAGACTATAAAGTGAAGATAATCATCTGAATCATGCACATCTGAAATGTCACTCAACTTCAGTGAACGGAATCGTTTAAGACAAGAAGAATAAGAGAACAGGCAAAAAGACAGAAAACATAATTTTGAAAGCCAGTATGTAAGTGGCAGCTAATTTGTCGTAGGCCAAAGAAAATGGAATCCCAGGCCAGCAGCAGGGAAGGCTAAGAACCAGTGGATGTGGCTCTCCAAGGCACAAAGCTGACAGCACCAGATAGCTCTGGAAGTAGACGTGAGGGGCAGGAGCCGGGGGCCAAAAATAAGGGCTAGCTGGAGACTGTTTACAAGCGATTGGAAACCTAAATCCTCTCCCTTACCTTGCACATCCCTGAGTGGACACTTCTCCCCAGTTCAGCAAATATGAAGTTGTCTAGAAAGTATATACAGCAGAGGGATGCTGTAACAGAGAAGACCAGCTACCTTTGAAAATGAGGTAGCCTGCATAAATTAAGAGGATTTCCTGACTGTGTGAACTATGGCTGCTGAATGCAGAGCTGAGCCAACTCTTATCCCCCAACACCTAATAGACAGACTTCTCCCCTTCAAGCTGGAGACTGGAAGCCTTTTCTTTTCTCCTTCATTTTGTGAATCTGGTCAAAGGGGAAAGACCTAAAGACAATGACGTAAGGGTTTCCTCTGATAAGTGAGCCATCAACATGCTCAGGTCAGCTTTAATCTAACCTTTAATAGTGAGGAGACAGCAAATACCGGCCAGCCATCTAAAACCTCTAACACGTAAGACCAAAAGGAACAGAAAATCAATTTGGAGAAAAAGAGTCTATGTAGAAGAGAGCTTTTTACAAACTGTTATTAATATCAGAAAGATAGGATGCTCTAACAATGAATGTTGTCATTCTCTGAAGATAAAATGACACACAGAAAACAACAACAAAAAAGAGTTCTTATATATTGAAAACATAATCCCAGAAACAGTCAATAGACAGGATACCAGATATACTTGAGGAAATTTCCCTAAAGTACAGCAAAAAGACACAAAGAAAGAATAAATGAAGAGAAATGATCAGTGCAAAAGACATCAGAAAAATCAGAGGGATGAAATCCACTAGCAAATTAATTAAGACATTTTTAAATCATGACAGTTTCAAAGGAAGAGCCCATCACAATGAATAAAAACAGGTCACCATGATGCACAACACTGGAAAAGTCTAAAGCTGGGGACACAGAAAAGATTCCACGTTCCTCTAAATATATTTCAAAATGTCGCATCACTTAGGAACAATCGAGAATCCAAATGGCTCTGGCCTTCTCACAAGCAGCGCTGGAAGTAAGACAATCATAAAGCAAGACCTTTGAAAACAAATCATTACCAAAGTAGAAGTAGAATTCTATATTCAGGCAACCAAAAATCAAGAATATAGGCATATTTGGGCATCCACAGATGCATTCTTTCTTCTGGACGGAAGAGGTATGCATCAGGCATAGAGAGCAAACTATCAAGATGGGAGGGGTACGGCTCAAGAGACAGACTGTTGAAAGTTGTCATCATCAAGAGCCCCCACCCACCATACTCTGTGTTTTAACCCAAGGCAGAATGTTTGGGCAAGTGTGGCCCAGATTCTCATTTGTTCTTGAGTCAATGAATTCCTGCTCTCCTCCACAGAATTCTCACATAGCTAAGCACACCCATTTTACCCTCACAGAAATGTCCTGTGTTGACCGACTTCCAAGAGCTAAAGACAGGTAATGTTGATCTTAAGCAGACAATACAAAGAAACCCACTCTCCAACCATATTTTTCTCACGCTATAGCATTACCAAAGTCTCAAGGGGATGAATTCTTTCCTAAGACTCACTCCTGACCTTCCTCAGAGACATCCCAAGGAGCAGCTCTCAAGGCAACTGAATTCAGACCACATCCCAAAGACTTGTTTAGTGTGGTTTTGTGACGTGAAAGGTGGTATACAATTATGAATGCACTTCCAAAAATAGTATTGAATGCATGCCCATCTATCACTACCCAGGTCTAAAGACAGACATTTCCTGTACCTTGTCTGTAGCTCTCTCTGATTTTATCACTCTCTCACCATAGACATAAATACTTCTCTAATGTTCCTGTTCATCCTTTCCTGGCTTTTCTCTATAGAGTCATTCCTGGAATATGTGTTGCCCAAATACTATGTTACCTAATTTCAAAAAACAGAAGAGTAAACATAAAGCCAGAGAGGTAGGGAAAACATAATCATGCCACAGAGCTCCTATATTTAAAAGTTTTGGTCATTACTCCCTTATTAAGGAATGAAGAAGCTGCTATGACTTCATTTTGACCCCAAAACAGAGTGGATGAGTGTAGTCATAAGACTGGTTCTAAAGGTAGCCACCATTTATTCAAGAAATGGACATTAAATACCAGAGAATAGGGCATCAGCGCTCAGGAAACAGCTTAAATGTGGTGAGAGGAGAAGGTCCTAGGAAGAGGGAAATAGCAGCAGCGTAGTTTGGAGCCAATCCAAGACTTTCCATTAAGAACAGACAAATCAATAAGAATAACAAAACCCAAGACCCACGGACAATATCTATAACAAAATTAGGTAATAAAGTAGCCCCATGAACCAAATACGGGGTAGGGGACAAAGTGCTGACAGATACATACCCATCTGGAATCGGCACCCATGCAGGAAAACACAAAGGAAAAAGCAATGGTCCTCAGGACCGGAGCCCACCCAGTGGTCAACAGGAACTCACTGGAGAGTATGGTGGTCTGATCTAAGGACAGCAGGCAAGCAAAGAAGGGTCTCTCCTGATGATCCATCGGACAGTGAGAGTACTCTCAACCCAGAAACTAGCAAACCAAAGGCTCGCTTCAAAATAAAGCCCTGCACTGAAAATGGAGTCCAAGTTAGAAACTGCGTCATAGCCTAATATTTCAAAACAAGCTAAAAGAAATTAAGAAAACTGTTGAAGCTGCATTATTAAAATACTGAAATTAGGTTACCGGATAAGAGCAAGATTTTGAAACAGAAGGTCAAAAATCTCTAGAGAGAATCAGAAGAGAACCGAAAGATTTCAAAAATAAAAACTAAACCAGTCAAAACCTAAGGATGAATAAGCACAAAGGATACTATTTAAGAAAAACAGAGAATGGGAAGGGGAAATTCTTTCCTAATTCTTGCCATTGTGTTTGTGTGTGTTAGGTTGCTTGCTTGCCCGCGTGTGTGTGCATATGATTCTGGGGATTAAACCCAAGACCTCATGCATGCTGGGCAAACGCTCTTCGACTAGGTTACAGCCCAGGAAAGGAGAAATTCTGAAAAACTAAAAAGAAGTAAAGTAATTTTTTATTATAATAAACTAAATCTACCCCTCCCCACACAGAAAAGCACTATGAAACTTGGACATTATGAATAAGCAAATACCTACAGCTGCATAAGAAGGCAGTCTAACGGAGATTCAGTCTTCCAGGGAGGAGGGGAGACAGGAGCTAGACAAGTAAGCTATGGGCTTTTGGCACGGGGCTTAGCACACACAGTGGTAAGGGCAGACAGAAAAACCCACGAGCTTTCTGGCTTGAGAGCTAGAAAAAGAAAGCTGGCAAACTGTAAACGCTGCAGCAAATTAAAGGATTCTAAAAGAGGGGAAAAAACAAAAAGGGAATCCCCCAAGCTCTAAATATCTACCTTTCTGGCTACCCCAAACCACACAAGAGCAAAACAGACATAACTAGCCCAGCTAAGAGCAAAAGATCTAAACAGAGTAGGAAGCAACTTCATGATCAAGAGTTTGCAGTTTTACCCAGCCAGAAAATGACCTACTAAGAAAAGGAAATAGTTATCAGGGGGAATAAGAAAATCTAAAATCTGCATACTTTAACTTAATTCATCATGTCCAGCATGAAATTCAAAATTATCCAGCAGAGAACCAAGAAAATGAAATATATTCTCAAAGAAAAGAAAGTCAGCCCAATCCAATCCTGAAATCGAACAGAGATCAGAACTAACAGACATGGACTGTAGTACAATTGCTATAACTATCCTCAGTGGAGTAAAACAAAACATGCTGTAAATGTATGACATTCATTTGTTTCAGGAAAGAGAAATAGGAAGTCTTAGCAGAAAAAGTAAAAATAATAAAAGGACAAGGTGGAGATTTTAGAACTGAAAAAAATATAACTTCCAAAGTAAAAAAAAAATTCACTAGATGAGATTTTGAACTTAAAAATAGGTTGGCAGAAAGTACCCATGGTGAAAAAAAGAGAGGAAAAAAGATTGGGAGAAAAATAAATAGAACTTCAAAGGCCTTCTCGACGACATCATAGAGTAAGGTGTATAGGTAATTAGAATATCAGAAGGAAAAGACAGAATGAATGAGTCAAAAATGTTTGAAGGATAATGTCCAAAAATTTCCCAGATTTGAAAAAAAGTAGAAAATTTCAGACACAAAATAATAAAACACAGAGCAGAATAAACACCCAGAAGCCCATGCCAATAGAAGCCCACATGAGAGTCAAATTAGTAAGAGCCAAAGAAGAAGAGTATATCTTGAAAGCAGCAATATCAAAACAATTGTACATATATTTTCTGGACATAGGACAATTAATGGCTGAATTCTCCTCTGAAACCATGAAGACCAGATGGAATAACATCTTTCAAGAACTGAGAGGGAAAAAAAAGCTGTTGAAGCGGAATTTTGTTTTCAGCAAAAATACCGTTCAAGAATAAAAGCAAAATAAAGACATTTCCAGATATAAGAAATTTAGTCACAAACAAAGCTGCACTATCAAAAAGAATGATGAAAGTTTTGGGGGCTAAAGAGAAACAGTATCAGAAACTTGAATGTTCAGAAAAAAAGAAAGATTCTCAGAAACGGCAAAATGGTAAATGAGCAAAACTATTTTTCTTCTTTTCTTCTTAATTTCTTTATTAGCCATATGACTTTAAAATTAAAGTGATAACATTGTCTTATGGGGTTTATTACCTCTGTAGATATATTACAAATATATTACAAATATACAAATATATATTTGCATACATATACAAATATATTACATATATGTACATATATTACAAATATATCTACAGGGGTTATGTATCTATAATATTTTTTTTTTTTGGTGGTACTAGGGGTAGAACCCAGAGGCTTTTCTACCTCCGGGCTATACTCCCAGACCTATTTTATACTTTATTTGGAAACAGGGTCTCACTAAGTTGCTGAGAGCCTCACTAAGTAGCTGAGGCTGGCTTCGAACCCGTGCAATCTTCCTGTCTCCGCCTCCCAAGCGCGGGGATTACAAGCGTGCACCACCGCGCCCGGCTTATAATATTTTTAATATACATCTTAAGACACATATATTAAGAAGCTGGGATGGTCATGCATACTTGTAATCCCAGTATTTGGGAAGCTGCATAATAACAAAGGGACAATCGACAGGAAAACATAACATGCATATGACCCAATAGCAGAGCTCCAAAATACATGACAGATTTAGAGGGAAAAACAAATTTCATAACCATAAAGACTGCAATATGCTTCCATCAACAACAGATAGGGGAAAAGACAAAATCAGCAAAAGCATAGAAGAATTCAACACATCACCCAACAACTGCAAAACACACATTCTTTTCACTTGTTCATGGGAGGCTTACCAGTATAGACGATATTTGGGGCCATAAAATAAGTTCTAATAAATATCAAAAGATTGAAAGCACACAGAATATGTTCTCTGATAAAAAATACAATTAAAGCCAGGCGTGGTGGCGCACGCTTGTCATCCCCGCGCTTGGGAGGCTGAGACAGGAGGATCGCGCAGGTTCGAAGCCAGCCTCAGCTACTGAGTGAGGCTCTGGGCAACTTAGTGAGACCCTCTTTCCAAATAAAGTATAAAATAGGTCTGGGAGTGTAGCCCGGAGGTAGAAAGCCCCTGGGTTCCACCCCCAGTACCGCCAAAAAAAAAAAAAAATGCAATTAAGTTAGGCCAGGCATGGTGGCGCACGCTTGTAATCCCTGCACTTGGGAGGTGGAGACAGGAGGATCGCGCTGGTTCGAAGCCAGCCTCGCCGGCTTAAGAGACCCTGTTTCCAAATAAAAAATATAAAAAATAGGTCTGGGAGTGTAGTCCAGAGGTAGAAGGGCTTCCAGGAAACCCAGTACCACCAAAAAAAAAAAAAAAAAAAAAAATGCAATTAAGTTAAAAATAAAAAACAACAGGGGTTCAGGAAAATCCAAAATATTTGAAAATTAAACAACACACTTGTAAAGAAACTTTGGATCCAAAATTAAAATTAGAGAATATTTTGAACTGAACAGCAATGAAAATAAAACTTCAAAATGTGTAGAATACAGTTAAAGTAGGACTTTAAACATAATGGCTTTAAATTGGCTTTATAGTAAAAATAGAGAGCTTTCAAATCCATAATGTAAGTTTTCAATTTGAGAAACTAGAAAAGGAGACGCAAATTAAACCAGAAGGAAAGCAAAGGAAGGAAATGGTATGGCTAAGTGCAGAAATCAACAACATAGGAAAGAGAGAAACAATAGAGAAAATCATCAAAACCAAAAAAAAAAAAAAATTCAAAAACATCTCACCAGACAAATCAAGAAAAAAAGAGACATCAATTGCCAGTATCAAAAATAAAAGAAAAATATAAAAAAATTCTACAGATATAAAAAGGGATTATTACCAGCAACTTTATGCCAACAAACAGACATCTGGGCAAATCTATGAAATGAACAAATTCCTTGAAAGACGTAACCATAAATGACCTGTCACATTATGATACATATTTTTTCACTCATGTTTCCAACTCTCATAGCACTTGTTATTTCCTAAATGACTAAAACGAGAAAGCTAAGGCAGACGGCCTTTCTCCTTGCCTCCCGAAGCCGCTCAGGAAGAACTAGGAAGACTGAACAGTGAACGTTTTTGTGATAACGTTGGGCACGTGAGGGCGAGAGAGGAAAACCCTCCCCCTTTGATCTACCCCCGCCTTCTTTTCCCTGCTCCTTTTCCTCCCCAAGACAGGTCACAGAAACTACAGCATCTCTCACCTGCTCCCACCTTTTCATCTCAGAGCTGGCCACCTAGAAATTATCTGACCTACTTTGACAGTCAATCACGAGACCTCCATTGCAGAAGGGCTCCTGCCTGGTATCCTGGAGGACGTGATGCTGATGCAGAGGGGCCAAGAAGAACGTGAACAGCCTTTTCTCTGGGTTCCATGGTAGAGCTTGATTATACCCTTTCTGTCCGATCATATTTTGATGTGGTTCAATAATACTTTTGCAATAAAGTCTCAATAAAAACCCCAAAAGACAGGGTTCAGAGAGCTTCAGGACAGCTGAATACAAGGAGGATCCTAGACTGGAGCACCAGGGAGGGCATGGAAGCTCTATGCCCCTTCCCGCATGCCTCAGCCCTGCACATTTCTTCATCTGAATTCTTTGTAATAACCTCGATGGTAAACCAGTAAACATGTTTCCCTGAATTCTGTGGGCAGCAAGCAATTCAGTTGACCTGAGGATGGGGTATGGGAGCCCTGACTTGTAGCTGGTCAACCTGCAACACAGGTAAAACACCCTGGAGCCTGAGATTGGCATCAGAAGTAAGAAAAGGAGACGATACTAGGGACAGAGTTTCAAGCTTTGTGATCTCCAGGTAGGCAGTATCAAACTGAATTGGATTAGAAGAGATCCAGCTGACATCCGCTACAGAATTAACTGAGTGCTTGCAGGTAGGGGGAAATCCCCACTCCCTTTTGGATCACAAAAGTGCTTTGTATTGTGAGCATATAGTAAGAGAAACTGGTTTGAGTTTGTTTTTCCTCATTGCATCAGGTGACCCAAGAAAAACTAGCTTTCTCCCCCCCAAAAAACCTGAAGACCTCCATATCAACTAAAGAATTGAATTTCAAATTTAAAACCTTTCCCAGAAAAAGAAAAGTATAACCTTTAGATGCTGATAGTTTCAATGGTCAATTTCATCAAAAATTCAAGTAAAGATGTATATCAATTCTCACAAACTCAGAAAATAGAAAAAAAGAACTATTCTCAACTCATTTCATGAGGCCAATTTTGCCAATATCAAAACCAGACAAAGATATTACAAGAAAACTACATACCAATATATCTCATGAATACACATACATCCTTAGCAGAATGCTAACAAATTAAGTCCAACGATATCTTAAAAGGCTATACATTGCAACTAAATAGGGCTTATTTCAGGACTTCAAGATCAGTACAATGTTGTAAGAGGCTCAAAGCTTTCTACGTAAGACCAAGAACAAAACCAGGGTGTCCACTCACATCACTTTTCTTTAACCTTATTATGGAAGTCCTAGCCAATGCGATACAGCAATACAAGTTGAGAAGGTGGATGTAAGCATGGTTGTGCATGCTGAAAACCTTAAGTAATCCAAAAATTTCTAATAGCCTAACAAGCAAATGTGGCAATCTATAATACAAATATATAAAAATCAACTCTATTCTTAGCTATACTAACAGATAATCAGAAAATAAATTTCAAAAAAACAATGCCATTAAAATATTTAGAGACCAATTTCATTAAAGATATGACAACTACAAAACATTGCAAAGGGCAATTAAATACGATCTAAAATAAAATAAGTGTACATATATGTCATTCCAAAGACTGGAGAATTCAGTGTTAGGACAGGAATATCCCCCAAAGTGGTCAACAGACCAAACTGCAAATAAGCTTCCTTTGAGAGAAAAAAAAAAAAAAACAAGTTGATTTTAAAACATATATAAAGAGCTAAAACAATTTTGGAAAATAATAACAAAGCATGAAAAGTATATAGTAATAAAGACAGTAAGTTCTTAACATATCTATATATAGGTAAATATATAGATAAATAGAATAAGGCTCAGAGATAAATGTATACATACATACTTAATTTTCAACCAAGTTCCCAAGATCACTCAACAGAGACAAGATAGATTTTACCACAAACAGTACTAGAATGAATGGACATTGTATGTAGAAACTGACCTTAAACCTTACCTCACAACATACATAACAACTCAAAAATGTCCAAAGACCTAAATATTAGTGATATTCTAGAAGACAACAGTGGAGAAAATCTTTGATACATTGGATTACGCAAAGATTCCTTAAACAAGATACCAAAAGCATAAATGATAAAACAAACAAATTACTGAATAAATTACATGATTTAAAAGTTTCACTCTGTGAAAGTCATAGTCAAAAAAACACAAAGGTAAGGTACAGATTGGAAGCAAAATGTTTCAAAACAAAGTGCTTAAATCCAGAATATATCAGGAACTCTTACCACTCAATACAAAAACGACAAAAAAAAAATTTTGTTTTTTTTTTTGGTGGTACTGGGGTTCCTGGAAACCCTTCTACCTCCCGGCTACACTTCCAGACCCATTTTATATTTTTATTTGGAAACAGGGTATCTTAAGGGAACCAGCTCAGCTGGCTTCGAACCTGCACGATCCTTCTGTCTCTGCCTTAAAAAAAAAAAATTTAATGGACAAAAGTTTGGAATAGACATTACACAAAAGACAATATACAAGTGGTCAATACGCACATGAGAAGGTATTCAACATCACTATTCTTTAGAGAAATGCTAATTAAAACCACAATGAATTGCTGGGCGTGGTGGCGCACTCTTGTAATCCCGGTGCTTGCGAGGAGGAGACAGGAGGATCGCGCAGGTTTGAAGCCAGCCGCACTGGTTTCCTTAAGAGACCCTGTTTCCAAATATAAAAAAGTAAAAAATAGGTCTAGGAGTGTAACCGGAGGTAGAAGGGCTTCCAGGAACCCCAGTACCACCAATAAATAAATAAATAAATAAATAAATAAATAAATAAATAAATAAATAAATAAATAAATAAAACCACAATGCAGCTAAGCATGGTGGCACATGCTGCTTGTAATCCCAGCGTTTGTGGGGCTGAGACAGGAAGATCTGAGTTTGTGGCCCTCCTCAGCTACCTAGTGAGGCCCTTTGCAACTCAGTGAGACTCTAAAAAATAGAGCTGGGGGTGTAGCTTTGAGGTAGAATACCCACTGGGTTCCATCCCCAGTACCACACACACACACACACACACACACACACACACAATAATGAAGGGCTTGGAATTAGCTCACTGGTAGAGCACTTACTAAGTGACAGATCCTGGATTTATCTCCAGTACTACAAAAAGAAAATGGTGTTGCTATTGTTATTGTCAGTGTTTCTGTGGTTCTTGGAATTAAACCCAGAGTTGTTCTACCTTCCAGCTATATACCCATCCCTTTATTTTTTTTTGGGGGGGCAGGTCTGGAGATGGAAACCAGGGGCATTCAACCTTCGAGCTACACCCCTGCCCTGTTTATTTATTCTTTATTTTGAGGCAGGGTCTCACTAAGTTGCAGAGGGCCTCACTAAGTAGCTGAGGCTGTCCGTGGGCCGAAATCCTCCTGTCTCAGTCTCCCGAATGCTGGGATTACAAGCGTGCGCCACCACACCCAGCTTTCCATCATTTTATTTTATTTTATTTTATTTTATTTTACTTTATTTTTGATGGTTTGGAAACAAGGTCGTGCTAGGTTGCTAACAGTCTCACTAAATTCCTGGGGCTGGCTTCAAACCCTCAATCTTCTTGTCACAGTTTCCCAAGTATAGGGATTACAGGTGTGCACCACCATGCCTGGCTAAGAAAATGTTTTTAAATAAAACCACATTGAGGTATCACTACATCCTGACCAGAATGACTACAATTTTAATGATGTCAGTACCAAGTGTTGGTGAGAATGTGGAGCTACCAGAACTCCCTCCTATATTGCTGGTGGGCATGCAAAAGGATACAGCCACTTGGCAAAAAAAGCATGCCAGATCCTCATAATATTAAGCATTCATTTACCATACTATCAAGCAATTCTACTTCTAGGGGTTCAACCTAGAGAAATAAAGACATATGTCCACCTAAAAACACGTATGTGGATATTCCTAGCAGCATTATTCATGTTGGCTCAAAGCTAAAAACAACCTAAATGTCTATTGACTGGTGACTAGGTGAACAAATTACAATATACACACGCCATGGGATACTACAGAGAACAAAAGGGATGAAATATTAGTAAACACAAACCATGAATTAATCTAAAAGACATTATACTAAATAATACATACTAAATAAAAGCTGATACAGTTTGGATATGTATCCCCCAAAGTCTCATGTGTTAAAAGTATGGCCACCAGCTGGTGGCTATGGAATTTTTTTTTTTTTTTTTTTTTTTTGTACTGGGGATTGAACCTAGAGGCACTCTACCACTGAGCTATGGCCACAGCCCTTTGTGTGTGTGTGTGTATGTGTGTGTGTGGTACTGGGGATGGAACTCTTCTACCTCCAGGCTATACACCCAGACCTATTTTTTATATTTTATTTGGAAACAGGGTCTCTTAAGCCAGCAAGGCTGGCCTCGAACCTGCATGATCTTCCTGTCTCCACCTCCCAAGCGCAGGGATTACAAGCGTGCGCCACCACACCCGGCTACAGCCCTATTTTTCTAAACAGGTTTCACTAAGTTGCTGACAGTTTCTCGGTACATTGCTGAGGCTGGCCTTGAACCTGCAACCCTCCCAGCTCGGCCTCCCAAGAACAGAGTACAGGCCTATACCACCACACCCAGCTGAGAATACTTTGGAACCTGAGGTTGTAGAACCTTTAGCAGGTAGAGCCTAGTGGAAGGAAGTTAGGTTACTGGGGACATGCCCTTAAGGGAGCATCTCTTTTTGTTTCCTATTGCCCTGGGGCAAACAGCTTCCTCTGTGACCCATTCCTGCCATGATACACTGTCTTGCCACAGGCCCAAAGATAATGGGGCCAAGTAACCATGAACTTAAACTCTAAACCAGGAGCTGAAACACACAGCTCATTCTTATGAGCTGATTATCTCAGGTATTTTATCATAGTGATGGAAAGCTGGCTAACACAAAAGACAAACAAGAAATGTTGTATTAAGTGATTCCATTTGCATAAAATTCTATAAGAGGCAACACTGTAATAACAATAACAAAACTCAGCTAGATGTGGTGGCACATACCTGTAATCCTAATACATGGGAGGCTGAGACAGGAGGATTACAATTTCAAGGCTAGCCCTTAACAACTTACTGAGACCCTGTTTCAAAATAAAACAGGGCTGGGGGTGTATCTCAGAGTTAGAATGCCCCTGGATTCGATGCCCAGTACCACAAATGAAAGAGTACTTGGGAGGCTGAGATAGGAGGATCACAGGTTTGAAACCAGACTCAGCAACCTAGTGAGACTCTTAGGAACCTAGAAAGACCTTGTTTAAAAAAAATACAAAGGGCTGGGGGTATATCCCAGAGGTAGAATGCCCCAGGTTCAATCCCCAGTAAAGAAAGAAAGAATCAAAGAAAGAGGAAAAGAGGGATAGGAAGAAATCAGTGCCTTCCTGGGACTGATATAAAAAGAGTCGATCAAGGGCAAAGGGCACAGAATTCTTTTTGCGGTAAAGCAATTAGTCTCTACCTTATTTATTATAAGGATTACATGCAACTATTCTCTACCTTGTCTATTATATGGATTACATGACTATATTTACTTAGCAAAATATACCCATTTGTGCTTTAAAAATTGGTGAATTTTATTATATGCAACTATTTTTATAATTTACAAAAAGGAAACAATCAAGTATTTTAATATGTAGGTACTTGGATATGTCTACACTAGATGACACAATGATACAGTCTGGTGCTTGTACTTATAAATGTATAAGTTGGATTTATGGGAATAAGATAATGTTGAACTAAATGTTCATATTTGACATTTCAAAGTAAGGACTAGAGCCAGGTGTGGTGGCGCACGCTTGTGATCCCAGTACTTGGGAGGCTGAGACAGGAGGATCGCAGGTTTGTAGCCAGCTTCAGCTACTTAGTGAGGCTCTCCGCAACTTAGTTAGATCCTGTTTCAAAATAAAACATTTTTAAAACTCGGGGTACGGATGTAGCTCAGAGGTAGAATACCCCTAGGTTCAATCCTGCATACCACAAAAAAGGGGGCTAAATAAATATATTTTTTCTATATATGTAAAATCACATATATAGGTTAGTTCACAGGTAGACTAATGAGGGTATGTTGTATGTACTGAATGCATAACTCTAAAAATACAAAGGAAATGAAGAAAAAGATATTTAAAACATTTATTAGAAGATGATCCATACAGAAGATAAAAGAGAGACAACAGATGTATGAAAGGGATCACAGGGAGGAATGCCACACAACAGAACAAAACCAATCCTAAAATCAAATTTCCAGAATACTTTCCTAAAATAAAATCCATCTTGAAATTATATATTGAAAGGATACACTGTAATAATTTCAGCATGGCCAACGCTGAATCATTTTACAGTTAAAGCTACCTTAAAGAAAAATTTAAAAACATGTGAGCAACCAGGCAGAAAAGACAAAGCCGCTAATAAAAGAAAGAAAACAAGATCACCATCAGACTTTTCACCAATTCTTAATGTCAAAAAAAATTACATAACAAATTTAAGATACTCAAAGTAAGGCAAATAGAAAGTCAAAGATTTTATATCTACCCAAAGTGACCTTCAAGTATAAAGCTACAAGCAAACCATTATAAATTTGCCAAAATGCAGGGAATATTGATCCTGTGGGCCCTTCCTAAGCAATCTATTAGGAAAGGAGATTCAGACAATGAAAACAGACAGAGAGAAGCAGGGGTGAGGATTAGATACAGATGCGTTCATAGATCAAAGCTAAACTGTGGCTGTAAGGGGGATGATAGAGTCGATAGGGCGTGACTATAGAAAACGGGGAAATACGGAGCGCAAACAGATATGATTGCCTAACAGGTATAATTAGAAATAAAAGAATGTGACTTGATACCAGATACGAAGATAGGAGGAGGGAAAGGGAAGTGGTTACAAGCTAATTCCAAAATTGTTCAATGTAAGGAAGCAATTAGTCCAAAGAAAATGGGCTAATGATATTAGAGAAAGATGTTAGTATAAAGTCAGCGACTAGAACAAATCAACAAATAAAACCCACTGCATAATGAAAGAGCCTCAGTATAAAAGACATAAATAAAACAAAGTGATAGAACTGAGGCCAAACACATTCATCATAGCAATAGATGTAAATGGGCTTAACTCACCTATTGAAAGAAAAGGATTTTCTGATTGGCTAATAAAGCAAAATCCAACACTATGCAGAATACAAGAGACACACCTAAAACAAAAAGATTCAAAAGAGTTAAGAAAATAAAAGGATGGAGAAAGATATATCAGGCAAACACAAATAAGAGGAAAATAGAGGTCACGATCTTAGTATGTGACAAAGTAGAACCGAGATCAAATCCATTAAATAAAGATGTTACTTCATAATGCTTAAGACTACAATTCACAGTGAAAATATTACTCACTAACACTTAGGCACCAAATAACACAGGAACTTCAGCTAAGCACTATACCACAGAAGCTGCACGGAGAAACAGAAACACACTAATAATAGGAGACTTTAACATACTTCTCACATTCCAGGATCAAGTGAAGTAAAAACTGTAAAGGTACAGAAGGGCCGAACAGCCTGAATGGGGTATTCTACAGATAGCTATGCAACTCTGATAATGCTGTGTCAATAATAGAGATTACAAGCCGGGAGTGGTGGCATATACTTTTAATCCCAGCATTTGGGAGAATGAGACAGGAGGACCCCCATTCGCAGTCAGCCTCAGCTACTTAGTAGGCCCTTTGTTTCAAATCAAAGAATCAAAAAAAGAGAGAGCTGGGGGTCTCATCCCCAGTACTGTAATAAGAATAAGAATAAGAATAAGAATAAGAATAAGAATAAGAATGATGATAGAGATTACAACTTTTTTCAAGTACACATGGAGCATGCACAAAGACTGAACAGATCTTAGGACATGGAGAGAAAACTTCAAAGTTCTAAAGAATAAAAATAAGATAAAAGCATCTTCAGAGCGTAATGCAATAAAACCAGAAATGAATAACCAACTTTAAAAAAATTTCCCTCCGTATGAAAATTAACACACTTTTAAACAACACTGGGGTCGAAGATAAATTACAAAATTCTATCGCAGAATTTATTGAAAATAATGCTAAATAAAGGCCTGCTGTAACTAGAATGTGTAGGCTACAACTACAGAAAGCAACGAAAACAACACAGTGCATGAAATGCCTGTAAAGATAACAATTAAATTAACAACCAACTGAGAAAGCTAGAAAAGGAACACCAGAATAAAACAAAGATATCAAAAAATAATCAAGAATTCATAATAAGAGTTGAAATTAATTTTAACACCTCTCAAAGCAAAAAAATAAAATAAAAAAGACCCACAAGTAGCCATAATAAATGTGAAAACGGGTTCCTTCCTTGAAAAAGAAATTAGCAAAATAGAAAGACCACTAACTAACCCCATAAAAAATTGGAGAGGGGTCAATGGAGAAAGCATAAATACATGACATTATGTATACAACATTAGAAACGACAAGACGAAACTGGGCATGGTACCACACACCTGTAATCCCACTACTTGTGAAGCTGAGACGTTAGGATCACACGTTCCCGGTCAGCCGCAACAATTTATCAAGGCTCTCAGAAACTTAGCAAGACCCTGTTTTCAAAATAAAAATAAAATAGGGCTAAGGGTGTAGCTCAAAGGTAGAACACCCTTGAGTCCAATCCCCAGTAGCACATACACACACAAAAAGAAATGACTAGAAGAAAATAAAGACTGCACGGGGTGGCACATGCCTTGAGACTGAGACAGGAGGATCGCAGATTTGAAGACAGTCTCAGCAACCTAGCAAGCCCTGTTTCAAAATAAAAACGGACAGGGGATATAGCTCAGAGGTAGAAACTCTGAGGTTCAATCCCTAATAAGAGGAGAAGGAGGGATAAACATCAAGATAAAGGAGTATTTTAAATTTCTAAGAGACTCTTCTAAATAATTCTATGATAACCAAACATATACGAAATGCACAATTTTTTATAGAACTAAAGCTTATTAAATCTGACCCCGGTTGAAACAGAGTCTAAATAGAGCAAATGTAATAGAACAAATACAGAAAGAAGTTGAAGATTTCCACTGTAAAAAAGGCCCTAGGCCAGACTGCTTCACAGGAGAACTGTGAACAAACATGAAAAATAAAATAATCTCCCTGGGTGAGGTGGCACACACCTGTCATCCCAATACCTGAGAGGCTGTGACGGGAAGATTGAGGTTCGAGAAGAGCCTCTGCAAGTAGCAAGACTCTCGTTAATCTAGCGAGACCAAGTTTCCAAATGAAAATAAAATAGGGCTAGAGTGGAGCTTGGAGGTAGAATGCCCCTGGTTCAATCCCCAGTATCACAGAGAGAGGGGGGGAGGGGGAGAGGGGGAGAGGGAGAGGGACGGAGGAGAGAGGGAGGGAGGGGGAGAGAAGAGGGAAGAGGGAAGAGAGAGATAATCTCAATGCTACTTTATTCCAGAGAAAAGAAAGAAAACTTCCAAACTCACTTAACATAGTAAGTATAACATTATTCCCAGATTCTGACTAGAATAAATCCCTATACTATACCCCCTCCCTAAAAAGCTCTGAAGCTACCTAACTTATTAATCAATGAAAATTAAGCAAAATATGACAAAATCTATTAATAATTTTTTTTTTTGCGGGTTTGGGGGTGGAACCCAGGGGCATTTGACTTCCAAGCTACACTCCCCGCCCTATTTTTTATTCTTTATTTTGAAACAGGGTCTCACTGACTTGCAGAGGGTCTCACTAAATAGCTGAGGCTGTCCACGAACTGCGATCCTCCAGGTTTCAGCCTCCCGAATGCTGGGATTACAAGTGTGCGCCACCACGCCCGGCTTATTAATAAAAATTAAAAGAAGTCATACGGTCTCCATAGATGCAGAAAATGAATTTGACTTAACATCCATTCAGACCAAAAAAAAAAAAAACTTAATAAAATAGAATTTGATTAATGGATAATTCCTTAATCTACTATATCAGTCCAAATATAATTGATTAGTAATATTTTACTTAATAGGAAATTATAGTCCAAATGTGGTAGATTAAGAATATCTTACTTAGCTGGGCGTGGTGGTGCACGCTTATAATCCCCACACTTGAGAGGTGGAGACAGGAAGATCACGCTGGTTGGAAGCCAGCTGTGCTGGCTTAGGAGACCCTGTTTCCAAATAAAAATATAAAAATGGGTCTGGGAGTGTAGCCCGGAGGTAGAAGGGTTTCCAGGAACCCCAGTACCACCAAAAAAAAAAAAAAAAAAAGAAGATGAATAGCTTACTTAATAGAGAACTACCAGAGCTTTCCTACTAAAGTTAAAAACAAGACAAAAACACATACTCTCTTTGCTATATTAGACACTGTGGTTTTGCCAGTGAAATTAGAAAAGAGAAAGCAACAGAACCAGATGTGGTGGTTCAGCTACTTAGTGAGGCCCTCCGCAATTTAGTGAAACCCTGTTTCAAAATAAAGAATAAAAAATAGGGCAGGGAGTGTAGCTTGGAGGTCAAATGCCCCTGGTTCCATCCCCAGACCAAAAGAAGGAAAGAGAAAGAAAGAAAGAAAAGAAGAAGAAAGAAAACAGAAAGCAACAGAAGCACAAAAATTGAATAGGAAAGAAAGGATAAAACTATTTCCCATCTGCAGGTATATAATATATATCTTGAAAAATCAAAATGAAAATAATTTAGTAAAGTAACATCATAAACTAGCATATACTAATCAATAGCTTTAATGTTGGAAAATTAAGACACTTTTCTATTATAATTTTTAAAAAAGAAAATATTAACATAAACACAGTAAGAAATTCCAAAATCTGTTAGACAAAAAGTTTTAAGTACCCCTGGAAAGACACAAACATATCTAAATAAACAGAAAGATATACCATGTTCTTGGATAGTAAGATTCGATATCCTAAAGACATCAATCAGTTCTTCCTAAGTTATTTTATAAATTTGTATTTGGTACTAAAGATTGAACCCAAGGCATTCTAACTCTGAGCTATACCCCATCCTTTTTCTTTTCTTTTTTTGAGGTGTGAGAGGAGAGTGGAACAAGATCTCACTAAGTTTCTGAGCATCTCTCTAAATTGTTGAGGTTGGCCTTGAACCTGAAATCCTTCTATCTCAGCCTTGTAAGTACTGGGATTACAGGCATGCACCACCACACCTGGTTATTTTATGAATTTAATGTGATAATTATAAAAATACTATCAAGTTTTTTTCTGCAGTTGTAGTTGCCCAGCTGCTTGATATTATGCAAAGAAATAAAAGAATATTTACACTTTGAAATAGAAATTCTTTTTTTTTTTTTTTGTGGTGGTGCTGGGGTTCCTGGAAGCCCTTCTACCTCCGGGCTACACTCCCAGACCTATTTTATATTTTTGAAACAGGGTCTCTTAAGCCAGCGTGGCTGGCTTCGAACCTGCGCAATCCTCCTGTCTCTGCCTCCCAAGCGCGGGGATTACAAGTGTGCGCCACCACACCCAGCTTAGAAATTCTTTTTTTTTTTTTTTTTTTTTTTGTAGTACTAGGACTAGAACCCAGGGCTGAGCTATACCCCCAGCCCCTATTCTTTATTCATTTTGAAACAGGGTTTCACTGAGTTGCAAAGAGCATCACTAAGTAGTCGTTGAGGCTGTCCTTGAACCAGGATCCTCCTGTCTCAGCCTTCCTAATGCTGGGATTATAAATATGCGCCAACACCCCCAGCCTGAAAGAGAAATTCTTTTTTTTTTTTTTTTTAGAGAAATTCTTATACTCATCATTAGCTAGGATCCTGTTCTCTGCACCCGCTAGTGAGTCCTTTTTCAAGTACAACATTTTAAGGAGGTCGTAAGGAAAAGCTGGAATGCATTTTTAAATAGTGTATAAAGCCAGGCTTGGTGCCATATGCTTGTAATCCCAGTACTTGGCAGGCAGAGACAGGAGGATCGAAGGTTTGGGGACAGCCTGGGCAACTTAGTGAGGCCCTCTGCAGTTTAGTAAGACCCTGTTTCAAAATAAAAGAATAAAATCAGGCTGGGGTATAGCTTGAAGGTAGAATGCCCCTGGGCTCCATCCCCAGTACCACAAAAAAGTAAAAAAATAAAAATAAATGGTGATATAAAAGAGTAAAATATCTAGATATTTCATCATGTTACCGTTGAATATTACTGAGCAATCTCTCTGCATATATTTCAAATATCTACCATCTAGAAGATCTCACTATATTCCATGAGAATTGTAATTCTTAACGGTCAGAGGCAACAGGAAGTTTCTAGTGTTTTAAAGAGGAGAATGACATGATGGTCCCTATTTAAGATAAATTATTCAGGCAGCTACGTGATGAGAGATTTGAAAGAGACAGAAGCAGACACGGGGAGTAAATTAAAATGCTGTTATAATAGAAAAATGATAAGTCCCATAATTAGATTTGCAATGGTAAGAATAAACAGGAAGTGAGATATTTGAGGAGTAGTCAAGAGATATAATCAGGGCACTAATATAACTCTTGTCTATCAAAACTATTATAAGAATGAATTAAATTAATATATACCGAAGTGCCTAGGCACGCGGTAGACAAATAAATATCTAAAATTTCCTTCCTAGAGAGCCTGAGATTCAAATGCATATGACTCTGACATGCCAATTTGGTTATGTGATAATGGATTACCATCTATTTTCACTGTTGATGAAATATGTTATTCTTAAAAATAACATATGCACAAATGTATGTGTATGTACACACACACACACACGCACACACACAATCATTTCAATTGTATTTGTGTCTCAGACTAAGTCTCTAGGACTCATGAAAATGAAGATGCCTTAAAATGCTGAAAACCCCTTTGACATTAGTCCCACGTCAAACATTAAAGGAGATTCACATGATAATCCATATACTGCTTGGAAACACTGTTCTTGAAAAAGTCAGAAGACAAACAGAATGTATGGACTACAGTAAACATTTAATTTCTAAGCCAATATAGTGTCCACTTATGCAGAGTTATCATCTTTTCAGACTCCAAAAAATAAATGCATGTGAGTTTCCAACACAACAGTACTGCAAAACAAGAACCCCAACTTAAATCTTACTTATTGGTTGAGTAATTAATACATAAAACTTGAACATGATCCAAGTAGCACTACATTCCAAAAAGTCTAACTTCAAATGTACTGCTGCTGCTTTATCTCAAGAAAAACAGTTGGCCGTGTGCTAAGATTGCCTACCAATTAGGAATCATAATCATTATGCTGAACATAATAAAAGAAAAATTGAGCTAATCAGAAAGAACTCAAACCACACTGACTGTTCAGGAAAAGTGTAACTTGTTACGTAAATACTATATCATCTGATTTAGCAAATATGTTTTTAGTACTTTTGACAACTATAGTTTAATTTACCTGTAAACACATTTGAAAAGCACGCGTTTTGTGCTGTGTTCATAGTGTATGGTGTGCAAGATTTCACAGGAATAGAAACACCAAATCCTCAAATTCATGATCTCCAACGACTTGATTATATAACCCTTCCTGATAAAAGATAGCGCATCCATCCTCAGTCACTTGTACTTATTCAAGAAACAATTTTTATGCAAACTGTGCACTAGTAATGGTTCGCAGGCTGGAGACACAGATATGAACACAATACCATCTACACACAAAGTAAATAAACTGAAGCCACTCACAAGAAAACTAATTACTGAAATACAGCAATGTGCACACAAGTAGGGCATAGAGGAGAAAGCAGCAATCGGGCAGGGCTTCCAAGCTGAAGACTGAGCAATAAATAGGCATCAGACAAGTACGGAGGAGGACCACGAAGGGAAAGGAAGCATTTCTAGCCAAAAGTGTGCGGTGCATTAGACCAACTGCAAGGAGTCCACTGTAACCAGAGCAAAGAGGTAGGGCAGAGACTCAGCCGGGTGGGTTAGAATTAACAGGGCTTGTTGCTTTGCTGAACAGTTATGGCAAAGAACAGAAGTTTTGTAAGACTCCCAATGTTTTGACTTGGGTAAATGGTGGTGCTATTTACTGAAATGAGTAAATAAAAAGAAGTAGCAATTGGGGACAGAAGACAATGCGTTTGGGTTTGTTTTATCTAGAAAATGCCTGGATAGAAATAGAGCACTGTAGTTTCAGAGATATATTTGGACTAGAAAATAGTATTGAGAGGCCCAGAGTTCAATCCCTAGCACCACACACACACACACACACACACACACACACACACACACACACACATACACACTTAAAAAAAAGGAAAATGTTGTCAGGGAGTCACTCACATAGTGTTTCTAACAGGTCACATACAAGTGAGTGCAGACAAGTTTGTAGGATTAAAAAGAAAGACCAAGAGCGAGAAAGAGAGGACTGAGGATAGAATCTTGGTCAAATATGATTTTTCAAAATCAAGATGAAAGAGTCAACTCTAAGGTAAAAAAAATCTGAGTAGGAACAGTCAGAAAAGGAGAGTATATAAGGAAAGCAGTAACCACTGTTCAACACAGGGAATTCATGCAAGACAATGGCTAAAAAACATTGTTCTTTTTGCAGCCACAGAGTTAATAGCCATATTCTAATTTTTGAATATATGAATAAAATTAGTGTCCTCCATAAGAAGTAAACAGTGTTGTTCTGCAAAGATTTCAAATGACTACAGATTACAGCACTACTTATAGGAGGAGGAATTTTTTTTTACTTTATAATGCTACATTTAATGTGCAAAAAAAAGATTGATTTCTCCAGCATAACACTTAAATATACATAGGAGAGGGAAAAGTTCAACTTCAAATCATAATGCTAATTAGGCACACTTTCTTTTTTTGTTGGTGGTACTGGGGATGGAAACCAGGGGCCTTCTACTTCCGGGCTACACTCCCAGACCTATTTTTTTATATTTTATTTGGAAACAGGGTCTCTTAAGCCAGTTGAGGCTGGCTTCGAACCTGCACGATCCTCCTGTCTCAGCCTCCCAAGCGCAGAGTGTGCCACCACGCTCGGCAGGCACACTTTTTTTGTGGTACTTGGAATGGAACCCAGGGGCATTCTACCTCCCAGCTACACTCCTAGCCCTATTTTTTTTTATTCTTTATTTTTTGAAACAGGGTCTCAATGAGTTACAAAGGCCCTCACTAAGTAGTTGAGGCTGTCCACGAAGTACGATCCTCCTGTCTCAGCCTCTCGAATGCTTGGATTACAAGTGTGTGCCGCCATGCCCAGCGAAGCACACTCTTAAAAATATTTGTCTCTAATGTAATCAAAAGGACTTTTAGTCATTGATAAAATTATTGAGTTGGGTGAAATATGTTTAAAACAGCATGTGTTCCTATTTGTATAATTAGCTAGTTTGAGCTACCCAAATTACCAACAGGTTGATCTCCAAATGTGACAAACATTTTGATGGATGTTCATATGAGGGACTCATGTTTACCAGCTGCTGCTCTGCCGTCATAATACAAAAGGTGATGGATGGGCAGTCCATGCCTTAGAAGCGTTCTGTTTAGGTGATTAGCCAGTGCCTTGCTTCGCATATCAAGTCAAAAGTGGCCGGGCAGGTATCCCCTCCCACCATGAGTGCCACAGAGACAAGAAAAGCACAACCGTCCAATAATCCAAGTCCCATTTAAATACTATCATGGCTACGTTTTGTTCTGGTACACTCTGGAAAGCTACATTCAAACTTTATCATTTTCCCCATTTGGTTAGCGAGCACATGGTTTTATACTTGATTAGAATAACACTAGCACACATCTATCAACTTCACGTTATGTGCCAGGATTCCATGTTAAGCACTTTTCATGGGTCACCTCCTTTCATCTTCACAGCTCTTCATCTTACAGAATCGGGGCCTAGGGATGCTGTTAACTTGCTCAAGGTCACAGAGCTTGCGGGGAAGCAGGGCCAGCATTCAAACCTAGGCGGCATTCTGATCCTCCAGCCCCAGGTCTTCCCTTCCGTAGTTATCAGAAGCAGAGCTTTGTTTGTTAGAGCACTCCCAAAGTACTTTGGATTGGTCTATTTTAACTCTTAAAAAGACAGAGAAAGTTGGGGATGGGGGTTAGATGCTTTAGAATCCCAAATAAAAGAAACCCCAAATTCTTATTTTTGTCATTCCCAGTTCTCTGTCAGCTACGTATAAACATTTCCACTGCAGTGAACTTTGTAAGAAAAAGAATCATTTGAAGGAAAAAGAATTTAACTCTTGAGCGATCGCCTGGGAAATTGCTAGGAAGCTTTCAACTCCTATTATGAGGTTCTGCAGACAGCACTGGAAACAGACTGAATGTTTAAAAACAGGCTCTAAACTATATCTTTGCTAAAACTAGCCTGCCTTTCATCACTGTTCCTCACCTCATCAAAGAAAATGCCACTACATGAAAATAACAATCATTTCTCATATTTCTATAAAACATTGCACTTCAAAGGTAAGTCACGTAATCTGTTTGGGTTGAAATGCAAGTACTTCCTCTTGCTGGTTCAACCAAACTATGGCCACTTCCTGTACCAGTGAAACCTTTGCCTACATCAAGAGACTCCAAGGAAAAGAGCAATAGGAATAATATTTTGACATGATATTAAGCCTAACTCTTTCCTCTTGGCCCACAGGAAGTAGCAGCGTGCCGTTCCCCAATGCAGGGGAGAAATGAACTATCCTGTCTCTTCCCTTCCCTTCTAGTGATCTTCACACCCAGTAGAGGAGAAAATTCTCATGGCCCTCCCTGCTCTTTCTCTATTCCCCAACCATATTCCTACCACCGTCTGCAACTTCTCTTTAGTAAAAAGTATTTGTCCTTCACCAACAGCAGCTCTGCACATTTTCACGCTTTTGCTCTATTTTCAGGCATGTAATGTGCATCGGGGTGTCAGTCCACTCACGTTAGTGGGTCTAAGAGGAAAAGAAAAAAGATTCCTGACTAACTTCATTCAAAATTTAAAAATACCCAAAATTTGAAAAGCGCCCCCAAAGCATCCTTATCCTTTCCACAGCCTCCTCCCGCTTTCTTCCTTTGCCCTCCAAAAGCCTTAGGACTAAACAAAGACAGCTAGTACTTATTCCACACTTTATAGGTGGAAGTCCTGAGGCCCAAAACTATTTATTGCCCCGTGTCTCACAGTTGAAGGGCATGCAAAGCTCGAATCCACATGATGTAGCTCCAGATACAGTGTCTTTTTCACCCTCTACAGATGGAAACATCTGTTTTATAAACAAGTCTAAAATAGCTACTGAAGCTCACAAATTGCACTACAGGACCAAGTCCACATCTACATTTAATTCATCCTAGTATTCACTACCCAGGAAAGAGACAAAGCAAAGCATCCAGTGCCTTTCACAAAATAACAAGGAAGAGAACACAGGAAAAGGACAGTAATACTCACTGGCTTTAAGCTGAAATTACTTACGTAATATGCAACTGCAAAATCAATGACAGGTGGTGGGTTTTTTTAACAACCACACTGTCATAAAATCCTCAAGGGTATGATATCCTCCAGTGGGAAATTCTACACTGATTCCAGCTATGTTACCATTACTCAAAACAGAATTCATCCGATCAAAGCAAAAACCTCTGTAGAAGCAAATTTTAATTGTTAGGGTTGATTCAACTTTTGGAAACAGGCAAAAATAATCACCAAAAGTTCCCTATTTAGAAGATCTGCACTATTGACATGGGAGACACTTGTCAGTATTCATCACTTAACAACTACCTGCTGTGTGCGAGGCTGCTCTCTGAACCTTCGTGTGTATTCTCTCATTTATAGTCACAACCACCCCATCAGCATTATTGCCCCAGGTTTGCAGATGAGCAAATAAGGTTCAGAGAGGTCAATTATCTTGCCCAAGGTCAAAGAACATCAGAACTAGGATTCAAACGAAGATCTTCCAGATTCCAAAACCAATGTAAAGAAGTGCAAGCACTGGGTGCCCAGTGGGCAGTACAATCCCTAAAGAACCCGCAGACTGGGAATTCTGAGAGCCTTCAGTCCGTTCAGTCTATGAATAAATGACACACCGCATTTTATCATACACAAGCGATCGCTCTCAAAAGAGGCTATTGTTTGGTGTATCTCATCAAATGGCTTTCATAACAATTTCGAAGAAGAATTACAAAGACTTTTAAATAGGAACAGCATTCTCAACATAAATGTGCACTACTTTGGAAGTCACAAGAGCCGTTTAGATGAATAAGTTTGGGTATACTTGTTAGAAATCCAAACTCGTTGCTTAGTATAAACGCCTTTTATTTCCAACCAGGAGTTTCAACTCCTGAGTCCCTCAAGTGCGCTCAGGAAAATGTAGCACATTAATCAACCTACCAAGTACATACCCGAGGCCTACCAGTGCATACTGCAATAGGAGGGACAGGCTATGGGCACCGTCTTAGAAACTTCCTCCGTCCACAAGGAGTTAGCAGGTTGTTTCCAACCAAGTGCACGGCCACACAATACTGGGACGGCCCAAATCCTCCTGTGCTATTTGTTAGAGTTTGTGTGAGGTGCCCTACAAAGGAAGCCTGCTCTTCGGAAAAATAATTAGATCAATTAGATCATTTTTCCCAGCGCCCCCTTCACTGTGCTATAAGCACCGCACGGCGGTGGTTAGTTTTAGCATTTTATCATTCGTGTTGGTGACGGTGAGCTAATTTTCTAAATACCGAATCCAGAACTCTGTCTGGCTCCCTGCTCCCTCCCCCTTCCCTCCTTTTTTTTTTTTTTTTTTTTTTTTTTTTTTTTTTTTTTTTGCAGCTTCCACCCGAAGTGGAAACTGCAGACTCCCAACTCCCCGATGGCTCCAGCACCGGGAACTGGGCATGCTCAGAAGGCCAGGCAGGCTCGGGTTGCCACTGACAGTTCCCCGCCCCTGATCGGCCGCTGTCCCCCTTCCCCCACTCCAACAAGAGATACTGAAATGTTTATCTCAAAGATACGAGGCCTCTTTCCCCCCAAGGATGACCCCGTTTTAATTTCATTTCGCAGGGCCCTCCGGCCCGGAGCAGCCCCACCTGGAGCCCGGCAGGACCGCATTGTTTCCAGCACCGGGGACAGCGCCGCGCGGCCCTTCCCGGCCGCCCTCCCCCACCTCCTCGCCCGCCCCCCGCCCCCACCCGCCCCAACCTCAGCCCCCACCCCCGCACCAGCACAATGCCAAGGTCTCCCAGCAGCCGCAAGCGCCGCAACTGCGATAGCTCCCAGCCGAGGCCGGGCCGGAATGCCGGCCGGCTGCTACTTACACTGCTCCGCTTTGGTGGACATGGTGCTGTCCAGTTGGAAAGGCTTTGCCCCAAAATCTGTGTCGTGTGAGCTCCCTCGCTCCGCCAGCGATGTTGCGAGGAAAAGAGCGCATACCCCCCACCCCCCACCCCCTCGCTTTCCCCCTCCCTTAGGCCCGTGTCGCTACCATTCGGACAAAACGCACATCAAATTGCAGAATTCGGTCCCGGAAGGTTAGGAAATCGCCCCCGGAGAAATGGGTGGGATTTAATAGGCGGCCAAAGGCTTCCTGTCCGTCCCCTCCTGGAGCTGCCCGCGTGGATGTGGGCGGGGAGACCGAAAGGAGAGAGCGAGCTGCGGCTCCTGGTGAAATGGGGAAATGGGCTCGACCGGGGGAGGAGTATTCCCATTCATAAGGCGCACGGAGGGGACGGGTGTTTCCCGGAGAAAAGCCTCTTAAAGTGCCGGAGTCCCCGACCGTTCGGATCTCCCATTGGCGTTCCGCGGGCCCGTGAATCCTGCCCCCCGAGCAGCCCCCGGCGCCCCGGCCGGGTGACCGCGAGGCGCACAGGTGCGTCCCACGCCTCGCTCAGCCTCCGGGAGGAAGGGGAGGGAGGCGGATCCGGGGCGGGCTGGAGGGAGCCGGGGCCGGAGGGCGGCGAGGATGCTCCCGAGGACGGCCGGGAGGAAATGCACTAGCAACGCTCAGCATGGCTTCCCGGCGCGCTGCGGTCGGAGCCTCGGCCTCCCCTCGCGCGGGCTCCCCTGCTGGCGATTAAGGATGGGAGGTCCCACTGCCAGGGGGCTGTCGCCAGGCTGGAGAAGTCGGCCGGGGGAAGGAGGAGATCTCCACCCACGGTGGGGCTGGATAGGCCACAGAGAAAGAACATGAAAGGCTGGAGACGGAAGCAGCCAGGCGAGCTCCCTTGCTGGCGTCCATTCCGAAGCCCCTCTGCTGGGACGCCGAAGAAGCCAATAGAAGAGGAGGCGACAGAAAAGGCATCGTGGGTATTAATAATAAGATGCCTGAAGAATCCGGCACAGTGGAGCGGCATTCTGAGCCCGGACTTGGGGTCAGGAGGGACCAGCCTGGAGACCCAGTCCCAGCCCTGACTCCCCCGGGGCTGGTCCTTGAACCTCCCTGGATCTGAAATATTTTATTTGTACAGTGGGAGCAATAAAACGTGCCCTGTCTCCCAAGGAGTAGCTGGCAGGTCAAGTCGTACACTGATGTGAAAGCCCCTTTCAAATTAAAGTCCTGTACAATCGCCGACCCTTATGGCTGTTCTTCCTTCAAAGAGTTTATTTTATAAAAGCTGGGCCATGATCACAGCAAGTTGATGTCGCAAAAGTTGACCAGTGATTATTCATGCTAACTTCATCGATTTCCATCTCAACAAATAAGAATGGTCCGTTTGTTTTTTTTTTAAGGAAATGAATAGCAAAACTCTGTGTTGCCTGTACGAAATACTCAAATCTTTGACAAGAAAAACATATCATGAACAAATATTAAGAAATGATCTTCCTGAATAGCCACCAAAAAAAAAAAAAAAGTCTACAAGTAACAGGAAATCTGTATGAGGAACACCTCGGCCAAGTTTCATGGCATGGCAAAAATATTCCTGATGGGGAAGTGATTGAGCTCATTAGTAAATATATGTAACCAGACCTGCCACCTCGCTGCTTGGCAGGTTGGACTGGGGGATGGGACCGTCATCCTGGACCACTGTTCATACCCAAACCCACAGGCAGAAGAGCAGTTCCAGTTTTCGGTCAAAGATAAGTGATTCTTTGAAGAAGGATAATGAAGAGTTAATTTTGAGTAAAAAATAAATTAGAATCATTCTGAAGAAAATGTGAATATAATGAGCATTTCTGAGAAGATGACAAATATTTTGTGTGATTAAAAGAAAGCTCGAGGATTTATTCAGAAATTTCTGGGAAGTTTGAGGCTTTGATAAAGAAAACAGTAATGGAAGATTTTTTTAAAAAAAAAAGGTATCTTGAATAACACGGAAACAAAAAGCAAAATAATGCCTTGAAAAGCTTTCTCCCTTCACCTTCTTCACCGGTCCTGCAGTTTGTCATCGCTAACCTCCCAGAGAGAAAACATAACTTCCTTAAGGTCACGGACGCCAGCCATGGTCTGGGTTTGGGCTTCAGCTCAGCTTCTTTGACCTGCGTCATCTTTGCTGTATTTGTGTGGCACTGGAGATTGGACCAGGGGCATTCACTTTCTGAGCTACACCCCCAACGCTATTTTATTTTTATTTTTAAAGAGGGTCTCACTAAGTTGCCGAGGGCCTCACTGAGTTGCTTTGGCTGGCCTCAGACCTGTAACCCTCCTGTCTCAGACTCCCAAATACTGGAATTACAGGCGTACACCACCATGCCCGCCGCGCTGCATAATCGTGCGCAAGTCATTTCACTTCTCTCTTCCTCGATTTGTTCAATGAATATATGTTTGAGAATCTAGAACAACTCCCGCCGCACCTGAGTGATTGCTGTACTCAGCCTTACTGCTCCAGTGGCTCAGGTGCAGCCAGTCCATTCAGGTTGACTCTGCATCAAGCCCTTCAAAGCCTGCAATCACCCTCTTAACTTTTACCCCACTCACTGACCTGGGCTCTCACACTCCAACTTTTTGACTCGTGATTGGGTTAACTCACTGACCTGGACCAACTCTACTCCCAGGTCCTCTGTGTCATCAAGTAGCCTGACCGACTCCTTCAAAGAAACAAAGAGGAACTCCCTCGCTTTTCTCCTTATGGCCACCTGGGTCAACTTTCCTTGCATTAGAGAAGTGGTGCCTCTTCCACTGTCAGAAGAGATGGCCTTTGTGTCTTAATCTACGCCTCTAATCACCAATGCTCCCATTTACCCCAAACCCTGGTCGCCTTAATTTCTCTCTTCCCACCATCTTAAGTCAGCAGGGTCTTTCCATCCTGCTCACAGACACGTATCAATTCTCTTTCCTGGAAAAGCTGTGCTCCTCATCCTCTTGAACGAGTGGCCTCTGTTTCTCCACCCACTGCCGGCACAACTTACTCCTCTACCTGCTGTCAGCTCCTGGCTAAAGCAGGGTCTCTCTAATCACTAAATAATTTTCCAATAGTTAATTGCAATGACTTTATCTCTTGGTGCCAGAATTTGAAATATCTCCCCACCCCACACTGGGGATTGAACCCAAGGGTCCTCTACCACTGCGCTTCATATCCAGACGTTTTTGTTTTGAGGGAGGGTCTTGCTATGTTGCCAGTTCTGGCTTCAAATATGCACTCTTCCAGCCCTAGCCACCTCCCAAGTAGCGGGGATTACAGGCGTGTGCCACTGTGCCCGACTTCCTGCTCCTTTTAAAAACTCTCTTTCATGCCGGGCGTGGTGGCGCACGCTTGTAATCCCTGCACTTGGGAGGCTGAGACAGGAAGATCGTACAGGTTCAAAGCCAGCCTCAGCTACTTAGTGAGGCTCTCAGCAACTTAGTGAGACCCTGTTTCCAAATAAAATATAAAAAATAAGTCTGGGAGTATAGCCCGGAGGTAGAAAGTCCCTGGGTTCCACCCCCAGTACCACCCAAAAAATAAATAAATAAAAACTCTCTTTCCTTGACTTCTACAATAAACACTATTCAAAATCTTCAAACATTTTGCCCCTTCTAGTGTTTAATGCAGTACTTCAGGTACATAAATACTCAAAATAGGGGCAGGGGCTTTAATTCAGTGGTAGATCACTTGCCTGGCATTTATAAGATAGTTCCTGGGTTTGATCCCCAACACTCCAAAAGAAAATAAATAAATAAAAGTCATACTGTGAACATAAATGTTAACATTACCCAGGCCCATCAGATCTTAGTATTTTGTTGTATTGCATTAGATATTTTGCTTTTCAGAAATAAAACATTTTAGTCGGGCATGATGGTGCACACTTGTAATCCCAGTACTTGGGAGGATGAGACAAGAGACAGCCTCAGGTACTTAGTGAGGCCCTCTGCAACCTAGTGAGGTCTTGCTTGTTTCAAAATAAAGAATTAAAAATAGGGTTGGGTGTGTAGCTCGGAGGTAGAGTGCCCCTAGGTTCCATCCCCAGTAATGCAATAAATAAAATAAATAAAAATAAAACATTTTGGGAATATTAGTAGCCCCCCAAAATTATGCTGAATTTGTGGTTATGTTCATGTATATATATGTTCATATATATTTTCATTACTATGGATTGAACCCAAAGGCATTTTATCACTGCGCTACATCCCCGGACATTTTTAATTTTTATTTTGAGACAGAGTCTCAATAAGTTGTCCAAGTTGGCCTTAAACTTGTGATCCTCCTGCCTCAGTTTCCCGAGTTGCCGAGACAGCTATGTTCTTGTAGAACATTATACTATTAATTTATTTTTTCAGCAACTACTTTTTTTTTTTTTTTTTTTTTTGGTGGTACTGAGAATTGAACCCAGGGGCATTCTATCTCTGAGCTACATCCCCAGCCCTATTTTATTTTTATTTTGAAATAGGCACCATTAAATTGTGGAGAGCCTTAGCCTTAGTAAGTTGTTGAGGCTGGCCACAAACCTACAATCCTATCTCAGCCTCCCAAGTACTGGAATTACAAGCAGGTGCCATCACCAGGCCTGGCTTCAGCAACTTCTTACTGAATATCTATTATATACCAAACACAGTCTAGGCAGTGGGAATACTGAAGTGACTAGAAAAGACCAAAATCTCTGTTGTATGACCCTAGTATTTATGAGGGATGACAGAAAAGTCAAGTAAGTATCATATGTGCATTTATATATATTAAGTACTAAAAATAAAAATGTTAAACTAGGGAAAAGAAAATTTGTATCAAAAAGGTTTAAATGTTGGATAAGGCAATCATTCCACCACTGAACTACATCCCCAGCTCTGTTTCATATAGTTTTTATATATGAGGCTGTTCGCGGACAGCCTCGGCTACTACTTAGTGAGGCCCTTTACAACTCAGTGAGACTGTTTCCAAATAAAGAATAAAGAATAGCTGGGCATGGTGGCTCACGCTTGTAATCCCCGCGCTTGGGAGGCGGAGACAGGAGGATCGCGCAGGTTCGAAGCCAGCCGCGCTGGCGTTAAGAGACCCTGTTTCAAAAATATAAAATAGGTCTGGGAGTGTAGCCCGGAGATAGAAGGGCTTCCAGGAACCCCAGTACCACAAAAATAAATAAATAAATAAATAAATAAATAAAGAATAAATTTTTATTATTACCAAGTTGTACATGTCTTTCTAAAACATTGCATTTTGACTTAATCATATTGATTAAGCACTATGTATTTATAGTAATGTATAGATAGTATCTCATTTTATTAATATCTCACAACTGATTTACCATTTTATTGATAAAAAATATTATTTCCAGTATTTTCTATTACAAAAAATAAAGTCGGAACACACATTCTTACAGGTGTCCTTATGTATATGGGCAAGAATTCTCAAGGATATGTTTAATTTCAACCCTTATTAGATACTGCCAAATTCCTCACCCTTGTGATCGTACCAGTTAAGACTCCCTGCAAGTTCCAAACCCAGTACAGCCAAATAAATGACTGTCAAGCCTCACCTACCAAAGACAGTAACTATACACTCGGAATAAAAGACAAAAAAAAAAAAAAACTACATGAAAGAATTAGATTCTGAGCCAGGCGTGATGGCCCGTGCTTGTAATCCCAGTACTTGGGAGGCTGAGACAGGAGGATCGCAGGTTCGAAGCCAGCCTTGGCAGCTTAGTGAAGCCCTCTGAAATTCAGTGAGACCCTGTTTCCAAATAAGAAATAAAATCAGGCTGGGGGTGTAGTTCAGAGGAATGCCTCTGGGTTCAATCCTCAGTACCACAAGAAGAAGAAAAAAAGAATTAGAGGGATTCTGGGGAGGCATTAGCACTGGGAAGAATGACCGAGGATGAGTTTCCAGTCCTTAACTCTTTCAGTCTGAGAGATTCCACACATAGTGGCCATGGACTGCAGTGGTGTTCTCAAAACCCTTTTAACTTCAACTAAGCACATAGTTTAAAGCAACCACAGCTGCTGGAAAATGAAGGGGCAGCAATAAGAGAGTCAGAGTAGAGACCACTAATGACAATTCTCTGCCCAAATCTCAAGGTAATAGTTGAACCAAATATATGTAGGGCTATAATATAGCAATAACCCAAGTAGGGATAAAAGAACTAAACTGAAATTTGAACGGCCATGCAAGAGTTAGTTTCTAATTTATGACTCATTAAATTAGTCATCTCCGTTTGTGTGTGTGTGTGTGTGTGTGTGTGTGCGCGCGCGTGTGTGTGCGTGCGCACACACAGTGCTAGGGATTGAACCCACCAGCCCCATTTTATTTTTAATTTGGAAACAGGGTCTTATTACATTTCTAAGGACCTTGCTAAGTTGCTGAGACTGACTTTGAATCCATGAGCCCTCTTGTTCAGCCTCTGAAGTACTGGGATTATAAGTGTGTACCACCACTACTCATTAGTCATTACTTTATTTATTAATTTATTTTTGTGGTACTGGGGATCCAGGAAGCCCTTCTACCTCCGGGCTACACTCCCAGACCTATTTTTACATATGCATTTGGAAACAGAGTCTCTTAAGCCAGCGCGCGGCTGGCTTCGAACCTGCGCGATCCTCCTGTCTCAGCCTTCCAAGCGCGGGGATTACAAGCGTGCGCCACCACGCCCGGCTTAGTCATTACTTTATTTAAAAAAATCAACATTCTTCAGAGGAAAATGACAAAATGCAGAATCTCCGCAATCTAACACTGACAATGTATTACAAGATGCAATCCAAACTTACTAGATACATAAAGAAACAGGAAGCCAGGTGCGGCAGCACTAATGATGATCAATCTGCACAACATCGTGAGATCCTGTCTCAAAAAAAAGAAAGGAGAGACTTCCGGGAAGATGGCGACCGAGAAAAGCGGGGCTTAAGAGCCCCGCTAACAACCAATCTCCATTACCACAAAATCAGCGCCTTTCATAGCCAGAAAACACCATCACCAGAGAAACAAAAAAAACCACCAGGCTCCAGAGAAAGCGGACTGAGAACAGAGCTCAGAGCCACAGAGGAGATACACGCGCCCGAGAACGCGGCAGCAGCGCCATACTGCCGGCGGCAGTGGCGAAATCACTGGACGGCTACAGCAAGCCAAGGTGAGCCGCTGCGGAACAGCCAGGCGGGATCTTTCGGCACAGAGAGCATTTAAAGCTCCCAGTGGCTGAGCTCAACACATGCTGCAGGGACTCAAAGTGGAACTCAAAACCAGAGAAGAAAAAATACGCCAGCCTCACGGCCGAAGGCATGGCAACGGTTCCATATTGCCACCGGCAGCAGCAGCAGAGAATTCACCGAGTCCAGTACAGCTACATCTGCGTACTCAAGAACAGTGAGTCAAATTGCAGGCCACAGAGGAGAAATCCCAGTACTGTACTCCCTGGGACTTGACCCAGTGGGGGAGTGGCGGTGGCAGAGATATCACACCATAGGAGAACATGCAACCTGGCACCCCCCCATAGTTTAAAGCAGCCTCTATCGACTCCCTGGGTCGGAGACTCTGTGATACAACCCAGTAAAGGAGTAGTGGGGTCTGAGATACTACTGACTCGAGATCCAGAGCACCTTAAGTGAAGTCATAGTGACCCAAGGGAAGAACCCAGAGAAGGCACAAACTTCCGAAATCATGGGAAAGAGGAATAACACTGGAGCAATGAATGCCCACAACCCCACAACATCAGAACCCGATAAAACAGAAAATCAGAGATTTCTAGAAGATCAAATCAGGAAAATAACTGTAGAAATAATAGAGGTGCTTCGAAAAAAACTCAGAGAGAGCCAGAAAGAGATAAAGGATGCAATTAATGAAGTAAAGGCCTCAATTCAAAGCACAAACAACCGATTAGACCACATGGAGAACAGAATCTCGCTCTTAGAAGATGATCATTCCAAAAAGGAACGCATAGTTTCTAATCAAGGAAAAAATATCCGACAGCAGGAATCTGATATTGAAGAAATATGGGCCCATTTTAAGACAGCTAACCTAAGAATAATTGGAATAGAGGAGGGAAAAGAAAGTGAAACCAAAGGGATCAACAATCTCTTCAAGGAAGTAATAGCAGAAAATTTTCCAAACATAGAGCAAGAGGTTGATACAAAGGTCCAGGAAACTTATAGAACTCCCTTTAGACAGGATTGGAGAAGAGGATCCCCACGCCACATAATTGTCAAAATGACCAATGTGGAAGCCAAGCAGAGAATCTTAAAGGCAACAAAAACAAAGGGCCAAGTGACATTCAGAGGCAAACCAATTAGAATCACTCCAGACTTCCCAAACCAAGTTATGAGAGCCAGAAGGGCTTAGAGTAACATATTCCAAACTCTGAAAGAAAACAACTTCCAGCCAAAAATTTCCTACCCAGCAAAACTTTCTATCAAATTAGATGGAGAAATAAGAAGCTTCCATGACAAACAGAAACTGAAGGAATTTATGTCTTCAAAACCAGCACTAGAGAAAATACTCAAAGAGATTAACTACAAAGAAGAAATAGGTAACACACACCAGAACCAGAGAAACAAGAGTTTCCATCCAACAGACAACTAAGATTGGTTATCTGTGGCGATTCATTATTTATGTTAGTCTTTTACCTATCTCTAAATGGTATTATTTGCCTTTATTGTTGTTAATTTTTAGGATTTCTAGTTGGAATATTAATATACCTTCAGATATAGCATTTGGAAACATTTTATCCAATTCTATTAGTAACTTTTAACTCTGTTTACATTGTCTTTGGATATACAATATTTTTTTATTTTTTTAGGGAGTTTGTATATTCTTCTGTTGCCTGTGCCATTGAAATCATATCCAAGAAATCACTGCCAATTTCAATGTTGTGAGGTTTTATGATCCAGATTTTCTTCTAAAAGTTTATAGTCTTAAGATTTATATTTAGGTCTTTTATCTATTTTGAGTTAATATTTGTATGTGGGATTAGGTAAGGGTCCAATTTTATTCTTTTCCATGTAATTATTATTTTTCAACTATATTTAGTTAAAAGATTATTATTTACACCACCAAATGTTCGTGGAAACCTTGTCAAAAATAACTTGACTATATAGGGAAGAATTTAGCTCTAGGCTTGTATTTAACTCCAATGGTTTATATATCTGCCTTTAGAATAGTACTACACTGTTTCAATTATTGTAGCTTTATATGGTTTGAAATCAGAAAACATATATCTTCTAGCTTTGTTCTTTTTCAAGATCGTTTTGGGTATCTAGAATCCATATTCCATATTAGGATAGATTTTTTTAAAAATAAATATATAAATATATGATAGTTTCACCTAAAAAAACAGAAAAAAAATATCCTCTGGTAAGAAAGAAAGCAAAAAGAAATATTGAATGTTATCTTTAAGTCATCAAAAGCTTGGTATCAGACAAATGAAACTGTTATGTGAGATTATCATTTTTAATTTTGGATAAATTGCTATAATACTAGATGTCAACCACTAAGCCAAGCATGGGAAGGAGGGATGGGGAGAGAATGGGTGGGGATCGGGTGGGGGCTGACTGGGTGATGTGTGCATGTATGTCTACAAAAGTTTGTATCCCACTATGATGTATGAATACAGTGCACCAATAAAATAAAAATAAAAAATTTAAAAAAATTTAAAAAAGAAAGGAAAAGAAAAAGAGCAAATGTAGCCTCACTGACTCATTATCAAGAAAAAAACAACAGAAAATGAACCAAATATGATGCAGATGTTATAATTAGAAGACAAGGATTTTAAATTATCTAATTAATATCTAATTTGACTCAGTGAGATAAGATAATGACTGTAAAGACAGTGATTCCAGCAGAAAAAAATATACACTAGCCGGGTGTGGTGGGCACGCTTGTAATCCCCGCGCTTGGGAGGCAGAGACAGGAGGATCGCGCAGGTTCGAAGCCAGCCGCGCGCGCTGGCTTAGGAGACCCTGTTTCCAAATAAAAATGTGAAAATAGGTCTGGGAGTGTAGCCCAGAGGTAGAAGGGCTTCCAGGAACCCCAGTACCACTATATATATATATATATACACTATTAAAAAAAAAAACAACCAGCGAAGCATAGTTCTCAGTACATAGGAGGCTGAGACAGGAGAATCAAAGGTTCAAGGACAGTGTATACTAACTTAGTGAGACCCTGCTTCAAAATAAAAAGTAAAGCTGGGCGTGGTGGCACACGCTTGTAATCCCCACCCTTGGGAGGCTGAGCCAGGAGGATCGCACAGGTTCGAAGCCAGCCTCAGCTACTTAGTGAGGCTCTCAGCAACTTAGTGAGACCCTGTTTCAAAAAAAAAAAAAAAAAGGTCTGGGAGTATGGCCCGGAGGTAGAAAGCCTCTGGGTTCCACCCCCAGTACCACCAAAATAAAAAGAAAATAGGGCTGGAGGTATAGCTCACAGGTAGGAGAAACACCCCGGGGTTTAACCCCAGTACCACAAATAAATAAATATTTTTTTAAATAGCCAAGTAGATGGCTAGGCATGGTGGCACACACTTGTAATCCCATTAGTTGGGAGGCTCCTTCTGCAACTTAGTGAGACCTTGTTTCAAAATAAAAAATAAAAAAATTGGGCTGGGGGTGTAGCTCAGAGGTAGAATTCTCCTGGGTTCCATCCTTAGTACCTCAATAAATGAATGAATGAATGAATAAAATTTTAAAATAAAATAATAACCAAGTACAAATTTTAGAACTTGAAAATATAATATTTGAAGTAAAAAAAAAAAAGTTAACCAGATGGAATTAATGACAAAATGCAGAAAAAAGATTACATTGCAATTTCAAATAAGCAAATAAGTTTAAAGATAAAATCAATAAAAATTATCTAATCTGAAGTACAGAAGGAAAAAATTAGGACAAAATGAACATAGCCTGGAGGCCTGTGAGACAGTAACAAAAGGCCTAACATGTAATTTTAATAACAGAAGGAAAGAATAAAGGGAACTGGACAGAAAAATAATTTAAGGAAATAATGGCTAGAAAATCTCCAAATTTGGTCAAAGAAAATGTATCAGGGTGTTTGTGTGGAGGGGTATGGTACTAGCCAGGGGTATTCTACCTCCAAGGTACACCGCCAGCCCTTTTTATTTTTTGTTTTGAAACAGGGTCCTGCTAAATTGCTGAGAGTCTCACTAAATTGTTAGGTTGGTATAAAACCCTTGATCAGCCCGGCGTGGTGGCACACGCTTGTAATCCCCGCCCTTGGGAGGCTGAGACAGGAGGATTGCACAGGTTTGAAGCCAGCCTCAGCTACTTAGTGAGGCTCTCAGCTACTTAGTGAGACCCTGTTTCCAAATAAAATATAAAATAGGTCTGGGAGTGTAGCCCAGAGGTAGAAAAGCCCCTGGGTTCTATCCCCAGTACCACAAAAATAATAAAACCATTGAACTTCCTATGTCAGCCTCCAAAGTACTGGGATTACAGGTCTGGGCCACCACGCCCAGTTTGACAGATTCTTTTAAAGCACAAATCTCCAAGCAGGATAAATACAATGAAAATCAAGCCCAGGCATATCATATTCAAACTGCTGGGGAAAAAAACATTAATAAGAAATCTTGGAGCAAACAAAGAAAAATGACACACATTACTTCCAAAGGAACATCAATTCAAACTCACATGGACTTCTAAAAAATAATGGAGATTGGAAGACAATGAACCAAAGTCTCTAAAATGCTAAGAGGGAAAAAAACAAAAATGTCAAAGCCGGGCGTGGTGGCGCACGCTTGTAATCCCAGCATTCGGGAGGCTGAGACCTGGAGGATCGCGGTTCGCGGACAGCCTCAGCTACTTAGTGAGGCCCTCTGTAACTCAGTGAGACCCGGTTTCAAAATAAAGAATAAAAAATAGGGCAGGGGGTGTAGCTCGGAGGTCAAAAGCCCCTGGGTTCCATCCCCAGACCCGCAAAAAAAAAAAAAAAAAAAAAGTCATGATAATAGTCATACCTGGCAAAAATGTCCTCCAGAATGAAGACAAAGGTACTTTCAGACACAAAAAAACCTAAGAGAGTTTGTCACCAGCCGACTTGCCCTTCAAGAAATGCTGAAGGAAGTTTCTTCGGTCTCAGGTGAAAAGGCAGGTCTTCTCCCAGTTATGGCGCGTTGTTCTTACTTGGTTTATGAACTCTTTTGTTAAAAAGTCTTAGCATGCAAATGTAGTCAGGTTTATCAGTCTTTGCCTTTCTAGTTTTAGTTTTTTATATCTCAAGAAACTTATTTCTGTCTCTGTAAAGATAGTCTTAGATTTCATTCTAAAAGTTTCCTGTTTTACTTTTGTGTTGTTTTAAGTTTTTGTGTGTGTGGTACGCATGCAGTTTACTATTTTTCCCTACAGATAAGTAGCATCTTAACCACTTATTAAATTCCTCCCCAACAATTCATAATTTCATGACGACTTTATTATAAATCAACTTTCTACATATGCAAGAGTCAGTGCCCGCTTTCAATTCTCTTCCTTGGGTCTATTTGCATATCTCTGTCTTAACCATACTGCCTTAACAATGATAGATGTATGAATTTATATAAGCCTAGACCTACTGCCTCTTCTCGCCCTTCACATTTGATTGGCTACCTTTTATGAGTGCGTGGTACTGGGGATTGACCCCTGAGGCATCCTACCTCTGAGCTTACACCCCCAGCCCTATTTTATTTTATTTTTTGAAACAGGATCTCGCCCAAGGGCCTAAATTGCTGAGGCTGGTTTTGAAACTTGGTTGACTACTCTTGACTATTTGTCTTACTGTATGAATTTTAGAATCAATTTATCACATTACATGAAAAATGTTGGATTTTTTTCTTGGATTTCATTGATTTATGGATTAGAGATAATAACTTTAAGTGTTCTGAACTATAAACATCTTTTCTCTTTCAATACATCTAGCTTTTCAATAGTATGTTGTAGCTTTCTAAGAGGCCTAAACATCTTTTATTAGATTTATTTCTAGGTAGCTTATAATTTTATTGCTGTTTTGAATGAAATGTTTCAGATTATATTTTCTAATTATTTATTATAGGAACACAGGAAGAATATTGACCTTTATTTATTTATTATTATTTTTTTTTTTTTTTGGTGGTACTGGGGTTCCTGGAAACCCTTCTACCTCCGGGCTACACTCCCAGACCTATTTTTACATTTTTATTTGGAAACAGGGTCTCCTAAGCCAGCGCGCGCGGCTGGCTTCGAACCTGCGCGATCCTCCTGTCTCCGCCTCCCAAGCGCGGGGATTACAAGCGTGCGCCACCACGCCCGGCCGAATATTGACCTTTAATTAGATTGATCCTATTTCCAGCAACCTTGTTAGTATCTTTCATCAGTTCTAATGCTTTGTAGCTTTTCCCAAATAGTCTACATAGACAAATGTGGCATCTACAAATGAGACTTTTGACTCACACATCCAGATTATTAGAATTATTGTTCAGTAATATTGTATTACGTAGAATCTCCAGAGAAATGGCAAACAGAAGCAGTGCAGCATATCTTTTATGTACTACAGATAATGTGTCTAAAATCCATCACTGTTTTTATCTTTATTGCAGGATATTTTTACTGAACAAGTTGAAGAAATCTCTTATATTTAGCTAATAAGTTTTGAGGGGGGAGTACTGAGGATTGCACCCAAAAGCATTCTACTGAGCTACACCTCCAGCTCCATTTTACTTGTTATTTGGAAACAGAGTCTCACTAGGTTGCTGAGAGCCTCCCTAAATTGCTGAACCAGCCATCTTCCTGTCTCAGCCTCCCAAGTACTGGGATTACGAGCTTGCACCACCACGCCCAGCATAGCCAAGAACTTTTAATGATGAAAATTTGCTGAGATTTATAAAGATTTTATTGAGCAGAGAGGGCAGAGTTCCCACAAACACTCTCCCTGCTCCCGCATACATAAACACATGACACACGGAGTTTATTGATAACACTTTACAGTAAATAGCATATGTGTTATCATTGATAAACCAATATTGGTACCGTATCAGTGGAAGACCAGCTGCCTTTAAACTTCACATTTTGTATTGGACAATTCTACAGATGAGTCAAAGGACTTTTTCACTTCTGCTACTGTGTTTTTTATTCCTAGCCCTCCTGAACTTGAGCAAGCCTCATGCCTCAGCCTCCTGAGAAGCAGGGACTGCATAAGTATGATATATGCTTAAAACCATCTCTTAAGATGGTCATAAAGTTTTCTGTCTATAAATGAGATATATTACACTAACAGATTTCTACAGGATCCTCACAATTTGATCCTAAAATATTATTTTATCTTAACACTGCTGAACTTGTTGTAATATTTTTCCAGAATTTTTACACCTATGATGAAAGTGACACTAGTTAATAATTTTTCATCCACTGATAGTATTAATGCTACAGTTGTCTGTGAAAGTAAACTGGGTAGAAATCTTTATTTATCTAATTCCAGTTTATATAAAATAAGGATAACAGGTGTGGTGGCACATGCCTATAATCCCAATACTTGAGAGACTAAAACAGCCTCAGCAACTGAGACCCCATTTCAAAATTTAAAAATAGGGCTGTAAGTATAGCTTAAAAGGTAGAAACCCCTAGTAGCATTACCACATAAAAAGAAAAATAAGGATTCCATATTCTTTCATAGTTAGGTGTAGGGTGGTCACCCAAAATCACCTGTCCCAAAAATCCTGCCAGTCCTGAAAAAAAAAAATCAGCCACCTGAGTAGTTAATATTCCACTGGTATATTTTGACAGTGGGGTAATGATATTACTCTTCTGCTGTTCCGTCTGTTTCTACTTTGTTGAGTGGAGTGCTTAACTATTTTTAATTGTTCTTAATTCAGCATTTATGACTACTTATTTACTACTTATCTCAGCTGTATGCATTTTAAATAAAATTCACTGTCATTTCATTGTTATTTGATCCTAAATATTTTTGTGACATGATTTCCTCTAGTTCAAAAGATAGTAGGAATTCTTCACCCTTTTGTTGTTGATTTCTAATTTAATTACATTGTAGTCAGAGAACATGACCTACATAAAATCAATTCTTTGAATTTTGAGACTTCTTTTGTGACATGGTAAGTTAATCAATTTTTGAAATATCCTCAGATGACTTCTCTATTTGTTGAGAAACAAAGTTGCCTTTTGTTTGTCTTGTTTTTATTTTGTTTTGTTTTTGTGCTGCTGGGAATTGATCCCAGGGTCTTGTGCATGCTGGTAAGTGCTCCGACACTGAGCTACGCCTCTAGCTCTGTTGATTTTAAATAGAAACGTTTTACATCTTCGCTAATTTTTTGGCATGCTTATCAGATTATCCTACTTTGTTATTTATTTATTTATTTATTTCTCCTTGTAATTCTGTCAATTTTTGCTTATGCATATAATAAATATTGTGTATATCATGTTTAAAGATTATATTGCTAAGGGCAAACATACTTCTAGCTGTTCACACCTTAGTGGGTTTTCTTTTTATTAATGTATTGCCTCCTTGATTTTATTCTTTTGAATAAGTTTCTCTTGAATTATACCCTGCATGATATATGTGTAGATCAGCTTTTGATAATTACTGTGTTGACTACCATTTGCTTTCATCCTCTTATTTTCATCCATTCTGTGTAATCTTAAATTTGTCTCCTTTAAAAAGCAAGTAGCCTAGCCGGGCGTGGTGGCGCACGCTTGTAATCCCCGCGCTTGGGAGGCAGAGACAGGAGTATCGCGCTGGTTCGAAGCCAGCCACACTGGCTTAAGAGACCCTGTTTCCAAATAAAAGAGTATAAAATAGGTCTGGGAATGTAGCCAGGAGGTAGAAGGGTTTCCAGTACCACCAAAAAAAGAAAAAAGAAAAAAAGAAAATAGCTGAGTTTTGTTTTTTATTCAAACTGATAATCTACTTTGTTAAAAGATGTGTTGAACCTTTGTGTGTATTCTATGATGTTATAGTTGATCTATCATCTTATTTTATGTGGCTTTTACTACCATTTATTTTATCTCCTTTTCTACCATCTTGTTTTTAATGAAAAATTTTCTGTAATCCCCATTCCAACTCTGCTCACTGAAAGATATGGATTATGTTTCTAATCTTTTACTGATTATCTTTATAATTTTTGTGCGTGTGTGGTTTTGGGGTTCCTGGAAGCCCTTCTACCTCCGGGCTATACTCCCAGACCTATTTTATATTTTTATTTGGAAACAGGGTCTCTTAAGTCAGCATGGCTGGCTTCGAACCTGTGCGATCTTCCGGTCTCCGCCTCCCAAGTGCGGGGATTACAAGCATGCGCCACCACGCCTGGCCTATCTTTATAATTTTAAAAGTAAAATATTTAACCATAAATTTTTCTTTATTGTGTGTGTGGTACTAGTGATTGGGAGGCTGGGACCGGATAGCAGGTTCAAGGCCAGTGTGATTTTGTTTCAAAATAAAAAATATAATACGACTGGGAGTGTAGCTCAGAGGCATAATACCTCTGAGTTCAATCCCTAGTACCATTAAAAAAATATATAATTTTGGCCAGACATGGTGGTGCACGCTTGTAATCACAGTACTTGGGAGGCTGAGCAGGAGGATCGCAGTTCGGGGAAAGCCTCAGCTACTTAGTGGATCCCTTTGCAACTCAGTGAGACCCTGTTTCAAAATAAAGAATAAAAAACAGAGCTGGGTGTATAGCTCAGAGGCAGAATGCCTCTGGGTTCCATTTCCAGAACTGCAAAAAAATTACAATTTTGGTCATCAATATTCTACTCATCACTATGATGTGACTTCATATAGATTTACTTTATCTTGTTTGGTATTGAAAACAAACTTTCTGCCAGGCATGGTGGTGTATACTTGTAATCGCAGTACTTGGGAGGCTGAGATAGAAGGATTGCAGGTTCACAGCCAGTCTCAGCTACTTAATGAGGCCATTCACAACTTAGTGAGACTCTGTTTCAAAATAAATAATAAAAAATAGGGCTGAGGGGGTAGCTCGGAGGTAGAATGCCCTCCAAGACTACTGGGTTCAATCCCCAGTAACGAGAGAGAGAGAGAGAGAGAGAGAGAGAGAGAGAGAGAGAGAGAGAGAGAGAGAGAGAGAGAGAGAGAGAGAGAGAAGGGGATGAACATACTTTCTATCTGGAAGACTGGTTTCCATTATCTCATATATATCTCTTTTCTACCACTTACCACTTCCTTTTCTTGTTCTGGAATCCCCATTTGATACTTCATAACCTCTTATTCTCTCTCTCTCTCTCTCTCTCTCTCTCTCTCTGCTTATTCATATTCCTTTCTTTTTACTACTCTGAATTAATCAGAACTATTTTTTGTGTGTGTGGTACTGGGAATGGAACCCAGAGGCTTTCTACCTCCAGGCTACACACCCAGACCTACTTTTATTTTATTTGGACACAGGGTCTCACTAAGTTGCTGAGAGCCTCACTAAGTAGCTGAGGCTGGCTTTGAACCCGTGCGATCCTCCTGTCTCAGTGCCAATTCCAAGTGCCGGGATTTTAAGCGTGCGCCACCACGCCCGGCTCATGATCAGAACTATTTTTCAACTCACTGATTCTCTTTCTGTCCACTCTGATATGTGTCTCAGGTATCTGGGTCTTTATTTCAATGATACATTTTTAAATATCTAACTATATATTTAATATCCACTTGCCCCCATTTCATATCTATTTCACTTTATTCATAATTTTTGTTCTTCTTTATGAAGATAGTCCTTCAACCAAATTCAAGATCTTTGATACTTTGTTCCTTAAAGACAATTTTATTTATAGTGAAATCACTGTCTTGGCAGGATTTTATTTTGTTGCTGTTGTTTCTCTTACATTAAATTCGTTGGTTTGGATATGTCTCGTGTGGGGAGCTTTTGTTCTTAGTCCCTTTTTCTTCTGTCCCTCTGTGCTCAACTTCCCTATCTAGTAGTTTTTCGCTCATCTGTTTTTCCCTGACTCCCATACAGCTAGTCCAAACCCAGATGTACTATGGACAAAGTGTTAGAAAATATTACATACCCAACCATAAGTCATCAGGTGGTTTGGTTTAATCTGGGTCTCAAGACTTAAGCTACATCTCCCAGAATTTCTAGCTCACAATATGTTCTAAGCCACATGTATCCCAGAAAGGAAGTAACATTTTTTGCAGACTTTTTTCTTGAAGTAGAGTGGGATGGGGCTAGTGGGAGACTTTGAGCAATAAGTGGGCTGTTGTTCCTGTGGTACACAAAGCATCTTAATCCCCATTACACTGGAGGAGCCAAGTCCAAAATCCCTTATCCACTCTCAGCCTGTAATCCAGAACACTTTTAGCATCAACCCTACTCACGAATTTTCATTTCTGTTCATTTTCTGGTACAAATTGATATTTATCTTGCTTTGAGCAGCAATATTTTATCTATCATTATTATGAATGAACATATTGTCATCTTGGACAAGCAGAATCTGCTATACTTTGGATCTTAAATGTTTCTAAAGGTCCATGTCTTAAAGGGTTATTCCCCAGTGTGGCTGTAGAGGGAGGTAGTGGAGCCTTTAAAAAGTGGGGCTTAGAGAGAGGTCTTCAGGTCACTGGGGATATTACCTTGAGGGGATAATGGAACCCCAGGACCTTTCCTCTTTCTCTCTTTTGCTTCCCAGCCATGAGGGGAGTGCTTCTGCTCTACCAAACACACACACACACACACACACACACACACACACACACACACACACACACACACACCATGCTGTGCTGGCCCCCAGTAGAAGCCTAAAAGTGATGTGTTTACCCCATCATGGATTGAAACACCAAAACTGTGAGACAAATGAACCTTTTCTCTTTAGTTAATTATTTCCAGTATTTGTTATAGTGACCAAAAGCTGATCAACACAGTGTCTGACCATTTCTTCATTTTTTGCATCCTCCTCCCTCCTAAAATATGAGTTGTTTCTCAAAGCTTTGCCTTTGGAATTCTAATAGTTTTTCTAAGGATTTTCTATCCTTTGAATAGCTTATCTAATCTTTTATTTCAGCTACAATTTACATGGTGAAGATTCTGAAACCTTTAATTAGTATCTCTATGAAGGTTCAAGTTCACGTTTTTAAGTGTTTGACAGATGTCCACATGTGGATGCTTCATTATACCATAAACTCAGCATATATAAGCCAAGCCTTATTTTTCTACCTCTGTCTGATTTCATTTCTCACACTAAGGCTGTCATTCCCGCTGTCACAGTTAGCCAGACTTAGGATAGTATCAGCTTACTTTCCCCCATGCCTCATCCATATCATCTAATCAAGCTTCTCATCCTGTCATTTCTCCCTCAGAATCATCCCTGAATTTGTTTCGTTCCTTCCATATTTTTGCTGTGACATTAATTCCTTTCTTCTTGAGCTTGTATCTGAATCAACTCGGTGCCCTTCCTTGGCATATTCCCGATGCTCCCCGCATCCCACTCTCATCTATTCTGCATGCTGCTCCCAGCATGACTTAGATTAATCGTCCCAAAGCAGGATGTGCCATGGATCCCGGCACCCTGTGCTACACTCAGACGTATCTCTGGGCCTTCCTCATCACTAAGTCTTTCTTCATGGCATTCCCTTCCCTACCTGGAAAGTCTGCCTTTCTTCTGCTCTATGGCTACTTCTATAATCAGTTGACTCAAGAGAAATCCTTCTTCCACTTGAACCCCAAGAATGCTCTCTCTGAACCTTTCATAGTTAGGGTCTGCTAACTTACACTACGTTTATCTACTTATACCAATTACTTGAGAACAGAAGTCATTTACATAGCCACATCAGGCTTAAAACAAAGGCATGTTCATAAAAACAGAAAAAAGAATATAACCTTTGAGATAAACTGCTATTCAAATCTGAGTTCGGCCATTACTTGGCTTGGGACGTAGTAAATTTGTCTAAGTGCTAAACCTGTCAAATACTATGCCAAACACTCCCTCAGCGTCTTCTCAGGAAGACTGTCCCCAACCAACCTCTTATGAAGAGGCATAAAATACTGTCTCATAGTGGGAAGTAGTGGTGCACACTTGTAATCCCAGCTCTTGGGAGGCTGAGACAGGACGAGCAGTTCCTGCATAGCCTCAGCTACTTAGTAAGGCCCTTTGCAACTCAGTGAGACCCTGTTTCAAAGTAAACAACAAAAAAAATAGGGCTGGAAGTGTAGCTCAGAAGTACAATGCCTCTAGGTTCCATCCCTAGAACCACAAATATGTATATATATATATATATATATATATATATATGTGTGTGTGTGTGTGTGTGTGTGTGTGTGTGTATGTATACACACACACACACACACACACACACACACATATATATAGTTGTTGTTTATATTTGTCATAAGTATAAACAAAATGTAGAAGAATCAGCCAGTAAGTCTTGGGAAGAGAACTACAGAGACACATAAAAATCAAATAGAAAGGAGCCGGGCATGGTGGTGCACACTTATAATCCTAGTACTTGGGAGGCTGAGACAGGAGGATCATGCAGGGTCAAAGCCAGCCTCAGCTACTTAGTGAGGCTCTCAGCAGCTTAGTAGGACCATGTTCCTAAATAAAATATAAAATGGGTCTGGGAGTGTAGCCCAAAAGTAGGAAGCCCCTGGATTTCATCCCCAGTACCACACACACACACACACACACACACACACACATCAAATAGAAAGACAAGTATGATAACACACATCTGCAATCCTAGATATTCTAGTGGCTGAAGTAGGAAGAGCATAAGTTCAAGGGCAGCCTGGGCAACTTAGCTCAGAGGTAGAATGCCCCTGAGTTTACTCTCCAGTAAAACACACACACACACACACACACACACACACACACACACACACACGACACAAAGGAAATCTGCTGTGCAAAGACACTAATGTCTGATTTCCTTCACAATAAACCCTCTACTACTTGTGGTGAATTTGTTCCCATGACAACAGGCTTCAGCTAAAGCTCCACATCTCTTGTATCTGTAAAATGGGTTAATGATGACTATCTCAAAAGATCAGAGGTGAGGAATAAATAAAACTTACATCTAAAGTGCTTAGCATGGTACCTGGCTCATATTGACAGTTTCATAGAATAGGTCTCTTTCTCTTTCAAAATAGTAAGATAGGATTAGAAGAAAAATGTATAGACAAAAAGGAATGATTTACAGAACTGACATTTTAATTCATTCATTTGAAGTGAGGAGGGAATTGAAGTCATAAATGCAAAGATAGGGTAAAGCCACAGATAGAATCAAATAGAATGAGAGGCCGGGCGTGGTGGCGCACGCTTGTAATCCCCGTGCTTGGGAGGCAGAGACAGGAGGATCACGCAGGTTCGAAGCCAGCGCTTAGGAGACCCTGTTTCCAAATAAAAATGTAAAAATAGGTCTGGGAGTATAGCCCGGAGGTAGAAGGGCTTCCAGGAACCCCAGTACCACCAAAAAAAAAAAAAAATAGAATGAGAGTGTGAGCTTAGTATGTAGTATATTGTAGAGATTAGAGATAATGAACATGTAGTAGTATTCTAGTAACCAATGTAGAGGATTTAGTATAGTGATATGAAGTGGATTTAATACAAGACAGAAAAGAGAGGAAAAAAGAGAAAAGGAATGGAGAGAAGAGAGTTGGTATGTACAAGGGATGAGGCTTAGGAAAGGGGTGAGGAAAAGATCAAACAAAGAAGCACACACACACACACACACACACACACACACACACACACAATGCAACCCTTCAAATATATGAATATTCAGCAGACTTGGCCTCTGCAGTTTCTCTCTACAGATGCTGAGTGCCACTGGTACCTTTCCTGATGCACGCCTGGTTCTCTGAGTCTCTCAGTCTATGTAGATGGCTGGTATCAATGGGGCCGGATCTAGGGTTAAGTGAAGGTCTCCCTCCATGCTTTCCACTGATGTGAAGTATGAGTCTCTCCCTGCCTACATAGGAGACAAGTGCGTCTGGGACCAAACCCAGTGTATATACAAAAGAGTATCTGTTCTCCACAGCTAGAACTGGGTTGATCTGACTTCTCCCTGTTCACCACGATTGGGTGGTCTGTGGTGTTCTCGGACATCCTACTAGTTGGATCTAGTGTTAAGCGTAGGTCTCCCTCCATGCTTTCCACTGATGCAGAGCCTGAGTCTCTCTGAGCCTCTGTTGTGTCCAGCAACAGACTCCACCCTCACCTTTATCAGGTTGAACCACAAAGTCTCAGACCAAGAGAGTTTATCACGGCTGTGTGAGTCCCTTTGGGCACCATACTGGGCATTCTCCAGAGGACCATCAGGCTCGTTTACAGTGTTGTTGAGCACTGCTCTGGATCTCTGTAGGGCATGGTGAGTTCAGCTGCCACTGCTGCAAGTTGTAGCCGGTATTTGCACAGGAGGTACTGAGGGCTTACAATTCTAATGAGCTGTAGCCACTTACTTCATTTCAAGTCATTGGTTGTTTTCTAAATATATATTATATATTAAATACACACACACACACACACATATATATTATGTATAAAACAAAACAGAATATATATATATATGTGTGTGTATATATATATATGTGTGTGTGTGTGTGTGTATATATATATATATATATATATATATATATATATATATATATAAAATCTGTTTTGATGCTGGAAATTGAACCCAGGGGGGCATTCTACCTCTAAGCTCCATCCCCAACCCTATTTTATTTTTTATTTGGAAACAGGGTCTCACTAAGTTGCAGAGGGCCTAAGTTGCTCAGGATGGCTGCAAACCTGTAATCGATCCTCCTGTCTAAGCCTCCCAAGTACTGGGATTACAAGCGTGTGCTGCAAGGCCTGGATCATTATATTCTTTTCAATGTTTAGTTGTCAACAAAAACCTACAAGAGACAAGGAAACAATAAGGTATAGATCACATACAAGAAAAAAACCAACAGTAACTGTCCCTGAAAGAACCTAGGTTTGGGACTTGATTTTATTTTATTCTGTTTTTGTGGTGCTGGGGATTGAACCCAAGGGCATTCTACTCCTGAGAAAAGTGGGTGCATTCTGTGTCCCCAGCACTTTTTATTTTGAAAAAGATGTTGCTAAGTTGCTGGGGCTAGTCTCAAACTTATTTATTTTATTTTATTTTTTGGTGGTACTGGAGTTCCTGGAAGCCTTCTACCTCTGGGCTACACTCCCAGACCTATTTTTACATTTTTAATTGGAAACAGGGTCTCTTAAGCCAGGAGGCTGGCTCCGAACCTGTGTGATCCTCCTGTCTCTGCCTCCCAAGCGTGGGGATTACAAGCATGTGCCACCACACCCGGCTTAGTCTCAAACTTATGATCCTCCTGTCTCAGTCTCCCAAGTATTGGGATTACAGTTATGCACCACCATGCCCAGCTAAAAATATATTGAATATGTTTTATACCTGTCCAATGATAAACCTCCCTGTCAGAAGCATATCTATTATATAACTTGTATTATTAAAAGTCAGAAGATGAATAGATATAATATTGATAAATTCATTGAATTCTGAATTTTGAAATTATTAACATGTCCAGGCCATGGTATTTTTTTTTATTGGTGCACTGTATTCATACATCATAGTGGGATACAAACTTTTGTAGACATACATGCACACATCGCCCAGTCAGCCCCCACCCGAACCCCACCCCATTCTCTCTCCATCCCTCCCTCCCATGCTTGGCTTAGTGGTTGACATCTAGTATTATAGCAATTTATCCAAAATTAAAAATGATAATCTCACATAACAGTTTCATTTGTCTGATACCAAGCTTTTGATGACTTAAAGATAACATTTCAATATTTCTTTTTACTTTCTTTCTTACCAGAGAATATTTTTTTTCTATTTTTTTTTAGGTGAAACTATCATATATTTATATATTTATTTTTCAGAAAAAAAAATCTATCCTAATATGGAAAATGGACTCTAGATACCCAAAATGATCTTGAAAAAGAACAAAGCTAGAAGATATATATTTTCTGATTTCAAACCATATAAAGCTACAATAATTGAAACAGTGTAGTACTATTCTAAAGGCAGATATATAAACCATTGGAGTTAAATAAAAGCCTAGAGCTAAATTCTTCCCTATATTGTCAAGTTATTTTTGACAAGGTTTCCACGAACATTTGGTGGTGGAAATAATAATCTTTTAACTAAATATTGTTGAAACATAATAATGACATGGAAAAGAATAAAGTTGGAACCTTACCTAATCCCATATACAAATATTAACTCAAAATAGATAAAAGACCTAAATATAAATCTTAAGACTATAAACTTTTAGAAGAAAATCTGGGTCATAAAACCTCACAACATTGAAATTGGCAGTGATTTCTTGGATATGATTTCAATGGCACAAGCAACAGAAGAGTATACAAACTCCCTAAAAAATAAAAAGAAATATTGTATATCCAAAGACAATGTAAACAGAGTTAACAGTTACTAATAGAATGGGATAAAATGTTTCCAAATGCTATATCTGAAGGTATATTAATATCCCAACTAGAAATCCTAAAAATTAACAACAATAAAGGCAAACAATACCATTTAGAGATAGGTAAAAGACTAACATAAATAATGAATCTCCACAGATAACCAGTCTTAGTTGTCTGTTGGATGGAAACTCTTGTTTCTCTGGTTCTGGTGTGTGTTACCTATTTCTTCTTTGTAGTTAATCTCTTTGAGTATTTTCTCTAGTGCTGGTTTTGAAGACATAAATTCCTTCAGTTTCTGTTTGTCATGGAAGCTTCTTATTTCTCCATCTAATTTGATAGAAAGTTTTGCTGGGTAGGAAATTTTTGGCTGGAAGTTGTTTTCTTTCAGAGTTTGGAATATGTTACTCCAAGCCCTTCTGGCTTTCATGACTTGGTTTGGGAAGTCTGGAGTGATTCTAATTGGTTTGCCTCTGAATATCACTTGGCCCTTTGTTTTTGTTGCCTTTAAGATTCTCTGCTTGGCTTCCACATTGGTCATTTTGACAATTATGTGGCGTGGGGATCCTCTTCTCCAATCCTGTCTAAAGGGAGTTCTATAAGTTTCCTGGATCTGTGTATCAACCTCTTGCTCTATGTTTGGAAAATTTTCTGCTATTACTTCCTTGAAGAGATTGTTGATCCCTTTGGTTTCACTTTCTTTTCCCTCCTCTATTCCAATTATTCTTAGGTTAGCTGTCTTAAAATGGGCCCATATTTCTTCAATATCAGATTCCTGCTGTCGGATATTTTTTCCTTGATTAGAAACTATGCGTTCCTTTTTGGAATGATCATCTTCTAAGAGCGAGATTCTGTTCTCCATGTGGTCTAATCGGTTGTTTGTGCTTTGAATTGAGGCCTTTACTTCATTAATTGCATCCTTTATCTCTTTCTGGCTCTCTCTGAGTTCTTTTCGAAGCACCTCTATTATTTCTACAGTTATTTTCCTGATTTGATCTTCTAGAAATCTCTGATTTTCTGTTTTATCGGGTTCTGATGTTGTGGGGTTGTGGGCATTCATTGCTCCAGTGTTATTCCTCTTTCCCATGATTTCGGAAGTTTGTGCCTTCTCTGGGTTCTTCCCTTGGGTCACTATGACTTCACATAAGGTTTTCTGGATCTCGAGTCAGTAGTATCTCAGACCCCACTACTCCTTTACTGGGTTGTATCACAGAGTCTCCGACCCAGAGAGTCGATAGAGGCTGCTTTAGACTGTGGGGGGTGCCAGGTTGCACGTTCTCCTATGGTGTGATATCTCTGCCACCACCCCTCCCCCACTGGGTCAAGTCCCAGGGAGTACAGAACTGGGATTTTTCCTCTGTGGTCCGCAATTTGACTCACTGTTCTTGAGTACGCAGATGTAGCTGTACTGGATTCGGTGAATTCTCTGCTGCTGCCGCCGGTGGCAATATGGCGCCACTGCTATGCCCTTGGCCGTTAAGCTGGCGTATTTCTTCTTGGTTTTGATTAGGCTCTTACTGAGTTGCAAAGGGCCTCAGTAAGTAGCTGAGGCTGTCTGAGAACCATGATCCTCCTGTCTCAACCTCGCAAATGCTGGGATTACAAGCATGTGCCACCACGCCCGGGTCCAGTCACTCTTCTCACTAGGCTTTAAGTGAGAGAAGAGTACCACACCCCTGCCATGAAGTTGGGCCAGGACTCATAAACCCAGCATCTGCCTCCAGTCCTTTCATATCAGCAACATCTATTGACCTCTCAACTTTCTTTTATAGAGAGACTAGAGGTTGTTTGTCAGCTAAAAGCTGCAAAAAGCAGTTTCCCTTTGCAAATCCTGCCTCAATCTCTGCAACTCACTTTAGAACTGGAATTAGTTAGCACTTTTGTCTTGGGGTCTGGGCCAAAACTGAAGCAAAAGAATCCAATTTTAACATTCCATTACATATATTTATTTTTACAAAATTGATGTGTTTCCCCCACTAGAAGTAAAATTCCAAATAGGCAGGGTCCATATCTATTTTGTTTACCATTATCTATCTAAGGGACTTAATAGTTACTAAATGATTTACAAGAACTAATATAAGAGCTCAAACACCCAGAAAGCATATTAATTTTATATATTTGTATACTATTTTCAGATTCTTCCAGAATATCTCTGCAATATGTGCAATTTTGCAAAGGCATGAATATGAGATTCATTAAAAATCTATATACTGAATATAATCTAAATGAAAACATTAAAAAAGCACCTTTCATTAAATCCAGTAAATATTTATTAAGCACCTTCTATAGGCCAAGCACTATGCTAGGAACTAATATACAGGGTTAATAATCAACATCTAGACTTCAAGGAACTTATAGGAACTTCAAGGAACTTAATAGGGAAATCATACAAAAATATTATGTAATTTCCATTTCCCATAGATATGATGGAAAAATGCATGGGGTGTATTGGCAGAGAATAAGAGAGGAAGCAGGAAGACCTGCTTGAATAGAGTGGTCAAGAGGATTTCTCTGAGCAAATGGCACGTGAGGAGAGGCCTAAAGATAAACAGCAGCCACTGTGGACACTGGGAGGGCATGGGGATGAGAGAAGACCAAGAGCAGGTGTTTGATATGGCCCATAATCTAGGGAGAAAGAAGGAAGGAGGTGAGGAAGGCTTCATGCCTTCTTATATTATCTATTTTATATATAACAAAGAGACACATTAATACTGTTTTGTAAACATATTTAACTACTTGACATTAGAACTGAATATATTACTTCTAATTTTTCCTGAGGATAGGGATAGAAAAATGTCATCCCCACCTTCCCAGTCCCCAACCCAGCAAATAAGGAGAAAAAAAATATACAACATGTGCATCTAATATGTTCCAGGTTCCTAATTTATACTGTATCTTTAATCCTCAGATCAACTCTGTAAAGTTGTTTTGTTTTTAAAAATTTACAATACTGGGGATTTAACTCAGGGCCTCATATGCTAATTATGCACTCTTCCAATGAACTACACTCCGAGTCCTACTCTGTGAGGTTAAACTGAGGAGATAAATGAAGCAATTTGCCTAAACTCATAAGACTAAGAAGTAGGTGAGCTGGAATTAAATTTCCAGTCTGTATAAAATCTCATGTCATGAGTTTTAAAACATAAAGCTAAGCTGGGTGTGGTGGCACACATTTGTAATCACAGTACTTGGGAGGCTGAGACAGGAGGATCGGAGGTTTGATGAGACATTCATCAACCTAGTCAGAGCCTGTTTCCAAATAAAATTAAAATAGGTCTGGGGACATAGCTCACACAAAGAAAGTAAAGCTAAGTGTGGTGGTGCACATTTGTAATCCTGGTACTTAGGAGGATGAGACAGGTCTAGGGATGGAACCCAGGAGCATTCGACCTCAGAGCTACACCTCCTGCCCTATTTTTTTTTTTTTTTTTTTGAAACAGGGTCTCACTAAGTTGCAGAGGACCTCACTAAGTAGCTGAGGCTGTCCACTAACTGGAATCCTCCAGTCTCAGCCTCCTGAATGCTGGGATTACAAGCACGCGCCATCACACCAGGCCAGGAGGATCTGTTTTGCAGTCAGCCTCAGCAACTTAACAAGGCCCTCTGTAACCTAGTGAGTCTCTGTTTCAAAATAAAAAATAATTTTAAAAATAGGATGGGCGTTCGTTCCCATTCTTCTACGGATCCTCCATACTGTTATCCAAAGTGGTTGTGGTTCTACCAACAATGTATTAATGTTCCTACTTCTCCACATCCTCGCCAGCATTTTTTGTTGTTTGTGTTTTAAATGATTGCCATTCTAGCCAGGTGTGGTGGCACACACTTGTAGTCCCCACCCTTGGGAGGCTAAGATAGGAGGATTGCACAGGTTCGAAGCCAGCCTCAGCTACTTAGTGAGGCTCTCAGTGGCTTGGTGAGATCCTGTTTCCAAATAAAATATAGAATAGGTCTGGGAGTGTAGCCCGGAGATGGAAAGCCCATGGGTTCCACCCTCGTACCACAAAAAATAAAATAAAATAAAAAAATAAATGATTGCCATTCTAGTTGGAGTTAGGTGGAATCCCAGGGTAGTTTTGATTTGCAGCTCTCTGATTGCTAATGATGTTGAGCATTTTTTCATAATTTTATTGACCATTTGAATTTCTTCTTTTGTGAAGTGTCTATTTAGTTCACTTGCCTTTTTTTTTTTTTTTTTTTTTTTTTTTTTTTTTTTGCGGGTCTGGGGATGGAACCCAGGGGTATTCAACCTCCGAGCTACACCCCCTGCCCTATTTTTTATTCTTTATTTTGAAACTGGGTCTTACTAAGTTGCAGAGGGCCTCACTAAGTAGCTGAGGCTGTACGTAAACTGTGATCCTTTGGTCTCAGCCTCCCGAATGCTGGGATTACAAGCGTGCGCCACCACACCCGGCTCTCACTTCCCCATTTTTTGATTGGGTTATTTGTTTTCTTAGTGCTGAGTTTTTTGAGTTCTCTGTATATGCTATATAATAGTCCTCTATTGGAGGAATAGTTGGCAAAAATTTCTCCCATTTTGTTGACACTTTGTTGAGATTCTTGATAATTTCCTTTGATTTACAGAAGTTTTCCAGTTTAATGCAATTCCAAGTATTGATCTTCCTATTAGTTTGTTGTGCCTTTGGGATCTTGTTGAAAAAGTTTTTATCTGTGCCTATGTGTTGCAGTGTTGGGTCTATGCCCTCTTCAAGGAGCTGCAAGGTCTCTGCTCTGATTTCCAAGTCTTTGATCCATCTTGAATTGACTCTTGTGCAAGGTGAGAAAGTGAGTTCATTTCATTTTTCTGCATATAGTTAACCAATTTTGCCAACATCATTTGTTGAAAAGGCTATCTCTTTTCCCAGTGCATATTTTTGGGCTTTTTATCAATAATCAATTGGCCATAAGTGTGCATATTTGTTTTTAAGTCTTCTATTCTGTTCCATTGGTCTATGTATCTGTTTTTATGATAGTACCATGCTGTTTTTATTACTATGGCTTTGTAGTATAGTTTAAAGTCAGTTAAGTCTCCCGCATGGTTTTTGTTGCTGAGAACTACTTTGGCTATTCTGAGTTTTTTGTTGTTTTAAATTAATTTAAGGACTGATTTTCTTTGTCTATAGAGTAATGACCTTGGTAATTTAATAGGTATTGCATTGAATCTGTAGATCACTTTTAAAAGAAAGGCCATTTTGATTATATTTATTGTGCCTATCCAAGAACATGGAAGATCCTTCCATCTTCTAAGATCCATCAATACCACTTCTGGGTATCTACCCAAACGAATGAAAACCAAACTACCAAACTAATGCGTGTGTATCTGTGGTCATAGCTGAGAATTCACGATTATCAAACTATGGAACCAGCCAAAATGCCCATCAAGAGATGAATGGATTACAAAACTATGGAATATGTACACGACGGAATTTTACTCAACCATAAAGAAGACAAAATTATGTCATTTACAGGGAAATGGATGGAACTGGAGAACATTATGCTAAGTGAGATTAGTAAGTCACACACAAAAAGAAACTGGATTCTCTCTCTAATATGTGGAAGCTAGGGGGAAAAAGGGTCATAGGATGACTTCTAGATGAAGGAAGAGAAGCCATAGGAGAGCAAATAAGGAGGCCTAACTGGGGGTGATGAGAGGAGGAAAGAGAAAAATCCCCTAATGTATATTATGTACATTTACAAACACATCAAAGACAATTACTAAGCCAAACATGAAAAGGAGAGAGAGGGGAGGGAATGGAAGGGGGGGACCTGGGGAAGGGCTAAATGAGTGATGTGTGCATGTATGCCTCTACTATCTTGTACTCCATTTAGATGTATGACTACAGTGCACCAATGAAAATAAAAAATAAATAAATAAATAAAATAGGCTGGTGTCGTGGCTCAGAGGCAGAATGCTCCTGGGTTCAATCCCCAATACCAATAAATATAAATTATAAACAAACAAATATAAAATAGTATAGATATTTGAGGTGTCCTGAATCACTAATGGCAAGTCTGACATCTTACATTCAAAAATATATACATTTTTTATACTGGGGATTGAACCCATAGGCATTTTTTTTTTTGGTGGTACTGGGGTTCCTGGAAGCCCTTCTACCTCTGGGCCACACTCCCAGACCTATTTTATATTTTTGAAACAGGGTCTCTTACGCCAGCACAGCTGGCTTCGAACCTGCACAATCCTCCTGTCTCCGCCTCCCAAGCACAGGGATTACAAGCGTGCGCCACCACGCCCGGCTTCCTAGCCCTTTTTTTAAAACAGGGTTTCACCAAGTTGCTTAGAGTCTCACTAAGCTGCTGAGGCTGGCACTAAACCTGCTGCAATTCTTCTATCTCAGCCTCCCAAATATATTAGAATTACAGAGTGAGCCAACTTTCCTGGCATGCATTCAAATTTTAAAAATCTTTTTCTACAAACCAGAAACACAAGCAGCCACAACCAACAATTATTTTAATAGATGATTTAAAATGCAAGCTGTAGGCCAGACATGATGGCACACACCTATAATGCCAGTACTTGGGAGACTGAAACAGGAAGATTGCAGAATTATGGCCATTCTCGGCAACTTGGTAAAGCTCTGAGTAACTTAGCAAGATCCTGTTTCAAAATAAAAAAACAAAGTAGGGCTAGAGATAACTTAGAGGTAAAATGCCCCTGGATTCAATCCTCAGTACAAAAAAATGCAAGTTGTATATTAAAATAGGTAGAAATGATAGTGAAAACATTTCCTGTTTTGTTGAACTCTTAGCACATCAAAAGAGGTGGATTCCAAATGTCTGCAGGATACAAGATCATATTTGGAATTAAAGTAATATAACCTTTACTATAATATGGTCAACAACAGAAATCCCATTGATATACCAACCTCAGAAAAAATGCCTTTTTATATTTACCAAATCCTGCTTAATTAGAGATGATGATTTTTTGGGGATATCTATATATCTGAGTAAACTCTCTCAATTTTCACCAAATTATAAGACTACATGTTTAAGTTTGGTTCTTTGGGAAACTAATATATATTCTACCTACTTCAAGTAAAAAATGTTTATAAAGGTGATACCTGGAGTAATAAGACCATCCTAGTAGCCTAGCATGGGAGTGCACACCTGTAATCTCAGTACTTGGGAGGCTGAGACAGGAGAATTCCAGTTTAAGACCAGTCTAGCAATTTAGCAAAACTCTGTTTCAAAATATAAAGGGCTGAGAGTGTAGCTCAGAGGTAGAATCTCCCTGGGTGCAATCTCCTTATCAAAAAAAAGGCAAACAAACAAAAACCCAGACCACCCTAGATATCCACAAACAGAAACCCAACTACAGGTGTGGGCTGGAAGCTGTTCTACATTCAAAGCAGAAGTCAGTCCCGCATGACTGGTGATGGTTCATGAGCATGGTCGCTCATAAATTCTCACTACTTCACTCTACTGCAGGCTTCGGTCTCTTGCTCCTCCTGTCCTGGACTTCTCTGATTTCCCACAGTGTCTGCTCTGTTTAAGGATGGCCTTCACATGGCCCTTTGTAACCTCGCCAGCTTGTATACTCATTCTGGCCTTTGGGTCTCACTACCCACACTATGTTATATAATCTATAACTTATCTAAGAAAAACAGATAAAGAGAGACACTGACTGACCCAGTTCATCTTTTGCCAGGTTTGACAACACTCTAGTCCAGTCAATTCTATCCAAGAAGAGGACTGGGTCACAGGATACAGAGCACACAATGCTCTCTCGTCTGTACCTACGGCTGGGGTAGCTTCCATTAGAATGCGAGACGGTTAGAACAGGCAAAAACGTTTCCTCCTCATAGTCCAACCCAAGTTTCCATGTCATTATCTTTTTACTGCCCAAACCCTCAAGGGAACCACCTCTCAGGAGTTCTTTCTTTTTCTCAAATACATTACACTGAAAGCACAATGATAATGTTGGCAACTACACTGATTACATGACTAACATATGCTGCAGCCTCTAATGAGGCTGTATCATTCGCTTCATACTCTCAAATCCCAAGAAAGAACTTCTCCAAAAGTTACAACCCACAATTTTCAGGAATTAGAAATTCTTACAATCAGCCGGGCGTGGTGGCGCACGCTTGTAATCCCCGCGCTTGGGAGGCAGAGACAGGAGGATCGCGCAGGTTTGAAGCCAGCCGCGCGATGGCTTAGGAGACCCTGTTTCCAAATAAAAATGTAAAAATAGGTCTGGGAGTGTAGCCCGGAGGTAGAAGGGCTTCCAGGAACCCCAGTACCACCAAATACAAAAAAAGAAATTCTTATAATCACCCAAAAATAGAGTTAAGAATTCCAGTCCTCAACAAGAAGTCAATACAAGTCTCTGGGGAAGTTTGCTTCAGCCTTTCTGCACAGGATGGAACTGGAAATGTTATCATGTCCCTGCAGTAAGAAAGTCAAAAACACCTGGAAAATACTGTTTTGTATCTCCAGGGCCTAGTGTGGTAGTAAACCCAGAAGGGTCAGAATGGGCTGACAATTTAGCACTCGTTTTCAAATAGGCTAATTTTAGTCATTTCTAATGAGTGAACAAATGTTAATTCTGGATACATGATTATTACTACAAGTATTTTCCAATATTTAAAACGATCTAAAAACCAAAATGTATTTTACTGTTGTTTACAAATAAATATTGCAAGGATCCTCATTCCGGCCACATGAAAGCTGCATGTAGCACTCCTCTGGGTGTGGGCAAGAATTAGGGAGTTCTTCCTGCGGCCTTTTGTGCTGGGAAGTCAATATGTAATTGACCGCAATGCAATAATATATGTTGGGACAGAATGAACAAGTTATCCCCTTCCAAAACCACCTTAACTGTCATCTCAATATACGTTGGACTTCACTAAAGTTTTAAGCAGTTCTGTGTTAGAGGATTCCAAAAAATGTCCTCAAGTGTGGAGTTGCAAGATTGAGAGCCATGCCCCATGATAGTTATATTACACAATATATTCAACACCTCACTGGCTGAGCCTTCAAAATGTGTCCCACATAATCATTATCTTATCGTCCAACTTTTGCCTCCTCTCCTATATCTTTCCTTTCCTCTTTGTTCTTTTGAAACCCACATCCTTTAGTACACCACCATCTCCTTTAAGAAATAACTATTTCCTTCCTTTCTTTCTTCCTTCCTTTTTTTTTTTTTTTGGTGGTGGGGGGTTTACTGGGGATTGAATCCAAAGGTATTCTACCTCCTAGCTATACCCCAGACCCTCTTTATATTTTGAATTAGGGTCTTCCTAAATTTCTGATGTTGGACTCAAACCTGCAATCCTCCTGTTTTAACCTCACAAGTACTGGGATTATAAACATGGGGCACCTTGCCCAACTTCCTCCTGTTGTTTCTTGAATCTTGAAAACTGCACTGCTCGGTGCAATTGAATGCTAATGGAATTTCTGTCCATTTCTTTACTGATCTCACAAAGAGAAAGGGAGAATGCTAGTCATTTGTATTCTTTAATATGTATGTATATGAATGTTGAGAGAAACAGAAATGAAAAGGGCCTAGAGTAATAGAAAGAGGGAGAGAGAAAGATTTGAGTTTGAGTTATCTTCACTAGCAAGGCTGCTACACCTGAGGTTGTCCTAAAGACCAAATCATAAACATAACTAAATGCAATGTTATACCCTGTATTGGATACTTATATGAAAAAAAGAACATTAGTTAAAAAAAATAGGAGCCGGATATGGTGGTGCACACTTGTAATCCCAGCATTTGGGAGGCTGTCTCAGCTACTATGAAGACAGCCTCAGCTACTACCTAGTGAGGCCCTTTGCAACTCAGTAAGACCCTGTTTCAAAATAAAGAATAAAAAATATGGCTGGGGGTGTAGCTCGGAGGTACAATGCCCCTGGGTTCCACACACAAAATAAATCCAAATAAAGTCTGGAGTTCAGTTAAGAGCAATGCACTGGGGCTGGGGTTATAGCTTACTAGTAGAATATCTGCTTAGTATGTTTGAGGCTCTCAACCCACATCATCAGGGGAAAAAAAGTAATGTACCAATTTATATTTCTTAGCTTTGACAAGTGCCTTACGGTTACATAAGATTAACATTAGGGAAAACTGGTATGGGTGTATAGAAACACGCTGCATTGTCTTAAACTTTTCTATAAATGCAAAAGAGATCCAAACTAAAAAGTTATTTAAAACTACATATGCACTGCCAAGTGCAGTGGTGCGTGCCTATGATCCTAGTACTTAGAAGATGGAGACAGGAAAATCACAGGTTAGAAACCAGCCTCAGGATCTTAGCAAGACTCTCAGTAACCTAGTAAAAGAGTTTCAAAACAAAACAAAAAATAAATCAATAAAATCAGGGTGTAGCTTAGAGGTAAAAACCATATATGCATGTTGTTAAAATTAAATAAGCAGAAAGCCATTGGCCTGGGGCTATTTCTGTATTTTGAGTGCCTAAATAACAAAATTACTAGCTAACAGTACAAAACAAACCCAATGTCAATTTACCAGTATATTTTTGTAACAGCCAGGTTTCAGCCAATCATGGATTATTCTATGCTCAAATAAACACTGTTGAATTTTTTATCTAAAAATTTTCTTCTAATACCATATATATGTATATCATGCACACACATACACGAAGTTGCATGTGTATAATAATAAGTATGTGGCCGGGCGCGGTGGCGCACGCTTGTAATCCCAGCGCTTGGGAGGCTGAGACAGGAGGATTGCACAGGTTTGAAGCCAGCCTCAGCAACTTAGTGAGACCCTGTTTCCAAATAAAATATTTTAAAAATAGGTCTGGGAGTATAGCCTGGAGGTAGAAAACCCCTGGGTTCCACCCCCAGTACCACACACACAAAAAAAGGATATAAGTATGTAGATAGACATAGATATGTAATTTACCATTTGAGAATTTTCTTTCTTCAAAATCTCACTGGTCTATTCTACTCCACTAAGTAGAATAATGCTCATTCATTTTCCTGAAGACTGTGGAGAAAGATGAAGACAAACTTTGATACCATTCTGTTCTCCCCACCCCCAATTTTTTCTAGCTGCCTCAATACTCTTCTCCTGATATATAGTAGGTGTCTGGTTATCTATTGTTGCATAACAAACTAGCCTAAAACATTTTATTATAACTCACAGTGTGTGTGTGTGTGTGTGTGTGATTTCTGGGGATTAAACCCAGAGGCATTCTACCTCCAAGATATACCCCCAGACCTATTTTACTTTTTATTTTGAAACAGGGTCTCACTAAGTTGCTGAGGCTAACTTGGAATCTGTGATCCTCCTGTCTCATACTCCCAAGTACTGGGATTACAGGCGTGTGTCACCTAGCTCACAATTTTGTTGGCCAGAATTTGGGCAGGACTCAGCCGGGTGATTTTTAGTCTCCACATGGCAACACTGGGTCACTCAGCTAGTGGATGGGAGGGTCTGGTCTGAAAGTAAAGATGGCACGTTCAGTACTTAGGAGGAAGACAGGAGGATCACAGGCTCAAGGGCAGCCTCACTAACGCATCTAGACACTCAGCAACCTAGTGGCACCCTGTTTCAAAACAGAAAAATGGAAAGGTTTGACCTTAGAGATAGAATGCCCCTTGGCTCAATCCCCAGTAACACACACACACGCACGCACGCATGCACGCACGCACGCACGCACACATGTGTACACAAAGTGGGCACATTGCACATTATAAGTATCATCTCCAAAAGGATGGCCTCCAGATACAGAAATTCTTTTGTGGTAGCTCAGAGCTACTGCAATGTTGTAAAAGATAGAAAGTTGATGCTACCAGTCTTTAAAGGCCTTTTAAGGCCAAGAAACTAACAGAGCATTATTTCCCCCATATTTCATCGATCAGAATCGTTAGAGAACCTGTATAGATTCAAAGAGACATAAACCCTACCCCTCAACGAAAGGGCTGTTGAAGAATTTGTGGCCATCCTTAATCCGCCACGCTAAGTGCTAGAAGTATACATCTCCACACTATTTGTCTGATGAATGAGGAAATTAACAAGTCTCTTCTAGTTCACTATTGTCAACCTTAAATAACAAACGTAGACTCTCTAAAGAGTAAAGACACTTACCTGACAATAAACAGGGAACATTGCAAAAGGAACATGTATACTGTGGAAACCATGGGTGCACTCCAAGGGGATGGGTAAAGGGAAACTTCTTAAGCCAAATGAGAAGCTTCCCATACTTCATTGTTGTTGTTTTGTTTGACTTTTTAGTGCTGGAGATTGAACCCAGAGGCTTTCTACCTCAGAGCTACACACTCAACCATTTATTTATTTATTCATTCATTTGTACTAGCGCCATCTTTTTTTTTTTTTTTAAACAGGGTCTCGCTAGGTTGCTAAGCATCTTGCTAAGTTTCTGAGGCTGGTCTTGAACCTGCAATTCTCCTGTCTCAGCCTCTCAAGTACTGGGATTATAGACATGCACCACTGCACTGGGCTTATTTTTTATTTTGAAAGAGTCTTGCTAAGTTTCTAAGGGTCTCACTGAGTTGCTGAGACCAGACTCAAACCTGTGGTCCTCTTGTCTCAGCCTCCCAAGTACTGGGATTACAGGCTTATATCACTATGCCCAGTTTACATATATTACTTTGAAACAGTTATATGTGTATATATTATTTTAAACAATAATCCCTGGCTCTAAGGATTAAGAACAAGGGTGTTCAGGGGAGACAAGAGTGGTGCCAATCCAAGGCTGAACAGACACTTACCAGACAGGCTTCCTTGCAGAAGTACTCTTTGTCTAAGGTTGTGTTGGTTGGCCTTTGCATGAGGATATGGTTCTGGCTGGTTATTTCTGATAGTTCTTGTTATTGGACATATGTGCATGGGATTCCCTTCTTCAAGACTTCCTGAATTTATTTTACTTATTATGATTAAAGCTTCACACAAGTGACTCCATTTTGCTTCTGAAAAAATTCACACTATCTAGTAAAAAAGATAGACATGAACCGGGCGTGGTGGCGCACGCTTGTAATCCCGGCGCTTGGGAGGCTGAGACAGGAGGATCGCACAGGTTCGAAGCCAGCCTCAGCTACTTACTGAGGCTCTCGGCAACTTAGTGAGACCCTGTTTCCAAATAAAATAGAAAATAGGTCTGGGAGTATAGCCCGGAGGTAGAAAGCCTCTGGGTTCCACTCCCAGTACCACCAAAAAAAAAAAAAAAAGATAGACATGTAGACAATTAAACTATAGGTAAATACTTTACAAAAGTAATTGTTTTGCTTACATTCCTGGGAATTGATTGAAAATAAAATTATCTTTGATTTATGAGAGCTTAGCTCTTTGTCTTTTTTTTTTTTTAATTTAAAGACACAGAGTCTAGTCGGGTGTGGTGGTCCACACTTGTAATCCCCGCGCTTGAGACAGAGACAGGAGGGTCGCGCAGGTTTGAAGCCAGCCGCGCACGCTGGCTTAGGAGACCCTGTTTCCAAATACAAAGTATAAAATAGGTTTGGGTGTGTAGCCCGGAGGTAGAAGGGTTTCCAGGAACCCCAGTACCACCCCCACCCCAAAAAACGACACAGTCTTGCCAGGCATGGTGGTACACTCCTATAATTCCACTATTTGGGAGGCTAAGACTGGAGGATCGCAGGTTCAACAACTTAGCGAGACTCTATTTCAAAACTTAAAAAAAAAAAAAAATTTAAGGGCTGGGGATGTATCGCAAAGGTAGAATGCCCCTGAGTTCAATCCCAAGTACAGAGAGGGAGAGAGACAGACAGACTGTCACTATTTTGCCCATATTCCTGGGCTCAAGGGATCTTTCTGCCGTAGCTTCTATAAGAGCTGGAACTATAAGCATGCACCACCATGCCCAGTTTATTTCATTCTTTAATTGAAGTTGGGCATTGAAGTGGTTTCATTTTTAAAACATTTTTATGTTAACATTAGAAGGTAAAAATATTTTTCTTTAATTCTAAATGCAAAAGTTAAGGCAATAATGTACAAAAGTACTGACCATGGTGTGCCAAATTTTCTTTGGAAAGGTATAGGAAGAGTCATTAAAATAGAAAAAAAAAAAAAAAGCCAGGCGTGGTGGCGCACGCTTGTAATCCCCGTGCTTGGGAGGCAGAGACAGGAGGATCATGCTGGTTCGGAGCCAGCCCTGCTGGCTTAAGAGACCCTGTTTCCAAATAAAAAAAAAAAAATAGGTCTGGGAGTGTAGCCCAGAGGTAGAAGGGCTTCCAGGAACCCCAGGACCACCAAAAAAAAAAAAAAGAAGAAAGAAAGAAAGAAAAGAAAGTAACGCCAGGATGAAATGCAATTGGAATTCATGCCTCGGTGGAAGAAATACAAAATATCATAACTATTCTGGAAAAACATGTGGGAAAATTTTTATAATATTAAACATGCAGCCAGGCGTGGTGATGTATGCCTATAATCACAGTACTTGAAAGGCTAAGATGGGAGGATCACAGGTTCCCAGCCAGCCTCAGCAACTAAGTAAGGCTCTCCATAACTTAGTGAGATGCTGTTTCAAGAAAAATAAAAAGAATAAAATACAGGTAGGGGTGTGGCTCAGAAGTAGAATGCCTCTGGGTTCCATTCCCAGTAACCTCCTCCCCCAAAAAAGAAAAGAAAAATTGCACATGCACCAGCAATCTTGTCCTCCTAGAGCAAGGGTCAGCATGCCACTTCCATTAAAGGACCAGATAAGACATACGAACTTTGTAGGCCACATACTTGGCTGCAACTACTCAACTCAGTCATTGTAGCATGAAGGCCATAACAGACAATTTGTAAATGAATGAATATGGCAGCGTTTCAGCAAACCTTTACTTAAAAAACAAGCCATGAACCTGGTGTGGTAGTGCATGCTTGTAATCCCCACGCTTGGGAGGTGGAGACAGGAGGATCACACAAGTTAGAAGCCAGCTGCACTGGCTTAAGAGACCCTGTTTCCAAATAAAAAAGTATAAAATAGGTCTGGGAGTGTAGCCCGAGGTAGAAGGGCTTTCAGGAACCCCAGTACCACACACACACACACACACACACACACACACAAGTAGGTCTAGGAGTGTAGCCCGAGGTAGAAGGGTTTTCAAGAACCCCACTATTACCAAAAAAAAAAAAAAAAAAAAAAAAAAAAAAAAACAAGCCATGGGATGGACTGACCCTTTGGCCTAGAGAAAAAAAATGCATGCCCATAAAAATTTCATTTTGCAGCAGCTTTTCCCCCCTAATAGACCATTTATGTATTTATTTATTTATTTGGTGGTACTGGAGATGGAACTCTTCTACCTCTGAGCTACACTCCCAGACCTATTTTTTTAAATATATGTTTTATTTGGAACTTGCGCGATACTCCTGTCTCCACCTCCCAAGCGTAGGGATTATAAGCGTGCGCCACCACGCCCAGCTGACCTTTTATTTTTCACAGGTATTTTCTAATATTTTTTGAGGAACTGGGGAACTCAGTCCAGGGGAAATTCTACCTCTGAGCTCTACCCCAGACCTATTTTTTTATTCTTTATTTTGAAACAGGGTATCACTAAGTTGCAGAGGGCCTCACTACTTTAAGTAGCGGAGGCTGGCTGCAAACCTGTAAATCTTCCTGTCTCAGCCTCCCAAGTACCAGGAGTACAAGTGTGTGCCACCATGCATGGCTAAGACTTTTTTTTTATCAGGTGCCACCCATCTGTAATCCCATTGAGTTTGTAGGCTGAAGTAGGAGGACCAGAAGTTTGAGGCCAGCCTGAGCAATTTAGTAAGACCCTGTCTCAAAATTAAAAATAAAAAAAGCTAGATAATGTAGTTCAGTGGCAGAGTGTCCCATGGTTCCATTCCGGTACTGCAAGAAAGAAAAAAAAAGATCACTTTTTAGAGCAGTTTTAGGTTTACAACAAAACTGACAAGATACAGAGATTTCTCATCTGCCCCTTCCCCCATGCACAGCTTCCACCCGCCATCACTATCCCCCACTCAGTAGGACATTTAGTATAACCGATGAGTCTACACGTATTACCACCCGAGTTCGTAAGTTTGCACACTATATAGGATTGAACAAACTTATGATGATACAGCTACCATTATATTATCATACAGGGCAATTTCGTTGCCCTAAAAATTCCCTCTATCTGCCTACCCACCCTGCTGCACCAGCTCCTGATAAACGCTGTCTGAACAGTGCTGCCTTTTCCAGAATAACACATAGTTGGAATCATACAGCACGTGTCTTTTCTTCAGACTGGCTTTTTTTTTTTTTTTTTTTTTTTGCTGAGTTAAATGCACTTAAGTTTCTTCCATATATTTTCACAGCTTGATAGTTCCTTTCTTTTAGTGCAGAATAACATTCCGTAGTTGGGTAGCACAATTCATTTTCCTGTTCACTCACTGAAGGCCATCTTGGTTGCTTACAAGTTTTGATAGTTATAAAGCTGCTATAAACATCAGTGTTCAGGGTTTTATGTGGAGATGAGTTTTAAACTTCATTGGGTAAATACCACAGAGCACAGTTACTGGACTGTATGATAAGAGTATGCTTTGTTTTGTAAGAAACCGATCAAACTGTTTTTTTAAACCGACTGCCACCATTTTACATTTTTACCAGCGTTGAATGAGATTTACCATTGTTCCACATCCTCGCCAGCATTTGGTGCGTCAGTGTCCTGGATTTTGTCCTAGAATAGTATTTAGTGATATCTCATTATTATTTTAAATAGCATTTCCCTGATGAAACATGATGTGGCACATATTTTCATATACTTATTTAACACCTGTATGGCCTCTTTACCTGTTAACGTCTTTGGCCTTTTTTTTTTTTTTTTTTTTTTTCAGGACTGAGGATGGAACCCAGGGTTAGAGTTAGGGTTAGGGTTAGGGTTAGGGTTAGAGTTAGGGTTAGGGTTAGGGTTAGGGTTCTGTCTTCTACCTCTGAGCTACACTCCCAGCCCTATTTTTCATTATTTATTTTTGAAACAGGGTCTCACTGAGTTGCAGAGGGCCTCACTAAGTAGCTGAAGCTGGCTGCAAACCTGTGATGAGCCTCCCAAGTACTGGAATTATAAACTTATAAATGTGTGCCACCTCGCCCAGCTCTTTGGACCTTTTTTTTTTTTTTTTCCCAGTACTGGGGACGGAATCCAGAGACATTCTACCTCCTAGCTACACACCCAGCCCTATTTTTTAGTTTTTTATTTTGAAACAGGGTTTCACTGAGTTGTAAAGGGCCTAAGTAGTCACTAAGTAGCTCTGGCTGTCCACAAACTGTGATCCTTCTGTCTGAGCCTCCAGAAGGTTGTTTTGTGTTCTAAGTTTTGAGTTTTTTTTTTTTTTTTTTTTTTTTGGTGTACTGGGGGTGGAACCCAGAGGCTTTCTACCTTCGGGCTACGCTCCCAGACCTATTTTATATTTTATTTGGAAACAGGGTCTCACTGAGTTGCTGAGAGCCTCACTAAGTAGCTGAGGCTGGCTTCGAACCTGCGCGATCCTCCTGTCTCAGCCTCCCGAGGGCGGGGATTACAAGCGTGCGCCACCACGCCCGGCTTAAGTTTTGAGTTTTAAGAACTTGCTATACTATAGCTGGGTGTGGTGGCTCAAGCTTGTAATCCCAGTACTTGAGAGGCTGAAACAGGAGAATCACAGGTTCACGGCCATCCTCAGCTCTTTAGTGAGGCCCTCTGCAACTTAGTGAGACCCTGTTTCAAATTATGTATATATTTTTCAAAAAGAGGGCTGGGAGTATATCTCAGAGGTAGAAAGCCCCTGGGTTCCAACCCCAGTACCACAGAAAAAAAGAACTTGTTGCATATGTTGGATAATAGTTCTTGACCTAATATGTCTTTTGCAAATATCTTCCAGCCCAGTGTCTTTCACAGAGCCCAAACTTAATTTCAGTGAAGTCCAAATTATCGGTTCTTTCATTCAAGGATCATACCCTTGGTGCTATATCTACAAAGCCATAGCCAAAGTCAAAGTCATCTAATTTTTTTTCCCTATGTTACTGTATCAATAAGGGTTCCCCGGAAACAGAACCAATAGGAGAAATATAGAGAATTGTCATAAGATTTTTGGCTCCTATGAAGATAAAAGCTGAAAAATGTCATGACATGCCATCAGCAAGCTGGAGACCCATGAAGGCTAATGGTGTGGTTCAAAGGACTGAATATGAGAAAGTAAATAGTGTAAGATTCCTGTCTGAGTCTGGAGGCCTAACACCAGGAGTGCTGATGTCAGAGGAAGATTGATGCTCCAGCCCGGGCAGTCAGGCAGGGAATAAATCCAACCTTCCTCTACCTTTTTGTTCTGATCAGGCCCTGAACAGACTGGATAAGGTCCACCCACATCGGGGAGGGCCATCTGTTTTACTCAGCCTACCAATTCAAATGCTAATCTTTTCTAGAAATACCCTCACAGATACTCTCAGAAATGTTTAGCCAAATATCTGAATATCTCTTACAGAGTCAAATTGACACATAAAATCAACAACCACAGTTATCTTCTAGGAACTTCATAGTTTTGTGTTTTACGTTTAGATCTATGATACATTGTGAATTAACTTTTGTGAAGCGGTAAAAGAAAAATTCTGAGATGTCCTAAAATAAATTTCCTGTTCTTTCCCCTTTCTCTCTCCCTCTCTCCCTCCCTCTTCCTTTCCTCCTATACTAGAGATTGAAACTACCAACACTTTTCCACAAATTACATTCCCAGTTCTTTTTATTTTATTTATTCATTGGCTTATTTTTGGTACTGGGTATTAACCGAGAGGCATTCTACCTCCGAGTTACATCCCCAGCACTTTTTATTTTGAAAAGGGTCTCACTAAGTTGCTAAGAATTTCACTAAATTGCTGAGGCTGGCCTTGAACCTACAGCCCTCCTGTGTCCACCTCCCAAGTATTGGGATTATAGGCATATGCCACTGCACCTGGGCATTATTTTTTATTGAGACAGGACTTCACTAAATTGCTCAGGTGTCCTTGAATTTGCAATCCTACTGTCAGTCTCAAGGGTAGCTGGGATTATAGGCATGTGCCACCACACTAAGATGGGTTTGTTCTCTCTTTTTTTTTTTTAATAACCTGATTAGAAACCAAGTTTTTATGCCTTGTAAGAACTAGCTTTTAGGGTTGTTGATCTTCTCTACTGATTTCCTGCTTCCATTTCATTGTTCTAATTTTTGTTATTGATATTTCTGTATTTTTTAAATGTTTCTCCATTTCTAGTTTTCTAAGGCGAAAGCTTAAATGATAGCTGAATGTGGTATTGCACATCTGTAATCCCAGTACTTGAGGGGCTGAGACAGGAGGATTGAAGGTTCAAGAACAGCCTCAGAAAGTAGTGAGATATCAACCTAGTGAGACCCTGTTTCAAAATAAAAATAAAATAAGGCTAGGGGTGTAGCTCAGAGGTAGATTGCCCCTGGGATCAATCCCCAGGACCACACACACACACACACACACACACACACACACACACAGCTTAAATGATTTATTTTAGATCTTTCTTCTTCTCTCATATATGCACTATATGCTATAAATTTCCCACTAAGCACTGATTTCACTCTATTCCACAAATTTTGATAAGTTGTCATTATTTTCATTTTGTTTAACATAGTCTTTCATTTCTTTTGAAATTTTTTTCTTTGACCCATGTGTTATTTATAAGCATAATCTCCAAGTACTCTTTAATTTTTAAACTATCATCTGTTAATTATTTCCAGTTTAACTCCATTGTGGTCTGAGAGAAGACACTATGTGATTTCTATTCTTTACAATTTGTTAAGGTGTGTTTTATGGCCCAGAAGGCAGTCTACCATGGTGAATGTCCCGTGTGAGTTTGAATTCATATTCTACTGTTCTAGCATGAGGTAGTGGGTAGACGTTTATCACATCCATTTGATTTATGATGGTGTGGTGGTGAAAAATGCTGATTTACTGATTTGCTGCCTCCTAGAACTATTTCTGAGAGAGGAGTACTAAAGTTTCCAACTACAACAATGGGTTCATCCATTTTTCCTTATAATTCTTTATTTTGGGGCACTAAAGATTGAGCTCAGGACATTGTACATGCTGGACAAGTACTCTTATCACTGAGCTATCTCCACAGCCTCTTTCTGCAATTCTATCAGTATGGGACTCATGTCCTTTTTTGTTTTGTTTTTTGCAGTACTGGGGACTGAACCCAGGGCATTCTATCTCTGAGATATATTCTCAGATCTATTTTATTTTTTAGTGTGGAACAGGGTCTCACTGACTTACCATATACTGCTACCCTTGAACCTGCAATCCTCCTGGCTCACTCTTCCAATCCTGAGGGGATTGCAGGTATGTGCCACCTCACCCAGGTAGACTATTTTAATGTATATGCTTTCAATATTTATATTTGAAGTGGGTTTTTTTTTTTTTTGGTGGTACTGGGGTTCCTGGAAGCCCTTCTACCTCCGGGCTACACTCCCAGACCTATTTTATATTTTTATTTAGAAACAGGGTCTCCTGGCGGACTTCTGGGAAGATGGCGACCGAGAAAAGTGGGGCTTAAGAGCCCCGCTAACAACTAATCTCCATTACCACAAAATCAGCGCCTTTCATAGCCAGAAAACACCATCACCAGAGAAACAAAAAAATTACCAGGCTCCAGAGAGAAAGCGGACTGAGAACAGAGCTCAGAGCCACAGAGGAGATACACCGGCCTCACGCCCGAGGCCGCGGCAGCAGCGCCATACTGCTGGCGGCAGCAGCGACTTCACCGGACGACTACAGCAAGCCGAGGTGAGCCGCTGCGGAACAGCCAGGCGGGATTTCTCGCCACAGGTAAAATCTAAAGCTCCCAGTGGCTGAGCTCAGCACACGCTGCAGGGATTCAGAGTGGAAATCAAAACCAAGAAGAAATACGCTAGCCTCACGGCCGAGGGCGTAGCAACGGCGCCATATTGCCACCGGTGGCAGCAGCAGAGAATTCACCGAATCCAGTATAGCTACATCTGCGTACTCAAGAACAGTGAGTCAAATTGCGGGCCACAGAGGAGAAATCCCAGTATTGTACTCCCTGGGACTTGACCCAGTGGGGGAGGGGCGGTGGCAGAGATATCACACCATAGGAGAACGTGCAACCTGGCACCCCCCACAGTCTAAAGCAGCCTCTATCGACTCTCTGGGTCGGAGACTCTGTGATACAACACAGTAAAGGAGTAGTGGGGTCTGAGATACTACTGACTCGAGATCCAGAACACCTTAAGTGAAGTCATAGTGACCCAAGGGAAGAACCCAGAGAAGGCACAAACTTCCGAAATCATGGGAAAGAGGAATAATACTGGAGCAATGAATGCCCACAACCCCACAACATCAGAACCCGATAAAACAGAAAATCAGAGATTTCTAGAAGATCAAATCAGGAAAATAACTGTAGAAATAATAGAGGTGCTTCGAAGAACTCAGAGAGAGCCAGAAAGAGATAAAGGATGCAATTAATGAAGTAAAGGCCTCAATTCAAAGTACAAACAACCGATTAGACCACATGGAGAAAAGAATCTCGCTCTTAGAAGATGAGCAATACGAAAATGAACACATAGTTTCTAATCTAGAAAAAAATATCCGACAGCAGGAATCTGACATTGAAGAAATATGGGCCAATTTTAAGAGAGCTAACCTAAGAATAATTGGAATAGAGGAGGGAAAAGAAAGTGAAACCAAAGGGATCAACAATCTCTTCAAGGAAGTAATAGCAGAAAATTTTCCAAACATAGAGCAAGAGGTTGATACACAGGTCCAGGAAACTTATAGAACTCCCTTTAGACAGGATCAAAGAAGAGGATCCCCACGCCACATAATTGTCAAAATGACCAATGTGGAAGCCAAGCAGAGAATCTTAAAGGCAACAAAAACAAAGGGCCAAGTGACATTCAGAGGCAAACCAATTAGAATCACTCCAGACTTCCCAAACCAAGTCATGAGAGCCAGAAGGGCTTGGAGTAACATATTCCAAACTCTGAAAGAAAACAACTTCCAGCCAAAAATTTCCTACCCAGCAAAACTTTCTATCAAATTATAGATGGAGAAATAAGAAGCTTCCATGACAAACAGAAACTGAAGGAATTTATGTCTTCAAAACCAGCACTAGAGAAAATACTCAAAGAGATTAACTACAAAGAAGAAATAGGTAACACACACCAGAACAAGAGAAACAAGATTTTCCTCCAACAGACAACTAAGATTGGTTATCTGTGGAGATTCATTATTTATGTTAGTCTTTTACCTATCTCTAAATGGTATTGTTTGCCTTTATTGTTGTTAATTTTTAGGCTTTCTAGTTGGAATATTAATATACCTTCAGATATAGCATTTGGAAACATTTTATCCAATTCTATTAGTAACTTTTAACTCTGTTTACATTGTCTTTGGATATACAATATTTCTTTTTATTTTTTAGGGAGTTTGTATACTCTTCTGTTGCCTGTGCCTTTGAAATCATATCCAAGAAATCACTGCCAATTTCAATGTTGTGAGGTTTTATGACCCAGATTTTTTTCTAAAAGTTTATAGTCTTAAGATTTATATTTAGGTCTTTTATCTATTTTTGAGTTAATATTTGTATATGGGATTAGGTAAGGGTCCAACTTTATTCTTTTCCATGTAATTATTATGTTTCAACAATATTTAGTTAAAAGATTATTATTTCCACCACCAAATGTTCGTGGAAACCTTGTCAAAAATAACTTGACAATATAGGGAAGAATTTAGCTCTAGGCTTGTATTTAACTCCAATGGTTTATATATCTGCCTTTAGAATAGTACTACACTGTTTCAATTATTGTAGCTTTATATGGTTTGAAATCAGAAAATATATATCTTCTAGCTTTGTTCTTTTTCAAGATCGTTTTGGGTATCTAGAGTCCATTTTCCATATTAGGATAGTTTTTTTCTGAAAAATAAATATATAAATATATGATAGTTTCACCTAAAAAAAATAGAAAAAAAATATTCTCTGGCAAGAAAGAAAGTAAAAAGAAATATTGAAATGTTATCTTTAAGTCATCAAAAGCTTGGTATCAGACAAATGAAACTGTTATGTGAGATTATCATTTTTAATTTTGGATAAATTGCTATAATACTAGATGTCAACCACTAAGCCAAGCATGGGAGGGAGGGATGGGGAGAGAATGGGGTGGAGTTCGGGTGGGGGCTGACTGGGCGATGTGTGCATGTATGTCTACAAAAGTTTGTATCCCACTATGATGTATGAATACAGTGCACCAATAAAAAAAAAATTAAAACAAAAAAAAGAAACAGGGTCTCCTAAGCCAGCGCACGCGGCTGGCTTCGAACCTCTGCGATCCTCCTGTCTCCGCCTCCCAAGCGCGGGGATTACAAGCATGCGCCACCATGCCCGGCCTGAAGTGGGTTTCTTTTTAAAACAACTAAATAACCAATTTATTAAAACAGGTGACTTTGGTATCTTTGATGGAGATGTCAACCTCAGCTTCTCAAAAGGACTGGGAAAATCCATGAGCCACTTCTGGATTCTCATCTGGAGTTAGTCTCATGTCTGAGAACCTTCCCCACAAGGCATTTTTTTTGTGGTATTCCTTTAAGTCTTAATAGGCATCTGAACTGGTCCTTTCACTTTGAGATTCTTTTCCTTTGCTCCTCTAATGAAGATAGTATATACCTTCATGTTGCAGCTGATTAGAGTAATTCTACTTTAGTGAACTGGAATCTCTTGTTTTATAGGTGTCTTTCTGGTGTATTTAATAACTGTGGTACAGCGTATTAACCAACTTGTTCCTTGGCAAGAATGAACAGCAGCGAGTCAGAAGCATAAGACGAGGGACCTGAGCTCCACAGTACCAGCAGACATGCCTTCCTCAGAAAAAGCTGAAGTAAGCAGGTTTCTTGTAGACAGCATATAGTTGGGTCTTGTTTAATGACCCACTTTTTCCTTTTCTTTCATTTTCTTCTGTGTATGTGCACATGTGTGTAAGCGTGTGTGTGTGTGTGTGTGTGTGTGTGTGTGTGTGTGTGTGTGTGACTGGAGATCGAACCCAAGGCCTCACATACGATGAGCAAGCACTTTGCCACTGAACTATATCTCCATCCCTTTTTATGTTTTGAGATAGGATTTCACTAGGTTGTGAAGGTTGACCTCAAACTTGTCATCCTCTTGCCTTAGGCTCCCAAGCTGCAAGGATTAGAGGTAGGCATCACTGCATCCAGTCTGTAGTTCTAATCTTTATTGTTCTATAGGTAAGGAGCCTTATTCCTTTGATTTCTTTCACAATGTTTTTCTTTAACTTTGATTTCTTATAGTTTAAAACTCATATGCCTCCGTGTAGATTTTTGGCATTTATTTTGTCTCTTGTCCTCTGAACTTCCTGGCTCTACAATTTGGTGTTTGATGTTAATTTGGAAAATTTTTTTGTCATTATTTTTCCAAATATATCTTCTATTCCTTATTTTCCTTTCTCTTTTTTCTGATACTCCAATGACACATGTTGTACCTTATGCGGTTGTTCCACAATCCTTGGATTTTTTCAGTTTTTATTCTCTTTGCTGTTCAGCTTTGGAGATTTATATCCTTAAGCTCAGAGACTTTTTTCCTAGCTGTGTCTGATCTAACAGTAAGCCTATCAAAGGCACTGTCAATGTCTGTTCCACTGCTTTGGATATTTAGCATTTCATTTTTGTTTTTCTTAAGATCTCTCTGCTTACACCGTTGATCTGTTTTCCCATATCACCTATTTCATTCACTTGAGTCCTTAGTATATTCATTCTTACTGTTTTAATTTCTGGTCTGATAATCCTACCATCCTTGTCACGTTGGGTTCTGGTGCTTGTATGATCACTTTGTAAAAGGCAAGCCACCTAACCTAACTATACTACATCTTTGTCCTCCAAGTGACCCTGTGTTCCAGTAAAAACCACAATGTTAAGGGCTAGAAACTAGAGTGACTCCATGTTTGCCCCTACCTTCACCCCTGCCTTCAACCTGCGATAACTGAAAATTCCCTTGAACCCTCGCCAGCCAATCAGCTTAAAGGTCAGGTCCCCAGGGGACTGGGAGAACTAACCATCATTCTGTTTTCCAGATCGTGGCGTCCTGAACCTTAACAATTTCTTGGCAATTCCCAGACCACAGGATCCTGAACCTTGGAAATGGACAATCAATGCCCAACACGGTTTGCTAGCCGCCTCACCTGAAATGAGCACCTGCTATTGTCCTTTATGTAATGTGGTTTTTGTCTTTATAAACCCTTAGCCCCGGCCAGTCGGCGCACCCCTCTAGTCAGATTTCTAGACTGAGGGTACTGCCTCTGGCCAGCTAATAAAGGCTTCAATTGGCGCATTCCCTTGGACTCTCAAGGCTCATTTCTCGTTAAACCTGCATACAACATTTGGAGGTCCCTGCGAGATTTTTAAGAGAAGTTCAGAGTTCTCAGTGGGAACCAAATTTTGCCTCCGTTTGTGGTCCTTTGGCCTGGCTGAGGGGGTAGAGGGGAGCTCCGGAGATGATGTTCCTCAGCCTCACTCTCCGATGCCACCCAAATCCACAATCGGACGCCCTCTGATGAAGCCACCTGGGTTTCTGGTGGGTCAACCAGCTGGGGAATTCCAACAGGCTGGACACAGCTGCTCACTCTGACTATAGAGTCTAAACCAGACGTCATTCCAGCCTCCTGTCAGGTTTTCTGTTCTGTATTTTTGTTTGGGTGTATGCGCTTGTGTTGCTTTGTGTATGTGTGGGCTGCCTGCGGGAGTAGAGGGGAGCTCCTGAGAAGGTTCCTCAGCCTCACTTTCTGATAACACCCCACCCACCTAGGTTATCACGCAGTAAATCCATCACAATGGATATATCCATTGACAGATTGCAACCCTCAGGACCCGATTACATCAACTCTGAACATTAGTACATGAGCTTTTCAGGATATATCCTATAACTAACCGTAATATGTCTTCTAGTATGCCTTATAATTTTCTTATGATAGCTGAACATAATGTACCGGATAAAAATAATGACCTTAAATAAGCCTTTAGTAATGTAGTCAGGTGTAGGGGAGGGGAAGCATCCTATGACCCCATAATTAGGTATATTTTATTTTATTGTTGTGGGAGAGGTACAGGGGATTGAACCCAGGGACATTCTACTCTGAGCTACACCCCAGCCCTATTTTTTATTCTTTACTTTGAAAAAGGGTCTTACTAAGTTGCAGAGGGCATCACTAAGTAGCTGAGGCTGGACACAAACCTGTAATCCTCCTGTCTCAGCCTCCCAAGTACTGGTATTACAAGCATGTGCCACCACACCCAATATATATATATATATATATATATATATATATATATATATATACATATATATATAATTTAAAATATAAATAAATATAAATATATAAAATAAATATAAAATAAATTATATATAATATATATATTGGCAGTACTGGGGTTCCTGGAAACCCTTCTACATCTGGGCTACACTCCCAGACACCTATTTTTTATATTTTAATTTGGAAACAGGGTCTCTTAAGCCAGCAAGGCTGGCTTTGAACCTGCACAGTCCTTCTGTCTCTGCCTCCCAAGCGTGGGGATTACAAGCTGCACCACCACGCCCGGCTATAATTAGATATATTTTAGATTCACAAGTATTTCCCATATCCTTCTCCTTCTATGGATGGATACAGTGGGCAAGAGTTGGGTAATTACATTTTCCAACATGCAAGACTTAGGTTCTCCTAAAATCCCATGCTATATATTGAATGTTCCTCCAAACTCATGTTGAAAGCTAATAGCCATCATGACTATTAAAGAAGTGGGACATGGTGGTACACGCCTATAATCCCAGTACTTAGAGGCTGAGACAGGAGGATCACAGGTTCAAGACCAACCTCAGCAACCTAGCGCGACCCTCAGCAATTTAGCGAGATCTTATTTCAAGTTAAAAAATAAAATAAAAAGCTCAGAGGCAGAATGCCCCAGGGTTCAATCACTCATACCAAAAATTAAAGTATAGGAGGAGCCTTAATGGGTGATAATACCATTATCAAAATAGTATATAAGATAACCTCAAGAGTGGATTCCTGATCACAGGGATGGGTTTAAGGGTTGGGAATTGAGATTGGTAGTAGAGTGCCTGTGCAGCACGGGCAAGGCCCTGGCCTCACCAAAAACATTTTTTTTTTTAAAGAAAAGAGGCTTGATTTTCTCGATCTCTAAAACATGCTTGCTTGCCTGCCATGTCACAATGCAGTGTGAAGGCCCTTGCGGACGCCAGCACCAAGTTTCTGCAGTTCCTGGTTTCCAGAAATATAAGCCAAATAAACTTGTATTATTAAATTACTCAATCTGCGGTATTGTCATAGCAGCAGCAAAGTCATTTTCTCATTGTCTCTTTTTTGTACTTTTATTAGTGTTTTGTAAGTAGATATCATAGTGAGATTCAAAGTAATACAAACATACATGCACACAAACATACATGCACACATCACCTGGTATAGTTCCCTCCCTATCACACCCTGCTCCCCCATCCTTTCTCCCCATACATGGTAGTGAAACTGGTAGTCATACCTTCAAGTATAGACCTCAGCTCAAGTACCAGGATTACAGGCATGTGCTACCACACCCAGATAACCCATTAAAATTTTTATAATGAATCTGGCACTGTGGTGTATGCAACTCCAGCTACTCAGGAGACAGGGGCAAGAGGATCACAAGTTCGAGGCCATCTTATGCCACTTAGCAAGAGACCTGTCTCAAAAAAGAATTTTATTTTTTGTGATACTGAGTTTCCTGGAAACCCTTCTACCTCCGGGATACCCTCCCAGACCTATTTTTATATGTTTTTATTTGGAAACAGGGTCATCTGGCTTCGAACCTGCAGGATCCTTTTGTCTCCGCCTCCCAAGTGCAGGGATTACAAGCTTGTGCCACACGCCCGGCTCAAAAAAGAATTCTAAAAAGGGCTGACAAAGCCCTAGGTTTTATTCCCAGTACAGGAAAAAGGGAAGATGAAGAGGAGTAGGAGGAAGAAGAGAAGGAGGAGGAGGAGGAGGAGGAGGAGGAGGAGGAGGAGGAGGATTATGATAGGTAAAGTAAACGTCTCAGTGTTTCACACTTATCCTTGAATAGAATCCAGTTTGTTTTGTTTTTGTGGTACTGGGGATTGAACTCAGGAGCATTCTACCTCCAAGCTATACCCCAACCCTAATTTTTATTTTTTACTTTGAAACAGAGTCTCACCAAGTTGCAGAGGGCCTCACTAAGGAGCTGAGGCTGGACGCGAACTTGCAATCTTTCTGTCTCAGCCTCCCAAGCACTGGGATTACAAGCGTGCCCTCCCACGCCCAGCTAGAATCCAGTTATTAATAAAAGAATTTTAATAATAAAAATGTAAACAATGAAAAGGGAAATCTAATTGTTCTTTGACTGCAAAATGAACAAAACTGGAGAACAGAGGACAGTAGTTCCAGGATGGAGGTATGGTAGAATCACTCTGACAAAAGATCAGATAGTAACACAGGAGGAAGAGAGCTTTGGATTTTGCTTGATTCTGAAAATCCAAGCCCGGGTCACAGAGGTATTGAGTCTCTATTGCTTCTCACATTAACTGCAGTCAGGTCATTATAATAAATTCTGTGGCTATTACATTCATATTGACTTCATTATTTTAACTATTTCCAACCATAGAAGAAGTCATGACCAACAGAAAGACAACTGATCCACTGCTACGACTGAGCTCAGTAAGTAAATATAATTGCGCTCCTACAGAAGAGTGGACTACGGCAAGACAGATAGCCCCGACTAAGATTTGTCCACCTTCTCTTACCACTGTCTGTCCAGGATGATTGGATTTGACCAGAAGAGGATTAACAACACCTGGTTTAATTACTAATATTTTCAATTAATTATTTCTAATTAATAATATTTTAATTATTATTTAATTATTTCTAATTACTAATATTTTCAATTATTTCTCTTATTTTTTCAATTTACCACTTTGTTGTAGTTGTTTCCTCTTCCCTGCCGCTCTGTAGGGGTGGTCATAATTTTCATTTCCAATTTTCCTCCAATGGCTTGGAAACTATAGTTTTTCTGTTCCTCTTATAATTACCCTTGAATTTTAAGAAATACACTGCCATTTTGTTTTAAGAAACATTGCCAGAAGTCTAACAAAATCAGTATCTATCACGTTCCTTGCTGGCTTCTGTCCACCCTCACCCTAACACATCCTAACACCTAAGGGTATCATCTGAGACTCCAGTCTCAAACTATTAGGTTGCCTTAATGAGTCAATAATTAATTTGACTTAACTATTTTGTATGATCAGTGTATTCACCACTATTTTCTCTATTATCTCTTCCTTATCCTTGGATTTGTTTTGCATAAACAATGCCTATAATAATTATTTGACAAGAAAAAAGTAGAGAATGTATATACATATATTCAAAATCAGTGGAAAATCCTCACAGAGAAGCATTAGTGAGAACTCTGGGGAAAAAATTATTTCTGTAAACTTTCTACATCTCAACTAGGTCCTGTTCCCAAGAGTCCATTGAGGCATCAGTGGATTAATTCACTAATAAGATCAGAGCCCTCATAATCACTTCCCAAAAGCCCCACCTCTGAGCACATAAGACTTTGAGGGTTATTCTTGATCAAAACATAACATTCTGCCCTGGCCTCAAAGGCTCGTGCCCATCTCAAAATTCAAAATGCATTCAGTCCATCTCTAAGAGTTCCCATAGTCGTAACAGTTCAAGCATTGCTCGAAAGTCCCAGTCCAAAGTCTCCCTTCAAGCTGGGCCTGGTGGCATGTACCTATAATACCAATTGGGAGACTGAGAATGGAGGATTGCAGGTTTGAAGCCAACATACACAATAACTTAGTGAGACCCCATTCCAAAATAAAAAATAAAACAGGGCTATGAGCGCAACTCAGACATAGAATTCCCCTGGGTTCATCCCCCAGTACACACACACGTCTGCTCTCAGACTCAAGGCAAACTCTCAACTTCAATCCTCTGTAAAAGTAAAAAGGCAAGTTACATGACTCTAACATACAAGAGTACAGAGTAAACATTCCCATTCCAAAAGGGAGAAGTGGAAATATAGGAAGAAGGAATGGGGCCAAAGTAAGACAAAACCCAGCAGGGCAAATCTGAGGCCTGTAGCTCTATGTTGAGCACCCAGGGCATGTGGTGGTGCTGCGTGGGCCCCACGGGGCTGGGAAGCCCCACTCCCGTGGCCGGCTGGTTCCAACCCATGTGGCTTCTTTCTTGGGCTGGCTCATCTTGCTACCTATGGCTTTTACTGGCAGATGTTCCAAGGTTCTGGAATCTCTTAATACCTGGAGTTCCCATTACAGCTTCAATTTCATTCTCACAGCTTCACCCACAGCCCTCTCAAGGGGCTTGCAGGCAGGGATTCTGGCCCTGACACGACACCTGGCCCACGGGCCTCCTTCGCGTAGAAGCCTGTCTGACCCCATAACTCCATCATGCATCATTCTCGCAAAAACATCGTGTGTATGATACTCAGGTCTGCTGCCAGCTCAAACAGTAGGCAGGCCCCCTGGAGCAATATCTGTAACGGCTTCTGAGGCCTGTACAGCCGAGCAGGGCGAGGCACATCCTGAGGAAGCTACTTTCTAGACAGCCTATGAAAGAAGGGTGCTTTGTGATCCCTTCCCAAAAGCAACATTTCTCAAATGGATTTTCATTTTTACACCCTTGGTGGCATCTTGCTAGTTTCTGAGATGCTCCGAAATCCTCTTTCCTACCATATCTGTGCAAAACAATTGGTTTCTCTTTCTCTTTTTTATTTTATTTGCAGTATTGGGAATAGAACCCAGGGGTGCTCTACCACTAAACTACGCTTCCAGTCCTTTTATTTTTTATTTTGAAATAGAGTCTCAATAAATTTCCCAGGCTAGCCTCAAGCCTATGATTCTCCCAAGTACTGAGATTACAGGTCTGCTGCACTGCTCCCAGCTTCAGTTTCTCTATGTTTTGTTTTGGTATTGGGGGTTGAACCCAGAGGCGTCTTACCTAAGAGAAATACCCTTGGCCCTATTTTATGTTTTACTTTGAACAAGGTCTCACTAAGTTGCAAAAGGCCTTGCTAAGTTGCTGAAGCTGGCCACGAACCTACAAGACCCCCTCCCCAACTTGTTGGGTTTCTCGTTATTCTTCATACTGGATTTATGATTATGTATTTAGGTTACATGGTTGTCTACGTCTCTCCCTAAATTAAGGAAGTTACTTTATTTGGTTCCTCAGCATATATGCAGAAACTAGAACAGTGTGCACTCATAGCAGGGCAGGAGGTACGCAAGTGTTCATTTATTTTTATTTATTTTTTTGGTGGTACTGGGGTTCCTGGAAGCCCTTCTACCTCCAGGCTACACTTCCATGGGCTACACTTCCAGACCTATTTTATACTTTTTATTTGGAAACAGGGTCTCTTAAACCAACGCGGCTGACTTCGAACCTGCGCGATCCTCCTGTCTCCGCCTCCCAAGCGCAGGGATTACAAGCATGCGCCACCACATCCGGCGGTACTCAAGTGTTCAATCAAAGACTGAATATGTACTTAACAGGTTTGGGGAAAGATTGCAGTTTTGGATTTTTTAATCTGAAATGTCCATACACTATCCCAGTGGAAATGTTAAACAGACAGACTTAATAGAACTTCAGGAGAAAGATCTAGGACAGAAAGATTGATGTGAGAGTAACCAATGAGTACATGGTAACTAAAGCCATCTAACAGAATGGAAATATAGAAAGAGAATAAAATTTAAAACACAATAAAAAAGGGAGGCCAAGCTCAAAGAGAGCAATCAAATTAATAAGAGGATAACAATAAGTAAGCAAACCACAAACATGTGATACCTCAGAAAATATTTCAAATAGAGTAAATAATGCCAAATATTACAAAAAGACGAGGACTAAGACTACCAGGATTTACTGAAAACCCCATTAATAATCTAGGATAACAGCATCAATGGGTATTAGAAATAAAATGTTATTTATTTATTTATTTATTTATTTATTTATTTATTTATTTATTTGGTGGTACTGGGGTTCCTGGAAGCCCTTCTACCTCCGGGCTACAGTCCCGGACCTATTTTTATATGTTTATTTGGAAACAGGGTTTCTTAAGCCAGAGCAAGCGGCTGGCTTCGAAATTGCTCGATCCTCCTGTCTCCGCCCCCCAAGCACGGGGATTACAAGCGTGCGCCACCACATCTGGCTTAAAATGTTATTTAAAAATTAAATGGGAGGAGAATTGATAAGGCTGCCAAAAACTGGGGATGCTTATGGTAAAACAAGATTGAAGGATGGGCATAGTGGTGCGTGCCCGTAATTTTAATACTTGGGAGGCTAAGACAGGAGGATAGCAGGTTTGGAGCCAGCCTCAGCTACTCAGTGTGGCTCACATCAACAAAACCCTGTTTCCAAATAAAATGGGTCTGAAGGTGTAGCTCAGAGGTAGAATTCCCCTAGGTTTAATCCCCACACCACCACCCCCAAAGAAAATGGGAGGTGAGCCTATTTGAATAATCATGAAATAGAATCCATATAGAGTGGGAAATCAATGACAGACAATTGCTAGAGCTTTGAGTACTGTAGATAGAAAGGAGATAGGACTCAGAACACAAAAAGATTCGTCCTAGCCTGGTAATTCTGCTTCTGCTGCAATTGAAGGAAAGTTAGGTGGGACTTAACACTTATAGACAGAAGGGCAATAAAAACTAAGGGATACTTTCAAATTTCTTTATGAACTTGAGGTGAGAGCAGGAGATCTGCTAGGATTGAGAACAAGAAGGAAGATATGTGCACAGCGGGGAATGGTGGTGCATGCCTGTAATTCCAGTACTTGGAAGGCTGAGAAAGGAGGATCACAGGTTCAAGACCAGGCTCAGGAACTCAGTGAGATCATGTTTCAAAAGAAAAAAGAAAAAGGGCCAGGCGTGGTGGCGCACGCTTGTAATCCCGGTGTTCAGAAGGCTAAGACAGGAGGATCACGGTTCGTGGACAGCCTCTGGGTTCCATACCAGACCCGAAAAAAAAAAAAGTATCAGCAACAGAACACTTCAAGTATAGGTGGAAAAGATGAATAAGTTAAAAAGAAAAAAACAGGAAAGTGCTACTGGAGAAGAATGTAGAGGAAGTCTCAAGATGCCAAGTAAAGGTGTGGAGGGGCCAGTGGAATAAGAACTCTGAGAAGACTGAAGGCTGAAAGCATGCATACAACAGTAGAGAAGTGATTTTCATCGCTAACGAACCTTCTCTAGTATATCATATGTACATGTTCATGAGAATGTGCATAAATTAAACATAGGTTCAGTTAAATCAATGCCTAAAAAGTTTAACACTGACGAGGCAGGCCGCGAACTCCATCCCAAAGCACTGCTGAGCATACCTCCTGGACAACACGAGCAAAGCTCATCCTCCTGAGCTGAAAAAATTTATGGACAAGAAGTTGTCACTGAAAATAAATGGTGAGTCGGATGTGGTGGCGCACACTTGTAATCCCAGCATTCGGGAGGCTGAGACCGGAGGATCGCAGTTCGCAGACAGCCTCAGCTACTTAGTGAGGCCCTCCTCAACTCAGTGAGACCCTGTTGCAAAATAAAGAATAAAAAAAAATAGGGCAGGGGGTGTAGCTCGGAGGTCCAATTCCCCTGGGTTCCATCCCCAGATCTGAAAAAAAAAAAAAAAAAAAAAAAAAAAAAAAAAAGAAAGAAAAGAAAAGAAAGTAAATGGTGGCAGAAATGTCCAAGAATATTACGGGCTTTGATCCCTTCATGAATCTCGTGATAGATGAATGGGTGGAGATGGCAACCAGTGGACAACAGAACAATACTGGAATGGTGGTAATATGAGGAACAGTATCATCATGTTAGAAGCCTTGGAACGAGTAGAATAATGGCTGTTGAACAGAAATCCACGTCCTCTCTCCAAAGGGCCTGCTTTACTGACACAAAAACTGGGCTGCGTACATTTTCATATGAAACTTTTTGTTAAATAAACTTTTGTATTAGTAAAAAAAAAAAAAAAAAGTTTAACACTGACTAGCCTCAGATCATTGAGAGTGAAAAAAAGATTCAAAGTCCCCTGCTTTCACTGGTGAGTCACAAAATCCTTCAAGGATGAAATAATGTTTTGAATAAAGCAAAAATAAATCACAGGTCTAAGTTGATCTGCTAATTTTATAAAAAAGAAAACAAACTTCCAGAATTAAGTAATTTGCTTTTATATTCAGTGATTTGCCATAGCAACAAATTTAAAATTGGAACTTTACAGATAATATTTTTCATGCATAGAGAATAACTCATTCCTCACCCTCCAGAAGTATTTTACAATTATCAATGTCTCCCATAAAAGATTTGCCACAAATACTGTGTTTATTTTATTAAATATATTACATGATTCCTATGTAATATATTTAGTACTTCCTAGATTACATACTTCCTATGTAATATATATGTACTTCCTAGATTTCCATTTCTTTGCCAAAAGTTTTCAAGGGAAAAAAAAGATACGCTGGATCAATATAAATGCTACATGTCATTTTATTTCTTTGTTGACCCCCCAAAAAAGCCTTTGGTGCTTCTCAGATTTGAGTTATTTTAAATAAAAAAACCACTAATTTGGAAAATTTTTTATGTGGCAATATACAGTCTATCCGCATTTGCAGACTCTTAATTTGCAGGTTTTCCTACTTGCTAAAATTCATTTGTAACCCCAAAGCTAATACTTGCAGTGTTTTCATCGTCATTTGAGGACATGTACAAAGTACCAAAAACAATGAATCATATGATACACAGATTCTCAGGTGAAGTTCAAACAAGGCAAAGCTCTGCCTTCCTCTTTCAGGTTTCATGCTGTTAACAAGTGGTCTTTCCATGGTCTATTTAGTGTCACTTTTTTTTTTTTTAGTTTGGTTTTTTGGTGATAATTTCACATTTTTTAACATGGCTAAAATTTGTTGTAAATCTTAGAGCTGCAAAATTGGCATACAGTATTCCAATTCTAAAGAATAATACAATCTGAGAGTTTTCTCACAAAGAATTTCAAGTAAAGACACAGTGACTCTGAGCAGGTAATGCCTTTCTTAAAATTTAGACAAATATTTGCTTGAAAATAAGACGTCATTTCTTTCCTTTATACTGACCTCAGTTGTAGGTTTTTTATTTATTTTTACACTTCTATATTTAGCTCTGATTTGAAGTTTCTTAAAAGACCGACTGTTGTATGTCTAACATTTTATACAGTTCCTGAAACCTATTTTCCAAAAAAAAATTACTGGAGAACTAAGTTATCAGAGGACAAAGAGTGAGCAGTTCTGAACTCTGCTTCCAGGTCCTTTCCTTACTGAATCAGAACTCACTACCCTCTGGCATATCAGTGCATGTCAAAAATCAAAAAGCACACCTAATCTCTGAGTGTCCAGTGTGTGTAATAGGGTTAATTAAATAAGCATGATCAAATCCTTGGCCATGTGATCAAACTGAATCTTTTTCCCTCATTTCTTCCCAGGAGTTTGAGCTCATATCACATAAATCAAAACTCTAGCCGGGCGTGGTGGCGCACACTTGTAATCCCCGCGCTTGGGAGGCGGAGACAGGAGGATCGCGCAGGTTGGAAGCTAGCCGTTGGAAGCTAGCCGCGCTGGCTTAGGAGACCCTGTTTCCAAATTTAAAAAAAAAAAAAAAAGTATAAAATAGGTCTGGGAGTGTAGCCCAGAGGTAGAAGCCTTCCAGGAACCCCAGGACCACCAAAAGAAAAAACTTCTCATCTTCTAGCTGCATCAGCTGCATTGTTGTTATTTCTGGGGCAGCCAGTCATCATCATAAAACTATCTAGAGGACCCTAATGTTTCACATTTTAAATGGCCCCCAATCACAGGGCTGAACTGCTGTCTAGTGTCTCAGAGTAGAAGGCAGCTAGGAAAACTACCTGTATAAGATAAACTTCATTCGAGCAGGTATTACAGTGCCAAAGACCATGTGTTCAACACTAATAAATTAATAATAACCTGGGCAGAGTGTCACATGCCTGTAATTCTAGCTACTTGAAAGGATAAGGCAGAAGGATCACAAATTTGAGGCTAGCCTCAACAACTTACCAAGCCCCTGCATCAAAATAAATAAATAAATAAATGGACTTGGGATATAGCTCAGTGATAAACCACACCTGGGTTCAATCCACAGTACTGAAAACACACACACACACACACACACACACACACACACACACACACACACACACTAAAGTGATTTAAAACAGAGATTAGCCGAGCGTGGTGGCTTGTAATCCCCGCATTTGGGAGGCTGAGACAGGAGGATCGTACAAGGTTCGAAGCCAGCCTCAGCTACTTAGTGAGGCTCTCAGCAACTTAGTGAGACCGTTTCCAAATAAAGTATGAAATAGGTCTGGGAGTATAGCCCAGAGGTAGAAAGCCTCTGGGTACCCCCCCCACACACACACAAACAGATAAAACAAGGTAGGTTCTGAGGGGCTAATAAAAGTGTGTGACCAGCGGCTCACAGAAACTTGGTCCAGGATTTCTCCTAGGAGCAATGGCTAAGCGTTCAGTGATGTGGTATTCACAAATTTGTAGAATGTGACTCTTGGGCTGCTGATGAAGCCCAGTGGAGCATTTGCCTAGCATGCACAAGGCTTTTATTCTGATAGCAACACACATATGTGCAAGCACACATGTGCACATGCACATGTACACACACACACACACGTACACACACACACACACACACACACACACACACACACACTATTAACTACCCCCAAAATAAAAAATGGCCTTTTGAAAAGCTGGGTGTGGTGGAGCAGACTTATAATCCCAGTGCTTGGGAGTTAGAGACAAGAGGATCACAGGTTCAAGGACAGCCTCAGCAAGTAGTGAGACTCTCATCAACTAACCAAGCCCCTATTTCAAAATAAAAAAAACAAAATAGGGATGGGGGTATAGATGGGAGGTAGAATGCCCCTGAGTCCAATCCCTTGTGCCACAAAAAAAGTAATTGCCCCTTGAATGTGACACATTTATGCTTGAAAAAAGTAACAAGGCACAGAAATAAAATTCATCCATCAAAATAAGCTACTATTTCCCAGCATATGGTATTATCACAAGGGTACTCAATAAATAAATCTAGGTGTCCAATAAATAGTTCAAAAAACTAAGCTCTATAATTCTATGAAAAAGACACCCACCATTCAATATTCTTTCCCAGCCAGGACAAAGATAAACCAATTTTCTGCCATTATTTGGAGCATGTGGCAGCAGTCATTACAAGATGAAATACAAAACCATTACAGTATAGTCAGAAAAGGGAAAAAGTCTGTTCAAAATGTGTAACAGGAACAAGGTTTGGTTGAATATAAAATATTTAGAGCCAGGCATGCTGGCACATGCTTGCAATCCTAATACTTCGGAGGCAGAGACAGAAGGATCACAGGTTGATGCCAGCCTCAACAGCTTAGCAAGACTCTGTTTCAAAATAAAAAATAAAACAGGATTTGGGGGGTAGCTAGAAGGTATAATGTCTCTGGGTTCAACCTTCAGTACCAAAAAATCATAAAAAAAAAATACACTGCTTGGGAGGCTAAGGCAGAAGAATGAAAGTCCAAAACCAGCCTCAACAAGATACAGTCTCAAAATTTTAAAACGGTGCTAGGCATGACGACTCATGCCTATAATTCCAGTACTTGAAGGCTGAGACAGGAGGATTGAGGGTTCAAGGCCAGCCTCAGCAACTTAGCAAGGCCCTCAGCAACTTGGCAAAACATTGTTTCAAAATAAAAACTAAAAAGCACTGACAGGGGAGGGAGAGAGGTAGCTGAAAGGTAGAATGGCCCTAGTTCAATTCCTTGAACCCAAAGGGAGGAAACATTATAACAGGATTGAAGAAGTAGCTCAGTAGTAGGGCATCTTCCTACCAAGTCAATCCTTGGTGAATTACAAGCAACACCACAACCAGAACAAATAGCAGAAGACTGGAGCGCACGGTGATGCATGCACGGTGATGCATGCACGGTGATGCATGCGCGGTGATGCATGCGCGGTGACGCATGCCTGCGATCCCCGTGACTCAGGAGGCTGAGATGAGAAGAGCACACACAGGACACCAGCCTGGGAAACTCAGATAGGTTTGTCTCCAAAAAGTATTTTAGAGGACTGGGGATGTAGCTCAGTACTCCTGGGAGCAATCCCCAGCACTACGAAAAAGAAGGAAGAGAGGGGGAGGGGGAGGAGGGATCAAAAGACTATGTCAAGAGGTTTGGCACCAGTGAACAGGCACCGTAAGTCTTAACAAATTGGTTAAGGTCTTTTTGTTTTGTTGGTACAAGAAATTGAACCCGGGGGTGCTCTACCTCCAAGCTACATCCTCGGACATACTTTCGTTTTATTTTGAAACAGAATGCTGAAGGACTCACTAAGATGCTGAAGCTGTCCTCAAACCTGCAATTCTCTTCCCTCAGCTTCCCAAGTGCTGAGAGAGATTACAGACCTGTGCCACCACACCCAGCACTCCCACCCCTTTTATTGTTATTTGGAAACAAGATCTCACTAGGTTGCTGAGAGTCTCATTATACTGCTGAGGCTGGCCTCAAACCTGTGATCCTCCTGACTCAACCTCCCAGGCATGCGCCAACACACTTGGCTCAAACTGGTAAGATTTTGCTTAGTCCCACAAATTTTTTACACAATTGTGATGATTCGTTTTATATGTTCACTTGGGTAGTCCGTGGTAACTAGATAGGTGTTTCTGTGAACTGTGAAAGAGATTAACTTTTATATGAGTAGCAGACTGTCCTCCTTAATGTGGTTGGGCCTCATCCAGTCGCCAAAGGCCTGAAGAAAAAGACTACCTGATCTACCCTGAGAGGTATTTTTGCTTGAATGTTGTTTCAAATTTAAAATATCCCCCAAAACTTCATGCACGGACAACTCCACCAGGCTCCGAGGTGGGACACAGCTGCAGGCTGGATCCCTGAACGGGCCGCAGTCCCTCGCTGCTCACTCTCTCTCTGCTCCCCATACCCACGAGCTGAGATCCCCATCCCTCCTCCACTGTGCCCGAAAGGCCTGGTGTACAGTGGTTCCCGCCAGGAGCCAGCTGATCATGGACTTGACCTCTGATATTACACCCCTAAAATAAACCTGCCTTCCTCTAAGCTGTTCCCTAAAGGCATTCTGGTCATAGCAATGAAAAAGCTGACTAAAATGGCTTCTGGCCCTCCAGCCCTATCCTGCGAGTTTAGGATTTTCCAACTTCTGCAACCACATGAGCCAAATCCTTAAGCCAATCTCTCTCTTTCTCTATTGGTTCTATTTCTCTGAAAAACCCTGATTAAAACACTAATACACATTTGAAAATGAAACATAAGAATATTAAAATAACAGTATAAGTCCTCTAAGACCTGTAAGTTCAACAAGCACACAATTCTGTTTGGGATTTACTGACCTCTGACAGTATCTGGCTCATGACAGGAAGGCAATATTTGTTGAATATAAACAAACTTATATGCCCTTTTCTTTGGTACCTGGGATTGAACCCAGAGGCATTCACCTCCAAGGTACACTCCCTTTCCTTTTATATTTTTTAATTTTGAAATGGGGTATCACTAAGTTGATGAGGATATCCTGTGAGGCTAACCTGTGATCCTATCTCAGTCTCACACATACGCCATCATGCCTAATGATAGATATCCTCTTGACAATAACTTCTACTTTTTTTTTTTTTTTTTTACTGTTTTAGGAACTACACTGAGAAGTGCTTTACCTTTGTTCAGTGCATTAATCTCCACAAATCCCTTCAAGAAAGCAAGCAATTTTAAGTCCCCACTACAGAGATAAGTAAACTGCAGCTTAGAGTTGAACTGTGCTGTCCAGTGTCACACCATAATTGCAGAGAAAACTAAATCTCAAGCATCTATGATGTTTTGAAACTAAAAAAAAAACTATGGGCCAGGCGTGGTGGCGCATGCTTGTAATCCCCGCGCTTGGGAGGCGGAGACAGGAGGATTGCGCAGGTTCGAAGCCAGCCGCGCTGGCATAAGAGACCCTGTTTCAAAAATATAAAATAGGTCTGGGAGTGTAGCCCGGAGGTAGAAGGGCTTCCAGGAACCCCAGAACCACCAAAAAAAAAAAAAAACTATGAAAAAACTATGAAAGCATAATAATAACGAATTCACTAAATTAGAAAAGACACAAATAAAGTATGCATGAACTTACTCATCAAATCCTGGAATGTAGGAATTTAAAGAATAAAAAAACATAAATTGGGCTGAGGATGTAATTCAGTGATAAGAGTACCAGCCCAGTATGTGGGAGGCCCTGAGTTAGATCCTCAGTCTACAAAAAGAAAGAGAAGAAAGAAAAAAAATCCCTGCAATGAAACTTTAATAAAGTCTCAGCTATGTGGTGAGGCTCTTTGCAACTCAGTGAGACCCTGTTTCAAAAAATAAAGACTAACCCAGCATTTGGGAGGCTGAGACAGGAGTGCAGTTCACAGCCAGCCTCAGCTACGTAGTGAGGCCCTTTATAACTGTGAGACTCTGTTTCAACATAAAAAATAAAAATAGGTTGGGGGTATAGCTCGGAGGTAGAATGCCCCTAGGTTCCATCCCCAGGACTGCCAAAAAAAAAAAAAAAGATTAAAAAAATAAAGAAAGAGCAGGGCAGCCGGGCGTGGTGGCGCACGCTTGTAATCCCCATGCTTGGGAGGCGGAGACGGGAGGATCGCGCAGGTTCATAGCCAGCCTTGCTGGCTTAAGAGACCCTGTTTCCAAATAAAAATAGGTCTGGGAGTGTAGCCCGGAGGTAGAAGGGCATCCAGGAACCCCAGTGCCAGGAGAAGAGGAGGAGGAGGAGGAGGAGGAGGAGGAAGAGGAGGAGGAGGAGGAGGAAGGGGAGGAAAGAAGAAGAAGAAGAAGGAGGAGGAGGAGGAGGAGGAGGAGGAGGAGGAGGAGAAGGAGAAGAAGAAGAAGAACAACAACAACAACAGGAGGAGGAGGAGGAGGAAGAGGAGGAGGAAGGAGGATGAAGGAAGGAAGGAAGGAAGGAAGGAAGGAAGGAAGGAAGGAAAAATAGGGCTGGGGATGTAGCTCAGGGGTAGAATGCCTCCAAGTTCCATCCCCAGTACCGCAAAAAAAAAAAAACAAAAAAAAACCTTTCAATAAACTAAGAATAAGTTATATTTCCTACAACAAATGAAGTGTTTAGTAGTAATAATAGACCATAGATAAATTTATGAATAATACCTTACAGATACACATCTAATCTTTTAAGGTTAATGTCACTAGATACAAGCATCCATTCCCACAAAATAGCACTTGATGTCACTCCAAGTCAGTAAGTCTGATTTTTCATAGTAGGTCTCATTGTATTTTTTTTTTTTTTTTGGTGGTGGTACTGGGGTTCCTGGAAGCCCTTCTACCTCCGGGCTACACTCTCCCAGACCTATTTTATATTTTTATTTGGAAACGGTCTCCTAAACCAGCATGCGCGGCTGGCTTCGAACCTGCACGATCCTCCTGTCTCTGCCTCCCAAGCGCGGGGATTACAAGCGTGTGCCACCACGCCCGGCTCTCATTGTATTTTCATCAGATTTCATGACGTTCTAGGAAATAATCTGTGAGGGCTGGAGGTACAGCTCAATGGTAGAATGCCTGCCTAGAATGCAGTATGCCCTAGATTTGATTCCCAGCACCAAAAAGGAGATGAAAAGGGAAAAAATAAAATAATCTGTGGACAAACATATATCAAGTATGAATAAGTGTTTCAATTTTATTTGAAATTTAAGCAGAACAATGCTTTTAGCTCTACATCTATATTATGCATAACACTAAAAATGCAAAATTTTTATCAGAAGTGTATGTTTATGAAACTAAATGTCCACAATGGGCCCAATTAAATACTTTTGCTCATCTAAAGAAGTCACAACTTCTGATTTTTGAACCTTCTGCTGAACATCTTCCATCTACCTTCTTCTGAACTGGCTCAGATTGCTTAGCACATATGCAGGTGATGCTAAAATGCTGGAAGAAATCACCAGTATTCCAATAACCAGTTCCTAGAAAAGATTAAAAATAAAACATTGTTAATGAATATGGCTTTCTAGACCACTGGGTTAACTACCTAACAAAACTGCTTAAGAAATGGAGCACATACATCTCAGTGGTAGAGCACCATTCTTAGCATTAGCAAGGCCTTGAGTTCAAGCCCCAGCACAGAAAAAATAATTGCTTACAACATTTCAGTGGACTTTGGCAGCTGTTCTGGTTACAGGGGCCTGATGAAACCAAAATTGCAAAATTTTAATTCATAGATGGCCTATTATTTTTCTTCAATTTTTTTTTTTTATACTGGAAACTGAACTCAGGGTATCCCGCCTCTAAACTACATTCCCAGCCTTTTTAAAAAATTTTGTGTGGTACCAAGGGTTGCATCCTAGAGTGCACTATCACTGAGCTACAACCTCAGCCCAATTTTATTGATTTTGAAACAGGATATCAGCCCGGCATAGTGGTGCAGGTTTGAAATCCCAGTACTTGGGAGGCTGAGACTGGAGGATTGCAGGTTTGCGGCCTGCCTCGCAACTTGTGAGGCCCTCCGCAATTTAGACCTTGTTTCAAAATTAAAAATAAAATAGGGATGGGAATCAAGCTCAGAGGTAGAATGCCTCTCAGTTCCATCCCTAGTACCACACACACAGACAAAAAAAAAAAAAAAAAAAAAGGAAAATAAAAGAGAGGGGAAAAAATAAAAGAAAAACAGGATCTCACTAAATTACTGTGCACTGACCCAGAACCTGTAATCCTCCTATCTCAGTCTCCTAAGTACTAGGATAACAGGTGCACACCATCACACCACGATCCTTTTTTTTTTTTTTTTTGGTGGTGGTACTGGGGGTGGAACCCAGGGGCTTTTCTACCTCTGGGCTATACTCCCAGACCTATTTTATACTTTATTTGGAAACAGGGTCTCACTAAGTTGCTGAGAAGCTTCACTAAGTAGCTGAGGCTGGCTTTGAACCTGTGCGATCCTCCTGTCTCAGCCTCCCAAGCACGGGGATTACAAGCGTGCGCCACCACGCCCGGCTCCTTAACATAATTTTTAATGACGCATCTGACCTTTGCAACTCTGGAACCTCCATGCCATCATGGAGGGAGTGGATTTCCACCACTGTGGGGAAAATGCTAGGTCTTGGCAATGAGGAGGGCGTTTGAAGGTAGTAAACTGCCCTTCAGTGAACAAGGTCTTCCAGCCCACCAAGGGTGCCAGGAGGACCCAACCCTCTCCAAGACACGTGTAGTCGCCCCTGGGCGCCAGGGCGGCACCCTCCCAGGAAGGCTCCCCGGGCCTCTCCAGTGTGACCCCTCCTCGCCGCCAGCGCCCGGCCTCGCCATGCCCGGTGGGCCCCGACTCACCACCGGCGACACAGACTGCGGGTGCGGGGGCTCCGAGTGGGCGAGGCGTCGGCCGGGCTGTAGGCAGCGCGGGAGCACGCAGCGGCGGAGCAGGAGGAGTGGGCAGAGCACCGGCGGCATGGCGCGTCAGGAGACAACGGCAACCAGACGCCACGAGCTGCGAGCTGAGAGGCCAGCTGAGGCGAAGACCAGTGGTGGGAGGAGCCTCGGGACGGTGGGGGCGGGGCAGTTGTTTTGCGCACGCGCAGCCTTTCCTCCTCGTGCCATGCCCCACCTTTTCCGCTCTATGCTCCGCCCCTTCCGCTCCCTGCTCCCTGCTTTGCTCCGCCTCTTCCGCTCCTAGCGGCTATTAGCTTCATGCCCTACTTTTCCATCCTTGCACATCTATCACAACTTCTCTGGCCCCCCACAAACTCCCTGCGGGGTCTGCTCAACCCACTAATCCTCGTTAGGGTGAGGGACTCCATTTCCTTTATCTGCTTCCTGGACATTCCTTTTGAATTGCAAACTTAATAGCACTTAAAACTGTTCTTCAATGTGAGTTTTTCCATAAACACTATATAGTTTTTCCTGTTCCTTTCTTCCTCCGCCCCACCTTCACCATGCCGGGGATCAAACCCAAGTCCTCAAGACCAAGTATTTAGCAGTCATGGTTGCGCACTCCTGTAATACCAGTACTTGAAAGCCTGGGGCAGGAGGACAGTTTTAAGGGCAGCCTCAGCAATGTCGTGACACTCCGAGCGACCTAATGAGAACCTGTTTAAAAAAAAAAATTATTTAAAGGGCTGAGGTGTATCTAGGAGGTAAAATGCCCTTAGGCCAAATCCTCAATTCCACACACCACACACAAAAAAACACAACACATGCCTGCGCTTGTGAAAACCAAGTATTTGTAGTCTGCTATTATAAAATATATTCATGGGAGTATGAAATGCAGTGTTTGGAACCAAAAAGGGTGGTGAAATTATATGTAACTCAACATTCACCTCAAGGAAAAAGAATATATTGTGATATTTATTTATTTATTTATTTATTTTCTGAGTCTGGGGATGGAACCCAGGGGCATTCGACCTCCGAGCTACACCTCCTGCCCTATTTTTTTTTTATTCTTTATTTTGAAACCGGGTCTCACTGAGTTGCAGAGGGCCTAAGTAGCTGAGGCTGTCCGTGAACCGCGATGCTCCGGTCTCAGCCTCCCAAAAGCGTGCACCACCACACCCGGCTTATATTGTGATTTTTAATTTAATACTACAGTAAAACTTTATCTAAAATGATCCATTGTCTCTCCTTGGAGTTTATGGTGCAATAGTATTTTAGGACTTTTTTTTTTTTTTAGTTGTCCTGTTTCTGCAACCTAGTATCTTCTTTTTAGATTCCTATTCAACTTTGCAGTAATACATCCTTAAGTGGTTCTTTCAGGAAAGGTCTATGAGTAAAAATTTTCCTTAATCTTTATAAATTAAAAAAAGAATACACTTGCCAGGCGTAGTGGTGCATACCTGTAATACCAGTACTCAGGAAGCTGAAACAAGAGGATTGCAGGTTCATAGCCAGCCTCAGCAACTTAGGGAGGCCTTATTACAGTTTTAGTTTGTCACATCACCCAACCAGTCATGGGTTCTTTTCCATGGCAATGATAGAAATAATAGCCAGGAGACTTAGAGTTTATTGCAAGGTAGAAAGATTTATTGCAAAGCAAAATAAACAGAAAGAAGGAGAAACGTGATGGAGAGCTCCAAAACAAGAAATGCTTCTTTTAAAAATGCGTAGCTTAGCCTGGCGTGGTGGCGCACGCTTGTAATCCCGGTGCTTTGGAGGGGGAGACAGGAGGATCACACAGGTTGGAAGCCAGCCTCTCTGGCTTAAGAGACCCTGTTTCCAAATAAAAAATATAAAATAGGTCTGGGAGTGTAGCCCGGAGGTAGAAGGGTTCCATCCCCAGTACCACCTTAAAAAAAAAAAATGCGTAGCTTATATGGGGTTTTCTACTTTGCTATCTTTGTTTATATCAGCATACAATGTAGGCACCCATTTAGCCCACTTTGTCAGCATCCATATGAAAAGATAATGTTTTTTTTAGCTTTTCCCAAGCCCATGGCCTATTAAATTTTAACATTTTAATTTTTGTTACCAAATTAATCTGTAGTCCAGTCTTGGTTTTCAGTCTGTTCTTTGTCCTAATATCACCCGTGACCATGTAAAAGGATGCATGGTGTTTCTTTAATTCTTTTTTGGGTCTGTAACCTTTAGGTTTCAGATTTATCTTATTCCCAGAGCCAGCCAGCAAAAGTATGGGTTCCTAAGAGAGGCGTGAGGATGAAGAATTCAACTCTTAAGAATTTGATTCCAAGAATTCTTAAGTTCTAAGGTGGGGGGACCGCCAGCCTACTATCTTCACTGGCCGACCCCTACTCCTGCGTCAATATCTCTACTAGTCGACCCCTGCTCCTGGTCCAATATTCTCTACTGGCCGACCCCTACTCCTGGGTCAGTATTCTCTCTTGGGCTGACTCTGGGTTTATTTCACTAGAGGTATTCAAACAGTTACAGGTCAATCAATATCCTCATGCTATCACCACCAGAATACAATAGAGACCAATCCAAAGCACATACATTACAGGTAGGTTAATCAGTACCCTTGTGCTATCACCACCTGATCCTCTCTCAGACCTTTTACTTTGAACTTTCCATGACCCCAAACCTTGTTGACTCTGGGCAAAGGACAGTCAGCTGAATCAGAAATATTCTTTTAGGGGAAAGCCTTAATAGCTCCCCCACATCTTATCTTACTGTGCTGACAGGCAGCTTCTTCCTGCCTGTCGCGTCCCTCGACCAGCGATTAAGACACGACATGAAGCTCTTCTTGCAAGCCGTTTATTCAGGATACTCGTAATAACGGAATGGCGAAGATCTGCCTCGCGCAGGGCATTATAAACATTAACTCTCCCAATCACTTCTTGCCACATCTCACTCACTCACTGGCTCACGCTCGTCAGGTCACCACCACGTCATGTGTTACGCAACCCTAGCCTCCAAATATGGAGTTGCTTCCTGCACAGCCATGTGCCTAATCAAGCTCAGAGGCAGGAAGCCGGTGCCATCTTTCAATGGCGGCTCACCACAATTCCCCCTTTTTGTTTTTATAGGCAACAGGTAAGAGCAGAGGTTTGACCCCTATTAATCACTGGCACCTTTTTCTAGGGACGGGTACTTGGGTGCCTAACCCGTGTGCAGTCAAGCGTACTCTTCCTGAGGACCAAACTTGTGCCCTCAGCTGCAGTGCTTTGCCTTGCAACCTGAGCCACTATGCCTTAGCTGCCACGAGCCAGGCTTGGGGTGATTGTCCTGCCTCGATAGCCACACAGGCCTGTATAAACATGGCTGTATTATGATTAAAACTTTGGCGAAGACGAGCAATGCACCAGACACAAAACAACACAGCCACAACCAATAATCCCATCAAGGCCCCCAATCCAGCCCATTCCTTTAGATGATTCATGGCACGAGTTATCCAAGATGACAGTCCTTCAGCCAAACTGATGTCCACACGAGTCGAGTTGACGGTGACCACGGCAGTGCGTAATCTCTCTAGTTGGGTTTCAAATTCTCCCGTCCAGTTGCCTAAAAGATAAATTGACAACTACCGAGATAGGTTAGCGGCTTTTGTAAAGTTTTCATATTGAACGCTGGTAACACAGAGACCAGGATATCTCCATTATCTCCATTCACATCCAAGCTGAGCAAGCTGCCATAATACCTCAATTTGTTCTTGTACTAAATCAGTGCGCTGATTGACTACCATAAGGCCGCCTTTAAGTTGACTATTCAGCGTTGGTTGAGTATCTAAGGTCTGTGCCACAGTGGAGGACATATTAATTAAAGTCTCCGCTGTCTGTACTGTCTGAGTTAAGGCAATTGCAGCTGCAGTGACCGCAGCAGCAGCGGCAGCAATCGCGGCTACAACGGCAGCCGTGATGCCAAAATCTCGTTTAGACCTAAATAAAACCATGGAATTGGGAGCATCCACTGGGACTGGAACCCAGCGAGGAATTCAAGCAATCATAGCACGAGAAAAACTTCTATTATTCCAGCACAAACTATTACAAAAGGAAAAGCTCTAATGGGAGGTAAGGTAGATTAATTTTCTTACCAGAAATGCCGATAGAATTCCCCATCTCCATTCCATCTGAACCGAGATTCCTCAGATTTCTGTTCTTTGAGTAATTCAAGGGCGGTTTGTCCTTCCTTAATAGCATCGTGATATTTTTGATCTTCTAAACAACCTCTGACCAATTTCCAAATAGGTAGAACACAGGGATTAAGGCTTTTCTGTTGCTTGGCATATTCAAGATCTCGACCAAGCTTTTCCCAACTAGGAACTGTCAGGTTACCTGAGACAGCAAACCATGGAGCGGCTCTGTCACAATCATTTAAAAATTTCTCTAAAGTAGACTCTCTAAATTCTAAACTTCTAGAATAAAGTAGCTCTTGGAGAGCCAAAAAAATTGGATGAGACTGCGAAGCCTCCATTCCAAAACTAAGCTCAAAATGAAATTCAAAAATGGTCTGCCTTGATCGCGGCTTTACCTTCGCGTTCCCGCGTCTGCTTTGACCGCAACTCCACTTTCACTTTTTCGCGTCTGCTTTAACCGCAACTCCACTTTCACTTTCCCGCGTCTGCTTGACCGCGGCTCTACTTCCACTTTCCCGCGTCTGCTTTGATCGCAGCTCTACTGTCACTTTCCCGTCTGCTTTGATCGCAGCTCTACTGTCACTTTCCCGTCTGCTTTGATCGCAGCTCTACTGGATTTGCTCTCCCCTTATCCACAGGTGAGAGCGGTTACCCGCATTTTTCGCGGACCCCCCAACTTACCAGGGGACTTACCGGTGCACCTTCCCTGACGACAGCAAGTTCTGAGCTTCACGCACGGGAGCTGTTTTTTCCCCGTACGGGCCACCAGTTGTCGCGTCCCTCGACCAGCGATTAAGACACGACACGAAGCTCTTCTTGCAAGCCATTTATTCAGGATACTCGTAATAACGGAATGGCGAAGATCTGCCTCGCGCAGGGCATTATAAACATTAACTCTCCCAATCACTTCTTGCCACATCTCACTCACTCACTGGCTCACGCTCGTCAGGTCACCACCACGTCATGTGTTACGCAACCCTAGCCTCCAAATATGGAGTTGCTTCCTGCACAGCCATGTGCCTAATCAAGCTCAGAGGCAGGAAGCCGGCGCCATCTTTCAATGGCGGCTCACCACACCTGCCCATCATCAGAAGTAAATTTTATGGCATCATAAAAAAAGACATGTATTTGGAAGAAGCTTGGCAAGGCAAATTTTACTTTTTAAAAAAAGGGATCCTGCCACTAGTGAAGTCAGATGTTCAAGAACAACATGGAGGAAACTTGCTGGGAGTTTTATTTTCAGCAGGAGTGTCTGTGCTATGCACTATTGGTGGAAACACAGCCTCACAATCTTTATACCATTGGCTAAAGGAGATGCCGGGGAAAGGGATGGCACTCACAATTTTCAGGAAATGCTATCTTTACAAAAATACAAGCACACATAAGGTTACACAATGGAGATTTTTTTTTTTTTTTTTTGGTGGTACTGGGGTTCCTGGAAGCCCTTCTTCCTCCGGGCTACACTCCCAGACCTATTTTATATTTTTGAAACAGGGTCTCTTACGCCAGCACGGCTGGCTTCGAACCTGCGCGATCCTCCTGTCTCCGCCTCTCAAGCGCGGGGATTACAAGCGTGCACCACCACGCCCGGCCACAATGGAGATTTTATAGGTTTGTGACAAATGGCAGAAGCAGGCAGACAGGCTTACAGAAGTTGAAACGTGACAGTGATTGCAGGATCGCTCGAGGAAGTTGGGTATGGGGAGGGCAAGAGGGGAAATTCCTAAGCAGGTTACCGACCTATGTGACCTTCTACAAGCCTGGATGTGACCTTTAGGTATCTAAAGGTGATTACCTGGACATCAGGTCCTCCGCAGGACACTTATCTGTAGTTACATCCTTTTGCGTACCAGGGGAGGGGTAAGTTTCGGCCTTCCAGTTTAGTGACTTTTATTCTTCTACCACATTTCCAACCTAGTGCTGCCTTGTTTCAAAATAAAAAGTAAAATAGGGTTAAGAGTGTAGCTCAGAGATAGAATGCTACTGGGTTCAAACCCCAGTACCCGACCCCTACACACACAAATAATACTTTATTTTGCTCCCCCATTTAAGGGCTACTTTGGGTAGTTATAGAACTCTAAGTTCAAAATCATTGTCCTTCAAAGGGGCAAAACACATACGCTGGAGAAAAGACAGCCTTTTCAACAAGTGGTGCTGGGAGAACTGGCTAACCATTTGTAAAAAGATGAATCTAAACCCCTATATCTCACCAAACACAGGAATCAACTCAAGATGGATCAAAGACTTAGAAATTAGACCTGAGACTGTGAAGTTAGTAGAGGAGAGCATAGGTTCAACACTACAACATATTGGCACAGGCAGTAACTTTCTCAACAAAACCTCCAAAGCTCAGGAAATTAAAGCAAGAATAAACAAGTGGGATAGCATCAAACTAAAAAGTTTCTTCTCATCAAAGGAAACTATCAATAACCTAAAGAGGAAGCCTACAGAATGGGAAAGGATCTTTACCAGCCGCCATTCTGATAGGGGGCTAATATCCAGAATATACAAAGAGCTCAAAAGACTCTACACTAGAAAAACAAACAACCCAATCAAGAAATGGGCAAATGAACTAAATAGACACTTCACAAAAGAAGAGATACAAAGGGCCAATAAATACATGAAAAGATGTTCTTCATCACTGGCCATCAGGGAAATGCAAATCAAAACTACTCTGAGATTCCATCTAACCCCAGTCAGAGTAGCAAGCATAAAGAAATCAAACAACAACAAATGCTGGCGAGGATGTGGGGAAAGAGGAACTCTTTTACACTGTTGGTGGGAATGCAAACTAGTTCAGCCACTATGGAGATCTGTGTGGAGATTCCTTAGAAAACTGGGAATAGATCCACCATATGATCCAGCTTTACCACTCCTGGGTATTTTTCCAAAGTGGTTGAAACCAGAGAACTACAGCAACATATGCATACCTATGTTCATAGCAGCACAATTTGTAATAGCCAAAATATGGAACCAACCCAGACCACCATCAAGAGATGAATGGATAGCAAAACTGTGGGAAATACACACAATGGAATTCTATTCAGCCATAAAGAAGAACAAAATTATATCATTTGCAAGAAGATGGAAAGCCCTGGAGAACATTATGTTAAGTGAGATCAGCCAAGCACAGAAGAAGATACATATGTTTCCTCTAATATGCCCAAACTAGGAAACACAAAGGATACAAGTGGGACTCCAGATATTAGAGGGGAAATACTAGCTAAGTTTGAATGGAAAGATAGGAGAGAAGGAAGGTTGATCCTGATTAATGAGGGTCTACACCTGAACATGTGTAAAATTATGAATAAGACATGGTTAACCTGGACAACCAATGGTGGGAGGGGGGAAGGGAATATTTTGTATTTTTTTTTAAATTAATTTATTTTTTAAATTGGTGCATTGTAGTCATATATCAATCACATTGGAGTACAAGACTTGAGAGGATATACAAGCACACATCATCCAATTAGCCCTCCTCCAGCCCCCGTCCCATTCCCTCCCCCTCCCTCCATCCCACACTTCTTTGGTGATTTACTTTGATACATTTGTTTATGTACCTCCTGCATTTTAAAGAGGCTCCGTCCTCCAGTATTACATACCCTCTGATTGGTCACATTAGTTGCTTCACTATAGGGCCCTTTCTATAGCTCAACCTCTTCCTGTTGCCCGTTTCCTCCTAGTTATTGCTGATTAAGAGAAGCGTCTGATTTATATTTTCTGCGATATTTCTCTGTGCATGCTGCGTTGCAAGTACCAATCCCACTCTTGATGGTCCCAGTAGTGGCCTGGCTACTCAGTGGACTGATCCAGACCTCGCTGGCTCACGCAGGGCCTTGCCTCATGGGAGGACCCAGTTCTGGTCTCGCTGGCCCCTGAACCGGTCAAACCCCTAAGCTGGCTATGGTCCCGACCTTGGAGGCCGCAGGAGTGAACTTGCCTCACGCCAGGCTCCGATGCTGGCCATTGGCCCCTGCACCAGTCTAACCCCTTGGCAGGATTCCAGTCCCGGCCTCGGAGGCCCCAACACTGGTAATGCCTCACGGCAGGCTCCGATGCCGGCCTCACTGGCCCCAGCACCGGCCTAACCCCTTGACAGGCTCTTATCCTGGCCTCAGAGGCCCCAGTACCGGCCTTGCCTCAAGGCAGGCTCCGATGCCGGCCTCGCTGGCCGCAGCACCGGCCTAACCCCTCAGCAGGCTCTTATCCTGGCCTCGAGGCCCCAGTACAGGCCTTGCCTCAAGGCAGGCTCCGATGCCGGCCTCGCTGGCCCCAGCACCGGCCTAACCCCTCAGCAGGCTCTTATCCTGGCCTCGGAGGCCCCAGTACCGGCCTTGCCTCACGGCAGGCTCCGATGCCGGCCTCACTGGCCCCAGCAGTGGCCTAACCCCTCGGCAGGCTCCGATCCCGGCCTCAGAGGCCCCAGTACCGGCCTTGCCTCAAGGCAGGCTCCGATGCTGGCCTCGCTGGCCCCAGCAGCGGCCTAACCCCTCGGCAGGCTCCGATCCCGGCCTCAGAGGCCCCAGCACTGGTCATGCCTCAAGGCAGGCTCCGATGCCGGCCTCGCTGGCCCCAGCACCGGCCTAACCCCTCGGCAGGCTCTTGTCCTGGCCTCGGAGGCCCCAGTACCGGCCTTGCCTCACGGCAGGCTCCGATGCCGGCCTCGCTGGCCCCAGCAGCGGCCTAACCCCTCGGCAGGCTCCGATCCCGGCCTCGGAGGCCCCAGCACTGGTCATGCCTCAAGGCAGGCTCCGATGCCGGCCTCGCTGGCCCCAGCACCGGCCTAACCCCTTGGCAGGCTCTTATCCTGGCCTCGGAGGCCCCAGTACCGGCCTTGCCTCACGGCAGGCTCCGATGCCGGCCTCGCTGGCCCCAGCACCGGCCTAACCCCTCGGCAGGCTCCGATCCCGGCCTCGGTGGCCCCAGCACTGGTCATGCCTCACGGCGGGCTCCGCTGCCGGCCTCGTTGGCCCCAGCACCGGCCTAACCCCTCGGCAAGCTCTTATCCTGGCCTCGGAGGCCCCAGTACCGGCCTTGCCTCACGGCAGGCTCCGATGCCGGCCTCGCTGGCCCCAGCACCGGCCTTATCCCTCGGCAGGCTCTTATCCTGGCCTCGAGGCCCCAGTACCGGCCTTGCCTCAAGGCAGGCTCCAATGCCGGCCTCGCTGGCCCCAGCACCGGCCTAACCCCTCAGCAGGCTATTATCCTGGCCTCGGAGGCCCCAGTACCGGCCTTGCCTCACGGCAGGCTCCGATGCCAGCCTCACTGGCCCCAGCAGCGGCCTAACCCCTCGGCAGGCTCCGATCCCGGCCTCAGAGGCCCCAGTACCGGCCTTGCCTCACGGCAGGCTCCGATGCCGGCCTCGCTGGCCCCAGCAGCGGCCTAACCCCTCAGCAGGCTCCGATCCCGGCCTCGGAGGCCCCAGCACTGGTCATGCCTCAAGGCAGGCTCCGATGCCGGCCTCGCTGGCCCCAGCACCGGCCTAACCCCTCGGCAAGCTCTTGTCCTGGCCTCGGAGGCCCCAGTACCGGCCTTGCCTCACGGCAGGCTCCGATGCCGGCCTCACTGGCCCCAGCAGCGGCCTAACCCCTCGGCAGGCTCCGATCCCGGCCTCGGAGGCCCCAGCACTGGTCATGCCTCAAGGCAGGCTCCGATGCCGGCCTCGCTGGCCCCAGCACCGGCCTAACCCCTCAGCAGGCTCTTATCCTGGCCTTGGAGGCCCCAGCACCGGCCTAACCCCTCGGCAGGCTCTTATCCTGGCCTCGGAGGCCCAAGTACCGGCCTTGCCTCATGGCAGGCTCTGATGCCAGCCTCGCTGGCCCCAGCACCGGCCTAACCCCTCAGCAGGCTCCGGTCCCATCCTCGGGGGCCCCAACACTGGCCTTGCCTCACGGCAGGCTCCGATGCCGGCCTCGCTGACCCCAGCACCGGCCTAACCCCTCAGCAAGTTCCGGACCCGACCTCGGAGGCCCTAGCACAAGCCTTGCATCATGGCAGGCTCCAATGCCGGCCTCGCTGGCCCCAGTATCGGTCTAACCCCTCTGCAGGTTCCAATCCCGGCCACGGAGGCCTCAGTAGTGGCCTTGCCTCACAGCAAGCTCCGATGTCAGCCACTGGCCCCGGCGCCCGCCTAACCCCTCAGCAGGTTCCGATCACTGTCTCTGTGGTTATTATTTCAAAGGTTCCAGTTGTAATGTATCAGATCTCTGCCTCCCCCGAATATTGGCCACTGGCATTGCCACTGCCTCCACCGTTTCACATCCTTCCCAGGCTCTTTTTCCACTCTGAATGTTGTCCAGTGTTCCTAAGCATGCGTGATGGTAGCATTCGACATTTAGTGTAATTTCTCCAAAAAAAATAAAGTTGGTAAGATCCGGTTTCTGCTTCTCCTGAATACAAGTCTCCACCACCATCGCGAAGAACTCTTTCAACACCGCATTTCTCCTTGGTCTCCGCTAAACTCTCTCCTTATATGTGATGTCTGAGATTCTTAACAATATAGAGAAATAGCAGTCCTCTTTCACGGCGAATTTTTCCATAAGTTCCAGTGCATTTAGATAAGTTTTGTCTGCATCTCCAGTGTCCTGGCATCCATAACGGCTTTCTTACCACCTCTCCGATATTTTTCTTTATCTTTTTCTGTTCTGGGCCCGGTTTCTCCAGGGGTCTGGCGTGCTACTCGCAGTTCAGCCGGGACCCAGAGTCCCCCGATCCGGGCCCCAGCTGGCGTGCCCTGTGCTCGACCCCCGCCCAGAACCCAGTGTCTTACTGGGCCTGGTTTCTCCAGGGGTCTGGCGTGCTACTCACAGTTCGGCCTGGGGCCCAGAGTCCCGCGACCAGGGCCCCATCTGGCGTGCCCAGCCCGCGACCCCTGCCCAGAACCCAGCGTCTTACTGGGTCTGGTTTCTCCAGGGGTCTGGCGTGCTACGCGCAGTTCGGCAGGGGCCCAGAGTCCCGAGACCCGGGCCCCATCTGGCGTGCCCAGCCCGCGACCCCCGCCCAGAACCCAGTGTCTTACTGGGCCTGGTTTCTCCAGGGGTCTGGCGTGCTACTCGCAGTTCGGCCTGGGGCCCAGAGTCCCGCGACCAGGGCCCCATCTGGCGTGCCCAGCCCGCGACCCCTGCCCAGAACCCAGCGTCTTACTGGGTCCGGTTTCTCCAGGGGTCTGGCGTGCTACGCGCAGTTCGGCAGGGGCCCAGAGTCCCGAGACCCGGGCCCCATCTGGCGTGCCCAGCCCGCGACCCCCGCCCAGAACCCAGCATCTTACTGGGTCCGGTTTCTCCAGGGGTCTGGCGTGCTACGCGCAGTTCGGCAGGGGCCCCGAATATTTTGTATTTTAAAAAAATTTAAAAAATAAATAAATTTTAAAAAATCGTTGTCCTTGAGAATTTTTAAAAAGGTATTGTTTCCTTTTTCTATCAGTTAATGAACTGATAAAAAATGTAATACTAGTGTATTTGTCGTTCTTTTAATAGAGTTCCTAATTTTTTCTTTGATATATTTGAAGAGTTTCTTTATGTCTATGGACTTGTTAAGTTTCTATAGGATGTGGTTACACATGGATTTTTCTTATTCATGTGGATTAGCAGTGTGTAAGGCTTGCCATTCTCAAGTATTGGATCTTCCTTTGGTTCTAGGGACTCTATTAGTTATTTCCCTCTTTTTTTTTTTTTTTTTTTTTTTTTTTTTGGTGGTACTGGAGGTGGAACCCAGAGGCTTTCTACCTCTGGGATATACTCCCAGACCTATTTTAAATAGCTGAGGCTGGCTTCGAACCTGTGCAATCCTCCTGTCTCAGCCTCTCAAGCGCAGGGATTATAAACGTGCATCACCACGCCCGGCTTATTATTTCCCTCTTTCTGTTCTTAATCCAAAACTGTTAGATACATATTGTCCCTTCCTGGTAGGTAACCTATGTTTTTCAACTTTTTGCTCACTTTCAGTTTTTGTTTCTTGTTCTCTATTATGAACATTTTTTGGCTTTTTCTTCTAGCCCTTCTCTTGAATAATTTTAGAATTGTAGTTTTGAAACAAAAGCATTATTTTGTTTTACCTATTTTAGAACTATTAGTATTTTTTTCTACTGTATTGGGAATTGAACCCAGGGCTTTGTGCATGATAAACAGGCACTCTATCTCTGACCTACATCCCATGCCTCTTTTTAATAATCTGTGTGTGTGTGTGTGTGTGTGTGTGTGTGTGTGTGTGTGTGGTACTGGGGATGGAACCCAGGAACATTTTACCTCAGAACAACACCCTCAGCCCTAATTTTTATTCTTTTTTTTAATTTTTTTTTTTTTTTGTGTGTGTGGTACTGGAGTTCCTGGGAGGCCTTCTACCTCCAGGCTACATTTCCAGACCCATTTTTTTATATTTTTATTTGGAAACAGGGTCTCTTAAGCCAGTGCAGCTGGCTTCGAACCTGCGAGATCCTCCTGTCTCCACCTCCCAAGCACGGGGATTACAAGCGTGCACCACCACGCCCGACTACTTTTTTTTTTTTTTTTTTTTAGTGGTGGTACTGGGGTTCCTGGAAGCCCTTCTACCTCCGGGCTACACTCCCAGACCTATTTTATATTTTTTTATTATTTGGAAACAGGGTCTCTTAAGCCAGTGAGGCTGGCTCTAAACCTGCACAATCCTTCTGTCTCCACCTCCCAAGCACGGGGATTACAAGCATGTGCCACCATGCCCGGCTACACTTTATTTTGAAACAGCGTCTCACTGAGTTGCAAAGGGCCTCACTAAGTAGCTGAGGCTGCCTACAAACCCAGATCCTCCTGTCTCAGCCTCTCAAATGCTGAGATTACAAGCGTGTGCCACCATGCCCGGTTCTAATAATCTTATTTTGAGACAGGGTATCGCTAACATTCCCAGGCTTGCCAGCCTTTTCTTTCATTTTTTTGAGTTGGGGTCTCAGGAGGTTGCTAGTCCTCCTGCTAGCAGTCCTTCTGCTTCAGCCTCTCCAGTACCTTGGCTTACAGGTGTGCGCCACTGTGCCCAGATCACCTGTTTGTATTTTCAGATGCACAGTCTCTTCAAATGTCTTTCCGAATTTTAATTTGTGCTTTTTATTTTTCTCTGTTCCATGAATTCTCTGTTTTCCTCTTAGGTGAGTTCTATTTATTTGTTTTGGCTCCTCTGGCTTTGTTCAACTATCTTGTAGTTGACCCGTGGCGATGCTTTCCTGCTTATGAGTGTGAAGAATAGGCGAATTACTCAGGTTGTTTCCTGTAACTGTCTTCATCCATCTAGGTTGTAAAAATGCCTTATGTTGGACAGCTGATAAGTAATACATTATTTCTCAAAGTTCTGGAGACTGGAAAGTTCAAGCTCAAGGTGCTGGCAGCTTCAGCGTCTGGAGAGGGCCCACTTCTCTGTCCCTACGCAGCTACCTCTTCACTGTGTCTTCACATGTGAAAGGGACAAGGTGGCTTTTGGAGCCTTTTTTTCCAGGACTGGGAATCAAATCCAGATACAAAATCTCCAACTGAGTTTTCACCCTGTTCTTATAAAGTATTCAATTTCCAAAGTCCCCTCCGCCAAGCATCATCACACTGGAAGGCTATGATATCAATATGTGGCCAGGCATAGTGATAAATATCTATAATCCTGGTACTTGGGAGGTTAAGACAGGAGCATCACAGGTTTGAGGCCAGCCCCAGAAGTTTGTCAAGTCCTTGAGCAACTTAGTAAGAACTTGTTTCAAAATTAAAAAAATAACTTGTAATCCCAGTACTTGGGAGGCTGAGACAGGAGGATCACAGGTTCAAAGACAGTTTTGGCAAATTATTGAGGCTCTCAGCAACCTACTGAGACCCTGTTTCAAAAAAAAAATCAGGCTAGGGGTGTAGCTTGGAGGTAGAATGCCACCAGGTTCAAACTCCAGTACAACACACACACACACACACACACACACACACACACACACACACACAGGGAGAGAGAGAAAGAGAGGGAAACACTTGCCTCTGCCTCAAAGTCGATGCCCCACTTGACTCATTGGAATTTACCAGGTATCATGGAAAGGAACTAAACGCTTAACAGGGAGCATATAGTCTAACTTCCACTTTTTAATCTTAGGCACTCTATGGAGAACAGATGTATAGGGTAAATAAGAGGTTGGATTAGTCATTTCTCCAAAAATCCAAAACCAACGGGATACATATGTATATAAAAGGAGACTCATTAGGAGCAATTGGCTGACATTATCATGAAGGCTGAGATGTCTTACAATCTGCCACCTGCAAGATGGAGAACCAGAAAAGCTAGTAGTATAGTTCAGTCCATTTCCAAAGCCCTGAGAACCACACAGCTAATGGCATAAATCCCTGTCTGAGAACAAGAAAAGCTAAGGTCTACCAAATGCTATGGTGGATGCCTATAATCCCAACTAATAGAAAGACTGAGGCAGGAGGATTGCAGGTGGGATGCTGGCCTGGGCAATTTAGTGACACCTGTCTCATTATAAAAATAACAAAAGGGCTGGGAATTTAGCTCATTGTTAGAGGCCCCTGGATTCAGTTTCCAATACCACATTGAGAGACAGAGGTAGAGGTAGAGGTGGGGGGAATCACAGTTCAAACACTGAAGTAGTAAAAAGAAACAAAACAAGCCGGGCATGGTGGCGCACACTTGTAATCCCCGCGCTTGGGAGGTGAAGACAGGAGGATTGCGCAGGTTCGAAGCCAGCCACGCTGGAGTAAGAGACCCTGTTTCAAAAATATAAAAATAGGTCTGGGAGTGTAGCCCAGAGGTAGAAGGGCTTCCAGGAACCCCAGTACCACCACCACCAAAAAAAAAAAAAAATCAATTCCTTTCTCCATCTTTTCTACTCATGACTTCAATGAATTGGATAATGTCCAACCACATTGGGGAGGACAATCTGCTTTATTGAGTCCACAGATTCAAGTGCTAAGCTCATCTGTAAACATCCTTCCAGACCCACCAAGAAGCAATGTTTAATCTGGGCACCGTGTTGCCTGCCCAAATTGACATGTAAAATTGACAATCACAGAGTTCATTGCAGTAATTAATACCCACTAGCTACATGCTGTGTCCAGTAAAATCCCTGCAAGTGATTTGTACCTTCTAAGTCCTTGGCATGTGGCAAATACCACTGTAATACTAATATTTTATATTATTTAACTTTCTTTAATTTTGATTTAAAATTGATACCTGATTCAGCTGTTGTAAAACTTCCTGAGTGGGAATGACTTTTTTCCCATAGTACTGAGAATAAAACACAGAATCTCATGAATGCTAGGAAAGTACTCTACCATTAAACTATGCCCTCAGCCACTTTTTAAACTTTATTTTTGAGACAGAGACTTGCTAAGTTGCATAGGCTGGCCCCAAACTTTCGATCCTTCTGCCTCAAGCTTACTGAGTAACTAAGATTACAAACATGTTCTACCATACATCTGGCTCAGGAACAACTTTTTCAAATATAAACTTTATTTGTTTGTTTGTTTGTTTGTTTGTTTGTTTGTTTTGGTTTTGGTTTTGTGGTACTGGAGATGGAACCCAGGGACATTCTACCTCCAAGCTACACCCCAGCCGTATTTTTTGTTCTTTATTTTTGAAACAGGTTCTCACTAAGTTGCAGAGGGTGGCTATGAACCTGTGATCCTCCTGTCTCAGCCTCCCAAGTACTAGGATTACAAGCATGCACCACCATACCTAGCAATGATAAACTTTATGAAATCTAAATATATATGAATTATTTCTGAGGAAAACTTAACATCTAAATTGACATACAACTGTCACTGCAAAATACAAATATTTTAGTAAGAAAAAGGAAAGCAGAATAGCTCATTAAAAAAGTTCCCACATTGATTACATATTGAAATAATACTAGTAAGGGGAATATGGCGACTAAGGAAAGCAGCACATACCAGTCCTGCTGACACTCAATCTTCATTGCCTTAAAAACAGCATTCTTACAAAAGGCAATAACATCACAATTTAAAAAAAAAGGTGACAGGAAAAGAAAGGCTAGAAGACATATCAGAGAACAGAAAAGAAACCCACCCGCCTCAAGGCCGCAGGCACCACAAAGGCACCATTTACCTCATTGCACCAGACTCCAGAGACAAACAAGAAGACAATTAAGGACCTAAAGTAAGTAGCTGCAGATCATCAGAATTATAAGTTATCAGTTTTCTCCTGTGCAAACACTGGCTACAACTTCCAGCAGTGTCAGCCGAGCTCACCATGCACTCCGGGGATCCAGAGCAGCACTCAAGAACACCAGAAAAGTTCCGGGAAGATGGCGATGGAGAAAAGCAGGGCTTATGAGCCCCGCTAACAACCAATCTCTATTACCACAAAATCAGCACCTTTCATAGCTAGAAAACCCATCAAGAGAAACAAAACATGTAATTACAAGGGACAGAGAAAAAGAGAGCTGGAAAAACGAGACACCAAAAAGAAATCAGACCGCAGTGCTGCAGCCGGAGCCACAGCGTGAAGCGGCGGGCGTCATTTTCCCTTGCAGCACCAGGTCCCAGAGAGGAGGGGGACTCATCACAAAGCTCAGAGCCAGAGAGGATATATGCCGGCCTCACGCCCGAGGACGCGGCAGCAGTGCCTTACTGCCGGCGGCAGCGGCGAACTCACCGAACAGCACCAGACCAATGCACTCAACAGCCCACCAGACTCCAGAGAGGAGCAGTGGACAGCGAGCCGAGGTGAGCTGCTGTGGATCAGCTGGGAGGAATTCGGCAGATTTCTCAGCGCAGGGAGCATCTAAAGCTTCCAGAGGCTGGGCTCAGCACACCCTGCAGGAACTCAGAGCAGAGCTCAAAAACAGAAAAGAAATACGCCAGCCTCACGGCCGAGGGTATGGCAGAGGCGCCATATTGCCACCGGCAGCAACAGCAGCAAATTCACCAAGTCCACTACAGCTCCATCTGCGCACTCAACAACAGTGAGTCAAATTGTGGCCCCTAGAGGAGAAATCCCAGTATTGTACTCCCAGGGACTTGACCCAGTGGGGGAGTGGCAGTGGCAGAGATATCACACCATAGGAGAATGCCCAACCTGGCACCCCCATGGTCTAAAGCAGCCTCGATTGACTCCCAGGGTCTGAGACTCTGCGATACAACACAGTAAAGGAGTAGTGGGGACTGAGATACCACAGACTCGAGATCCAGAGCACCTTAAGTGAAGTCGTAGTGACCCAGGGAAGAACCCAGAGAAGGCACAAACTTCCGAAATCATGGGAAAGAGGAATAATACTGGAGCAATGAATGCCCACAACCCCACAACATCAGAACCCGATAAAACAGAAATTCAGAGATTTCTAGAAGATCAAATCAGGAAAATAACTGTAGAAATAATAGAGGTGTTTCGAAAAGAATTCAGAGAGAGCCAAAAAGAGATAAAGGATGCAATTAATGAAGTAAAGGCCTCAATTCAAAGTACAAACAACCGATTAGACCACATGGAGAAAAGAATCTCACTCTTAGAAGATGATCATTCAAAAAATGAACGCATAGTTTCTAATTTAGAAAAAAAAAATCCGACAGCAGGAATCTGACATTGAAGAAATATGGGCCCATTTTAAGAGAGCTAACCTAAGAATAATTGGAATAAAAGAGGGAAAAGAAGGTGAAACCAAAGGGATCAACAATCTCTTCAAGGAAGTAATAGCAGAAAATTTTCCAAACATAGAGCAAGAGGTCGGTACACAGGTCCAGGAAACTTATAGAACTCCCTTTAGAGAAGGTCGGAGAAGATCCCCACACCACATAATTGTCAAAATGACCCATGTGGAAGCCAAGCAGAGAATCTTAAAGGCAACAAAAACAAAGGGCCAAGTGACATTCAGAGGCAAACCAATTAGAATCACTCCAGACTTCCCAAACCAAGTCATGAGAGCCAGAAGGGCTTGAAGTAACATATTCCAAACTCTGAAAGAAAACAACTTCCAGCCAAAAATTTCCTACCCAGCAAAACTTTCTATCAAATTAGATGGGGAAATAAGAAGCTTCCACAACAAACAGAAACTGAAGGAATTTATGTCTTCAAAACCAGCGCTAGAGAAAATACTCAAAGAGATTAACTACAAAGAAATAGGTAACACACACCAGAACCAGAGAAACAAGTTTTTCCATCCAACAGACAACTAAGATTGGTTATCTGTGGAGATTCATTATTTATGTTAGTCTTTTACCTATCTCTAAATTGTATTGTTTGAACAACCCAATCAAGAAATGGGCAAATGAACTAAATAGACACTTCACAAAAAAAAGAGATATAAAGGGCTAATAGATACATGAAAAGATGTTCTTCATCACTGGCCATCAGGGAGATGCAAATCAAAACTACACTGAGATTCCATCTAACCCCAGTCAGAGTAGCAAGCATAAAGAAATCAAACAACAAATGCTGGCGAGAATGTGGGGAAAGAGGAACTCTTTTACACTGTTGGTGGGAATGCAAACTAGTTCAACCACTATGGAGATCTGTGTGGAGATTCCTAAGAAAGGTGGGAATAGATCCACCATATGATCCAGCTAAACCACTCCTGGGTATCTTTCCAAAGGGGTTGAATTCAGAGAAATACAACAACATATGCATACCTATGTTCATAGCAGCACAATATGTAATAGCCAAAATATGGAAGCAACCCAGATCACCATCAACAGATGAATGGATAGCAAAACTGTGGGAAATACACACAATGGAATTCTATTCAGCCATAAAGAAGAACAAAATTATATCATTTGCAAGGAGATGGAAAACCCTGGAGAACATTATGTTAAGTGAGATCAGCCAAGCACAAAAGAAGAAGATACATATGTTTCCTCTAATATGCCCAAACTAGGAAACACAAAGAATACCAGTGGGACTCCAGTTACTGAAGGGGAAATACTAGCTAAGTTTGGATGGTAAGATAGGAGAGGAGGAAGGTCGGTCTTGATTAATGAGGGTCTACACCTGAACATGTGTAAAATTATGAATAAGACATGGTTAACCTGGACTGCCATTGGTGGGAGGGGGGAAAGGAAAACAGGGGCGGGGGGGAGGGCATCAAATATAGTGTAAATGTATACTATTTACGTTCAATAAAAAAATTGTTTAAATAAAAAAAAAAATAAATAAATTGTATTGTTTGCTCTTATTGTTGCTAATCTTTAGGATTTCTAGTTGGAATATTAATATACCTTCAGATATAGCATTTGGAAATATTTTATCCCATTCTATCAGTAACTTTTAACTCTGTTTACATTGTCTTTGGATATACAATATTTTTTATTTATTTTTATTTTTTTAGGGAGTTTATTTACCCTTCTGTTGCCTGTGCCACTGAAATCATATCTAAGAAATCACTGCCAATTTCAATGTTGTGAAGTTTTATGACCCAGATTTTCTTCTAAAAGTTTACAGTCTTAAGATTTACATTTAGGTCTTTTATATATTTTGAGTTAATATTTGTATATGGTGTTAGGTAAGGGTCCAATTTTATTCTTTTTCATGTAATTATTATTTTTCAACAATATTTAGTTAAAAGATTATTATTTCCTCCACCAAATGTTCATGGAAACCTTGTCAAAAATAACTTGACAATATATGGAAGAATTTATCTCTAGGCTTTTATTTAACTCCAATGGTTTATAGATCTGCCTTTAGAACAGTACTACACTGTTTCAATTATTGTAGCTTTATATGGTTTGAAATCAGAAAATATACATCTTCTAGCTTTGTTCTTTTTTGAGATTGTTTTGGGTATCTAGAGTCCATATTCCATATCATGATAGATTTTTTCTGAAAAATAAATAAATAAATGTATGATAGTTTCACCTAAAAAAAAGAAAAAAATATTTTCTGGTAAGAAAGAAAGCAAAAATAAATATTGAAATGTTATCTTTAAGTCATTAAAAGCTTGGTATCAGACAAATGAAACTGTTATGTGAGATTATCATCGTTAATATTGGATAAATTGCTATAAAACTAGATGTCAACCACTAAGCCAAGCATGGGAAAGAGGGATGGGGAGGGAACGGAGTGGGGACTGGGTAGGGGCTAACTGGGCGATTTGTGCATGTATGTCTACAAAAGTATTTTCTTTATACCATTATGATGTATGAATACAGTGCACCAATAAAAAAAAATTAAAAATTAAAAAAAGAACACCAGAAAAGAAGCCCGCCCACCTCGCAGCCACAGGTACCACAGCAGTGCCATCTTGCCTCACTGCACCCAACTCCAGAGACAAACAGAAAAACAATCAAGGACTTTTACTAAGCAGCTATAGATTATTAGAATTGTAAGTCATCAGTTCCTCCTGCACAAACACTGACTACAACTTGCAGCAGTGACAGCCGAGCTCACCATGACCTCCAGAGATCCAGGCCAGTGCTCAGCAACACCGCTCAGTCCCCATCAGTATGTGAACCCGCTATCCCCATGGGAGAATGCCCAGAGTGGAACACCCCCCCCCCCCCGTGACTTGCGCAGCCAAGCCGCAATAAACTCCCTGGGTCTGAGACTTTGTGGTTCAATCTGGCAAAGGTGGGGATGGAGTCTGCTGTTGGACATAGCAGAGGCTCAGATTCAAGCTCCGCATCAGTAGAAAATGTGGGAGAAGACGTACATTTAACATTAGATCCAAACAGTAGTATCTCCAGGATCACCACAGACCACCCAATGGAGGTGAACAGGGAGAAGTTAAACCAGCCTAGCCCTAACTATGCAGAAAAAAAGACTCTTAGATAGAGTTTGGTCTCAGAGGCATCTGCTACCTACAGAGTCAGGGAGAGACCTAAATCCCACATCTGTGGAAAGCATGGAGGGTGATCCACCCCCATTGATATCGGCCATCTGCATAGACTGAGAAAGACTCATAGAACCAGGCTTACAGAAGGAAAGGTGCTGGTGGCACTTGGTGTCTGCACAGAGAGATTCTAAACAGGCCCAGTAAGCTAAATATTCATATATTTTTAGGGTTGAATTATTTTGTTTTTGTTTGGTTTAATTTTGGTTTTTTTTGTATGTGTATGCTTGTTTGATTGCTCTATCCCCAATCCTGCTCCCAAGCTTCTTTCCTTGTACATACCTATTCTATTCTCTCCATCTCTTTTCTTTTTTCTCTTTTTTCTCTCTTCCTTGTCTTGCATTAAATCCATTTCATACCACTACACTAAAAACTCTACATTGGTTAATAGAATACTAATAAATATTCACCATCTCTAATCTCGACTATATACTACCTTACCAAACTCATACTCTCATTCTATTTGATCCTATCTGTGGCTTTACTCTGTTTCTGAAGCTATGACTTCACTTCCTTCCTCACTTAACCATCACTATTTAATACAACACAACTTGCCCTTGGATATACCAGCTGACACCTAGATACTGAGTGAAATCTACTAAAAGAAACAGATACAAGCTCTTGAAATCATGGAAAAGAGGAATAACAAGGAAGCAATGATCTCCCACAACCCCACAATAATAGAACCTGACAACACAGAATTGCAGAGATCTCCAGAAGGTCAAATCAGGAATGTAACTGTAGAAATAATACAGAACTTTCAAAAAGAATTTAGAGAATCTGAAAGAAATAAAGGATGCAATCATTGAAGTGAAGGCATCAATTCAAATTATAAATAATTGATTAGACCACATGGAAAATAGAATCTCACTGCTAGAAGATGATCACTCCAAAAACGAACTCATAAAACTTAGAAAAAACAATTTGAAGCATGAATTGGACATTGAAGAAATATGGGCCCATTTAAAAATAGCTAACCTAAGAATAATTGGCATAGGAGAAGGAATATAAGGTGAATCCAAAGGGATCAACAATTTTTTTAAATAAGTAATATCAGAAAATTTACAAACATAGAACAAGAGGTCAATACACAGGTACAGGAAACGTATAGAACCCCCTTCAGAGAAGATCAGAGAAAAGGTTCACCACACCACATAATAATCAAAATGACCAATGTAGAAGCCAAGGAAAGAATCTTAAAGGCAACAAAAATAAAAGACCAAGAGACATTCAGAGCAATTAGAATCACTCCAGACAGAGAAGATGGCAGAGGCCACGGTTGTAGTGGTGACCGCAGCCGCCAAAAAGGACATGTATTCCTCGGAGAAGCCCTGGGCATCAGATTTTGGTTTAATATCTGAGCGGGACAACTTAAGGAGACTTTTCCAGCAGTGACTTCCTACCTAGAATACAGGAGAGAGAGTGGATAATGGCGGAATTAGAAGCAAGATAATAAGGAGGCGCCCGCCACAGAAGAAAAGTCATTTTTGGAAGAATATCCCAGAAGAGATTAGAGAAAAAACCACTTCAGCCGCACATGCTGGGGAAATCTCAACAACATACCTTGTATCACCGGGCGTGGTGGTACACGCTTGTAATCCCTGCGCTTGGGAGGCGGAAACAGGAGGATCATGCAGGTTTGAAGCCAGCCGTGCTGGCTTAAGAGACCCTTTTTCCAAAAATAAAATAGGTCTGAGAGTGTAGCCTGGAGGTAGAAGGGCTTCCAGGAACCCCAGTACCACCAAAAAAAAAAAAAAAAAAAACTTGTAAGAAAAATGATCCAGGCATGGTGGAGGGAGTCCAGTATAACTGGGCGGGAAGCCTACCTGCATCCTGGGGAACTCAGTGTACCTGGCCGCCACGCTCTGCTATGCTGCCCTAGGGGCTGGGATATGCTAGGAACAGCAGATCCTGCTCTACATGGTGAGGCTGTGGGCCTCCACTGGTGGAGGGGAGATAAAATTCATTGCTGCTAAGTGCTCGATCTCACAACCTCTTCAAAACACACATACTGTCTTCTCTTATTAAAAATATTGGAGAGGGGCCAAGATGGTGGTCGTGACAGCCAGGATTCAGGAGATGCAGACAAATCCTAACCAATCCACCTTGAACTTTTGGAAAAAAAATCTCTGGGAAGCTGAGCGTGGTCACGCATGCTTGTAATCCCCGCACTTGGAAGGCTGAGACAGGAGACTCACACAGTTTCGAAGCCAGCCTCAGCTACTTAGTAAGGCTCTCAGCAACTTAGTGAGACCCTGTTTCCAAATAAAATATAAAATAGGCCTGGGAGTGTAGCCCAGAGGTAGAAGGCCCCTAGATTCCACCCTCAGTACCACCAAAAAAAAAAAAAAAAAAAAAAAAAATCTCTGGGAAGGGGGACTGTTCTCGTTGCACATGCTTAAGAATTCTGGACTTCATACCATGTAAGGAAGGAGCTCAGCAGATAACCAGGAGGAAGGCAGTGGTGGCAGGGGTGGCAGAGGCCAGTATTTGGGAGAGGCAGAGATCTGACCAAATCCACTGTGATATTTTGAAGAAATCGCCCCAAAGGCAGATTGCTACTGCCACGCATGCTTAAGAATTCTGGACTTCATACCATGTAAGGAAGGAGCTCAGCAGAGAACCAGGAGGAAGGCAGCAGCAGCAAGGGCAACAGAGGCCGGTATTTGGAAGAGGCAGAGAGAGATCCGATCCAATCGGCGGCAGCAATGTTCGTGGCGGCAGCAGGGGCAGCCGTGGTAGTGGCTAGTATTTGGGAGAGGCAGAGATCTGACACAATCCACCTTGATATTTTGAAGAAATTGCCCCAAGGGTAGATTGCTATCGCTACGCATGCTCAGGAATTCAGGACAACATGCTGTGTGGGAAAAATGTTTGGTAGAGAATTGAGATGGTGGAGGCAGTGGCAATGGCAGTGGGCAGTATTAAGCAGAGGAAGAGATCTGGCAAAATCTACCTTGAGCTTTTGAAGAAATCACCCCAAAGGTAGAAAGCTACCACCGCATATGCTCGGGAATTTGAGACAACATGCTTTGTGAATACAGTGCTCTGAAGAGAACCAATATGGCTGTGACAGCAACAGCGGTGGTCATTATTTGGTAGAGGCAGAGACCCAATCCTACCCACCTTAAAATTTTAAAGAAATGCTGGGCGTGGTGGTGCACGCTTATAATCCCCGTGCTTGGGAGGCAGAGACAGGAGGATCGTGCAGGATCGAAGTCAGCTGTGCTGGCTTAAGAGACCCTGTTTCCAAATAAAAATATAAAAATAGGTCTGGGAATGTAGCCTGGAGGTAGAAGGGTTTCCATGAATCCCAGTACCACCACCAAAAAAAAAAAAAGATTTTAAAGAAATGTCCTCAAAGGTAGACTACTACTGCCACATATGTTCAGGAGTTCTGAAAATCATACTGTGGGGGAAAGGTGTTCAGGAGAGATCCGAGATGGCAGTGGCAGCAGTGGTGGTGGTGATGACCAGTATTTGGAGGGGCAGACAGATACAGCCCAATCCACCTTGAACTTTTGAGGAAATCCCACCAAAGTAAACTGCTTCTGCCACACAAGCTTGGGAATTCTGGACAACATACCAAGTGGTAAAAGGCTTTGGGGGGTATCAGAGGGCACCCCACATAGCCAGGATGGGCCACCACGCTGCGTGTTCTGGGGAACATCAGCCCTCATGGCCACTGAGCTCCTTTGCACAGAGCGGGAGAACAGGGTGCATGTGGAGCAGCGGAGCCTGCTCTCCGAAGTGAAGCTGTGGACCTCTGCCTTTGGAGGGAAGACAAAATTCATTGCCACTAGGTATTTGGGATCCCAGCTTTTGAAAAAGACATGTACTGCTTTCTCATATTAAAAAAAAAAAAGAATGAAAGAACGCCGGGCATGGTGGCGCACGCTTGTAATCCCCGCGCTTGGGAGGCAGAGACAGGAGGATCGCGCAGGTTCAAAGCCAGCTTTGCTGGCTTAAGAGACCCTGTTTCCAAACAAAAATATAAAAAAAGGTCTGGTCTGGGAGTGTAGCCAAGAGATAGAAGGGTTTCCAGGAACCCCAGTACCACAAAAAGAAAGAAAGAAAGAAAGAAAGAAAGAAAGAAAGAAAGAAAGAAAGAAAGAAAGATCTGTAAACAACCTGCTCATAGTGACAGAGACCAGAACCCATGCACAGCAAGGCCAGTGCCAGGGCCTTTGAGGCCAGGATAGGAGCCTGCCATGTGGTGAGACCTGTGCCGGGGACAGCAAGGCCAGGATAGGACCCTGCCTTAAGGCAAAGCCGGTGCTGGGGCCAGCAAGGCCGGGATCGGAGCCTGCTGTGAGGCACCACCTGTGCCAAGGCCTCCGAGGCTTGTGCCAGGGCCTCTGAGGCTGGGATCGGAGCCTGCCGAGGGGTGAGGCTGGTGCCGGGGCCAGCGAGGCCTGGATCAGAGCCTGCTGTGAGGCAAGGCTGGTGCTGGAGCCAGCAAGGCCGAGATCAAAGCCTGCCAGGTGGCCAGGCCAGTGCCGGGGCCTCCAAGAGTGGTCAGAACTTACAATGTGGCATACACAGAGAAATATCACGGAAAATAAAAAATCAGATGCTTTCCCTAATATGCAAAAACTAGGAAGAAATGGGTAATAGGAGGAAATCCAGTTGAAGAAAGGGCCCTATGGAGGAGCAATTAAGGTGACCAATGAGAGGGGATGGGATGGGGAAGATAAAATCTCTTTAAAGCACATGATGTATGTAGACAAATCAAAGTTAATCACTAAAGCATGGGATCAAGGGAGGGGGAGGGAATGGGATGGGGATCAGAAAAAGGCTAATTGGATGATATGTGCTTGTATACTCTCACAAGCCTTGTATTCCATTGAGATGTTTTACTACAATGCACCAATAAAAATATTTAAAAAAAAAAGAATCACTCCAGATTTTCCAAACCAAGTCATGAAAGCCAGAAGGGCCTGGAGTATCATATTTCAAACTCTGAAAGAAAACAACTTGCAGCCAAAAATTTCCTACCCAGCAAAACTATCTCTCAAATTAGAAGGGGAAATAAAAATCTTCCACAACAAACAGACGCTGGAGGAATTTATGTCTTCTAAACCAGCACTAGAGAAAATACTCAAAGAGATTAACTGCAAAGAAGAAATAAGTAATACAAGCAATAACCAGAGAAACAAAAATTTCCACCCAGCAAACAACTAAGCAAAGAAGAACAAACACTACCTCAAGTAGAAGTTAAATCTCAATATGTTAGGAATCAAAAACCATCTCTTAATAATCACACTGAACATAAATGGCCTCAACTTCCCGGTGGTAAAACTGATTAAAAACCAGAATCCATCTATATACTGCCTGCAAGAAACATGCCTTACAAGTAAAGATAGTCACAAACTAAAGGTAAAAGGCTATAGCAAGGTAATCCATGCCAACAGAAATTGAAGAAAAGGAGGAATCACAATGTTGATATTAGACTTCAAGCCCAAGCTTATTAGAAGAGGCAAAGAAGATCATTTTTACTGGTAAAAGGAACAATTCAGCAAGAAGAACTAACAATAGTCAGCATTTATGCCCCAAACATAGGTGCAGCTACTTTCATAAAACAAACTCTTTGCAACATTAAGTCACATATAAGTCCCAATACAAAAATACTGGGAGACTCTAACACCCCTCTCACACTGTTAGACCAATCTTCTGAACAAAAGTCAGTAAAGATGCCTCAGACCTAAAGAACACCATCAAACAAATGAACCTATTTGACATATATAGAATATTCCACTCAACTACAGCAGAGTCACATTTTTCTCAGCTGCTAATGGAACCTTCTCCAAAATAGATCATATCCTGGGCCATAAAGAGAAAACTAGCAAATTTTTAAAATGTGATATACTTCCCTATGTCTTAGACCATAATGGAATAAAACTAGAAATCAACTATAAGAAGACCCAGAGAAACCACATAAACGTGTGGAGACTGAACATCACACTGCTGAATGAAGAATGGTTCACAGAAGAAAGAAGGGGTGAAATCAAGAAATTTCTAAAAGCAAATGAAAATAGAGATACAACATATCAAAACCTCTGGGACACCTTGAAGGTAGTATTACGAGGAAAATTCATAGCACTGAGTGCCCACATAAGAAAAACAGAAAATCACCAAATAAATAACCTAATGACACACCTCAAAGCCCTTGAAAAACAGGAACAGTCTAACCCCAAACCCAGTAGAAGGCAGAAAATTATTAAAATCAGAGCAGAAATAAATGAAGTAGAGAATAAAAAATACAGAAAATCACGAAACCAAAAGCTGATTTTTTGAAAAAAATAACAAATAGATAAACCACTAGCCAACTTAACCAAAAAAAGAAAATCAACCCAAATTATGAAGATAAGAGATGAAAAAGGAGATATTACCACTGACAGTGTAGAAATTCAGAGGATTATCAGAAATTACTTTGAAAAACTATAGTCCAACAAAATGGAAAATCTGGAAGAAATAGAAAACTTTCTAGATAATTTCAACCCTCCTAAACTGAGTCAAGAAGATAAAGAACATTTAAACCAATCAATAGCAATTAAAGAGATTGAAACAGCAATAAAGAGTCTGCCATCAAAGAAAAGCCCAGGACTAGATGGCTTCCCAAGTGAATTTTATAAAACCTTTATAGAAAAACTAATCCCAATACTCCTCATTCTATTTTGTGAAATAGAAAGAAAAGGGACTCTCCCAAATACATTCTATGAGGCCAACATCACGTTAATACCAAAACCAAATAAAGACAGATCAAAGAAGGAAAACTACAGACCTATATCATTGATGAGCTTGGATACAAAACTAGACAAAATACTAGCAACACACATTCAAAACAATATCAAGAAAATCAAGTTAAAAGATTATTATTTCCACCACCAAAGGTTCGTGGAAACCTTGTCAAAAATAACTTGATAATATAGGGAAGAATTTAGCTCTAGGCTTATATTTAACTCCAATGGTTTATATATCTGCCTTTAGAACAGTACTACACTGTTTCAATTATTGTAGCTTTATATGGTTTGAAATCAGAAAATATATATCTTCTAGCTTTGTTCTTTTTCAAGATCGTTTTGGGTATCTAGAATCCATATTCCATATTAGGATAGATTTTTTTCTGAAAAATAAATATATAAATATATGATAGTTTCACCTAAAAAAATTAGAAAAAAAAATTCTCTGGTAAGAAAGAAAACAAAAAGAAATATTGAAATGTTATCTTTAAGTCATCAAAAGCTTGGTATCAGACAAATGAAACTGTTATGTGAGATTATCATTTTTAATTTTGCATAAATTGCTATAATACTAGATGTCAACCACTAAGCCAAGCATGGGAAGGAGGGATGGGGAGGGAATGGGGTGGGGATCGGGTGGGGGCTGACTGGGTGATGTGTGCATGTATGTCTACAAAAGTATGTATCCAACGATGATGTATGAATACAGTGCACCAATTAAAAAAAAAAAAAAAAGAAATGAAAAAAAAAAAAAAAGAAAATGCCATGACCAAGTAGGGTTCATCCCAGGGATGCAAGGCTGGTTCAACATACAAAAATTTTATTTATTACTATGGCTTTGTAGTATAGTTTAAAGTCAGGTATTAGCCAGGCATGGTGGCGCACACTTGTAATCTCCGCACTTGGGAGGCTGAGACAGGAGGATCACATGGGTTTAAAGCCAGCCTCAGCTACTTAGTGAGGCTTTCAGCAACTTAGTGAGACCCTGTTTCCAAATAAAATATAAAAAAGGTATGGGAGTATAGCCTGGAGGTAGAAAGCCTCTGGGTTCCACCCCCAGTACCACCAAAAAAAAAAAAAAAAAAAAAAATTCAGGTATTGTGATTACTCCTGCATGGTTTTGTTGCTAAGAACTACTTTGGCTATTCTATTTTTGTTGTTGTTGTTGTTCCAAATGAATTTAAGGACTGATTTTTCTATGTCTGTAAGGAATGACCTTGGTAATTTAATGGGGATTGCAGTGAATCTATAGATCACTTTTGGAAGTATGGCCATTTAATGATATTTATTCTGTCTATTCATAAACATGGAAGATCTTTCCATCTTTTAAGGTCTTCTTCAATTTCTTTTTTCAATATTTTATAATTTTCTTTGTAGAGATCTTTTACCTCCTTGGTTAAGTTTATTCCTAAATATTTTATATTTTTGTAGGATACCCTGAATGGAATTGTTTTCTGGGTTTCTTTCTCAGTGGATTTATTGTTAATATACAGAAAAGCTTCTAATTTTTGAAGACTGATTTTGTATCCAAACACCATGCTGAATTTGTCGATCAGTTCTATAAGCCTTTTGGTTGAGCTTGTTGGATCTTCTAAGTATAGTATCATGTCATCTGCAAATAGTGAAAGTTTTAATTCTTTTCCTATTTGTACTCTTTTAATTTCCTTTTCTTACCTTATTGCTAGAGTCTCAAGTAGCAGGTCTGGGAGTATATCCCGGAGGTAGAAGGGCTTCCAGGAACTCCAGTACCACCAAAAAAAAAAAAAAAAATGGGCAAGGAACTAAATAGACACTTCACAAAAGAAGAAATTCAAATGGCCAATAAATGCATGGAAAAATGCTCAACATCATTAGCAAAGAAATGCAAATCAAAACTACCCTGAGATTTCACCTAAATCCAACTATAATGGCAATCATTCAAAACACAAACAACAACAAATGTTGGTAAGGATGTGGAGAAGAGGGAACTCTACTACATTGTGGATGGGGCTACAAAGTAGAGCAACCACTTTGGAAAACTGTATGGAGGATCCTCAAAATAATGGGAACGAACTTACCATATGATTCTTCAATACCACTTCTGGGTATCTACCCAGAAGAATGGGAACCAAACTACCAAACTAATGCTTGTGTATCTATGTTCACAGCTGCACAATTCACAATTGCCAAACTATGGAACCAGCCAAGATGTCCATCAACAGATGAATGGATTACAAAACTACGGGATATGTACACAATGGAATTTTACTCAGCCATAAAGAAAAACACAATTACGTCATTTACAAGGAAATGGATGGAACTGGAGAACATTATGTTGTCAGATTAGCAAAATGTTAAATCAGTCACAAAAAATGAGAAATTGGATGCTCTCCCTAATATGCAAAAGCTAGGAAGAAAACAGGTCATAGGAGGTACTCAGTCATAGGAGGTACTCTAGATGAAGAAGGGGAAACTATGAGATGAGTAAATAAAGTAACCTGAGGGGATGGGAGGGAGGAAGAAGGAAATTCTCTAAGGTTCATGATGCTCATTAACATATCAAAGTCAACCACTAAGTAAAAAATGAAGAGGGAGGGGAGGAAATGGGGAGGGAAGTGGGTAAGGGCTAATTGGGCGATGTGTGCATGTATGCCTCCACCATCTTGTACTCCATTAAGATGACTGCAATGCACCAATAAAAAGCTAAAAAAGAAATAATACTAGTTAAAATAATATTCTATATAAAAAATTAATTGCAATCATTTCTCCTTGTAGTTATCTTCTAACTCTGAGCTACAGCTACACCCCAGGCCCAATTTTTGTGTTTTGTTTTGTTTTTTGTTTTGTTTTGAGACAGGATCTCACTAAGTTGTAGAGGGCCTGCTAAGTTGCTGAGACTGGGCTCAAAACTGCCATCCTCCTGTTTCACAGCTTTCCAAGTACTGGCATTACAGATGTGTGTCACCACACCCTGCTTCCTGTTAGTTCTTTTAACATGACTACCAGAAAGTTTGCAATTAGGGCTATGTTTTGCATTATATTTCTACTGAAAACTCTGCTCTGGAATCTTACCCTAACCAGTCAAGGCCCTGCAGGACTGTGCCTAGACTCATTTTCTTCTTTCACTATCTTTGTCCCCATCCTGCCACAATCGGCAGCAAAACTCATTTTTGCCTAGGATTCCCTCTGGGTTACATAATGAGTCCTATAAGAGCTGATTTAGCGCAGCACAGCCCCATATCCTGACCAGAGTTGATTGGTCTAAGGCTGGGCTCTTGACGCAAACACTGAGCTAAAGAACTTTGTCCTGGGATGCTGTGCTTGGGATTAGAGGGCTGGAATACAAACTCTTTCTTATAACTTTGGAGTCATGATGGGTTTGGGGGAGGGGATTTTTTGTTTGTCTTTTTGTCTCTTACCCATAAAGAAAGCTCTTCCAAGGTGGATTAATAATGTGTCCAAACTGCTCAAAGAGACAAAGAGTCAGAGACAACAACTCACCATGCTCAAATCCCAGGTTCTCATGGTTCTAAAGTTAGAATACTCTTCCTGTCATTGAGTTGAGGGCCACTGTGTGTGTGTGTGTGTGTGTGTGTGTGTGTGCGCACTTGTGTGTGTGTATGTTACTGGGGATTGTACCCAGTGTCCAGGGGTGTTCTACCTCTGAGCTACACCCCAGCCTCTATATTTTGATTATTTGCGATTCTGGAGATTGAACCCAGGGCCCAGGGATTTTCTACCTCTGAGCTATACCCCCAGTCATATTTTATTCACTCATTCATTCATTCATTTTCAGAAATACAGATGGGCTTATTTAAAGGAATAAAGATCCACATTCAAAGACTGTGGTTCTTCTCATATGGAGAAGAGAGAAAGAGCCAGAGACATAGACAGGCAGAGGTAGAGGCAGAGCAGAGAGCAGCGCTAGGGCCAAGGATCTTCTTTTGTAACTTTGTAAAAAAAAAAAAAAAAAAAATGGTAAGCAAGCCAGGTGAGGTGGTGCATGCTTGTAATCCCAGTACTTGGGAGGCTGAGACAGGAGGACCGGGTTCAAAGCCAGCCTCAGCTACTTAGTGAGGCCCTCCACAACTTAGTGAGACCCTGTTTCAAAATAAAGTATAAAAAAGTAGGCTTGAGGGTGTAGCTCAGAGGTAGAATACCCCTGCGTTCAATCCCAGCACCACACACACACAAAAAAAAATGGTAAACAGAGAGGATGGACAAATGGTCAAATAGTGAGCCTGTCTGGGGGAAACTTGACTCCTTTGTTCATGGACTGCAGAGCAGAGCAGGGATGGTGCTCCAGTTCTCATCAGCACCTTCAGGTCAACATTATCTAGTTGATGGATAACATTTAGGCTGTGCCCGTATCACTGGGCCTTCGACAATGTCTTTCACTAGACTTCTTTTACCAGTCTAAGAATACATCACATAAGCTAACATAATCTATATGCACCAATTAACTAGATTTACAGTGCTCTATTACAGGGTCTCACTAAGTTGCTCAGGCTGGCCTCAAACCTGTGACTCTCCTATCTCAGGCTCTCTGACACTGGGATTATAGGTATGCACTACCACACCGGCTCTTTTTATTTATTATTATTATTGTTGTTAATTTTTTGTGGTGCTGGGGATGGAACCCAGGGGCATTCTACCTCTGAGCTATACCCCCAGCCCTATTTTTAATTTTTTTTTTTATTTTGAAACAGGGTCTCACTGAGTTGCAAAGGCCCTCACTAAGTAGCTGAGGCTGTCTGCGAGCCGCAATCCTCCTTAGCCTCCCAAATGCTGGGAGTACAAATGTCCACCACTACACCTGGCCACTCAGCTCTTTGTATATTCTTTGTGTGTGTGGGGGGGGTACCCTCAAGCTACACACCCGCCTTTTTTATTTTTAACCAGGGTCTCACTAGGTTGATGAGAATATCACTCCTTGCTGAGGCTGTCCTCAAACTGCGATCCTCCTGTTTCAACCTCCCAAGTACTGTGATTAGAGGCATGCACCAACATGCTCTGCTCTCTTTATATGCTTGATGATAAATGCTGCTTTGGCTTAAACTAGTTGGACCTGGAATTCTATCATTTGCAATAGAACAGTCTTAAAGAAGAGCTTATTGGTCAAGTCTTTTTTTTTCTTTTTTTTTTGGTGGTACTGGGAATGGAACCCTTCTACCTCCAGGCTACACTCCCAGACCTATTTTATATACATACATACATACATACATACATACATACATACATACATACATAATTTTTTTTTTGAAACAGGGTCTCTTAAGCCAGCAAGGCTGGCTTCGAACCTGCGCGATCCTCCTGCCTCCGCCTCCCAAGCCCCGGGATTAGAAGCGTGCACCACCATGCCAGACTGGCCACGCCTGACTGGTAAAATCTTTTTACTTTCCCCTCAGGGAATTGTGTGTGTGTGTGTGTGTGTGTTTGGGTAGTACTGAGGGCTAAACCCAGGGGTATTCTACCTCCAAGGTATACCCCCAGCCTTATTTTATTTTATTTTTGAAACAGGATCTCACTGGGTTGATGAGCCTCCCAAGTACTGGAATTATAGCCATGCACCACCATGCTTAGCTTTATCATCATTTTTTAAAGGTAGCTGAGCGTGGTGGCACACACTTGTAATCCCAGTATTTGGGTGCGCTTTTTTTTTTTTTTTTTTTTGCGGGTCTGGAGCTGGAACCCAGGGGCATTCGACCTCAGAGCTACACCCCCTTCCCTATTTTTTTATTCTTTATTTTGAAACCGGGTCTCACTGAGTTGCAGAGGGCCTCACTAAGTAGCTGAGGCTATCCGTGAACTGCAATCCTCCAGGTCTCAGCCTCCCGAATGCTGGGATTACAAGCATGTGCCACCACGCCCGGCTAATCCCAGTATTTGGGAAGCTGAGACAGGAAGATCGCAGGTTTTTGGTCAGCCTCAGCTACTTCATGAGGCCCTCTGCAACTTAGTGAGAACCTGTTTAAAAATAAAGAATAAAAATTAGGGCTGGGGGTGTAACTCAGAGGTAGAATGCCCCTGGGTTCAATCCCTAGTACTGCAATAAAACAAAATAAAATAAAATAATAAAAAGGCAATCAAAATTCTTATGCTTGACTGCTTCTAGACCCAGCTACCTGGGAGACTAATGCAGGAGGATGGCTTGAATCCAGGAGTTCAGGACCAGCCTGGTTAACACAGTGAGACTTTGTCATTAAAACACGAAACAAAACGAAGGAATGAAAAACAAAAAAAGAACACCTAAAGTTAGTGGGAAAGGAGCTTAATAACTGACTAGTCTGGCAAAAATCACCCTAATCTTCAGAAGTTTTGGAACCCGATGCAGCTAATGGGAAATTCAAGCATTTTAGGTCTTTCTCTGTGACAAAAGTCTTAAATTACTTTTGACAGTGTCAGTAAATCTGACTCCAAATTCAGCCACAACACAATTAAGCTCTCTGCCGCCCACCCCCACCCCAGGAGATAGCTCTTTAAGCTGCTGGAATTACTGCTACGAACAACCTTCCTCAGTTTAATTTCTCCAAGTCACAAAAGACTAGCACTGTTAACTCAGACCTGTACAGCTTTCAATAAAGAGCTTAGTGGGCCCAGATTCAATGTATTCCCAGTGACCCACAATGCAAGGCCTTCCCTCTACTGTTATATAAAAGGGCATAATTAGAGCTATAGCTCTATGTATACAACGAATAAGAAAGACACTCTCGCCCACTTACCACTTTTTAATGTGATTTTTTTTAAATAAATGCTCATTCTCTAAATAAGCTGGTGTTAGGGTTCTAGAAAATTATATAATGAAGTAACACTACTACCTTGGGCCCAAATATCTTGAATCTCTCTTCTCAAGAAAAGCACATTTAATTGCTCTTCAAGGACCAAAGGTCTTTAAGGAATGAAGTGCCTCTCTTTGCCTCCATTTGTGGCTGTCTTTATAATCTCATGACCTCAATGATAAAGAAACTCAGATAAGCAAGCAGTAAGAGCTGAGAGCTGCAAAGGTGGTGGAAACATTCCAGTTATGTAACTGTTAACATCAGCAACACACTTTCGAATTGCAAGCACAATGGTAATACAAGAAGATCTAATAAAAGCTGTGGTCCATTATTATAAAGAATCTTGAGAAAAATTACCCTTAGGCAGTTCAAAAGACAATTCTGGTGTTCCAAGTTCACTTTTTTTTTTTAATGTGCAACATTATTATTTTGTTTTGTTTGAGTCCTGGGGTTTGACTCATGGGCATTCTACCTCTGAGCTATATAACCCATGCCCTTTTTTATTTTCACTTTGAAACAGGGTCTCACTAAGTTGCTGAGGCTGCCCTCAAACCTACGATTCTCCTGTCTCGGCTTCCCAAGTATTAGAATAACAGACATGTACCACCATGCTCGGCCAAGATTATTTTCTTAAATCAGTTCTTTCTTCAAAAGATTACATATTATGAAAAGTTTTTGTTTTCTTACATTATCTTATGTTTTCACATTTGATGATACTCCTTTCTCCTCAACTACATCTGGAAATTCTTCAATGGATGACTCTTTTACTTAAGTGAAAAGAAATTGGCAGTTGAAGCCAAAAGATCAAAGATCAGATACCAGCATTACCATGTACTAGCTGCATAACCTCAGGTGAATGAATTAAGTAAAAGAACTTATTTATAGCCGGGCGTGGTGGCCCACACTTGTCATCCCCGCTTGGGAGGCTGAGACAGGAGGATCGCACGGGTTCGAAGCCAGCCTCAGCTACTTAGTGAGGCTCTCAGCAACTTAGTGAGACCCTGTTTCCAAATAAAAGATAAAAAAAATGGGTCTGGGAGAATAGCCCGGAGGTAGAAAGCCTCTGGGTTCCACCTCCAGTAACACCACCAAAAAAAAAAAAACTTATTTATGTATTCATTTATGTATTATGATACTGGGGATTGAACCAGAGATATTCCACCTCTGAACTATACCCCTAGGCCTTTTTACTTTTGTTTTGAAACAGGGTCTCACGAGGTTGCTGAGAGTCTCGTTACATTGCTGAGGCTGTCCTCTAACTTGTAGTCCTCCTGTCTCAGCCTCCATGGTACTGAAATTACATCTATTTCAGAATGCAGATATGGAAATTAAAAGGAGTTGTTTATGTACGAGTTAAGATTCCTTTGTCTTACATACAGAAAAGGCCAGATCTGCCACTGAGCACCCCCAGGCCTAATTTTCAATTTTTAATTTTGAAACAAGGTCTCACTAAGTTGCAGAGGGACTTGCTCAATTGCAGAGGCTGGTCTCAAACCTAAGATCCTCCTGCCTCAGTCTCCCAAGTACTAGGATTACAGGTGTGTACTCCTGCATCCAGTTGACAGCCGAGTCTTTGACGTACATGATGGAAAAGAACTTCAGCACACACAGATACTGAAGCAGAGAAGTGTATTTAAAAGAGCAAGGCCGGGCGTGGTGGCGCACACTTGTAATCCCCGTGCTTGGGAGGCGGAGACAGGAGGGTCGTGCAGGTTCGAAGCCAGCCACGCGCGCTGGCTTAGGAGACCCTGTTTCCAAAATGAAAATGTAAAAATAGGTCTGGGAGTGTAGCCTGGAGGTAGAAGGGCTTCCAGGAACCCCAGTACCACTAAATAAATAAATAAGTAAATAAATAAATAAATAAATAAGCAAGGAGTGTGCATTCCAGGGAGAGTGTGGGTCATCTCAAGAGAGAGATGTTTTTGGAGTCTCAGGCTCCTCGTTTTATGAAAACTCTGTAAGGAATGGGCATGGGAAGGCATGTGGGGATGATACCATCCAACCATGATCATAAGACAGTTTTTGGTGGTCTAGCAATTCTCAGGATCCTTGGATTTATTTTTTTTTCCATTTTCTGATCAGTAGATGACATCGTGAAAGTACCCTATGTTTTAGGTTTGTTATATCCCTTTGTCTATTCTAAAAATGCAAATGTTAGTTGGCTAACAGTACACGGGGAAATTTTCATAAGTGGATGAGTTTCCAGTAATTTTAAGATTGTGATTAAAAAGCTAAGCGTGGCTGGGCGTGGTGGGGCACGCTTGTAATCCCCGCGCTTGGGAAGCAGAGACAGGGGGATCGCGCAGGTTCGAAGCCAGCCTCACTGGCTTAAGAGACCCTGTTTCCAAATAAAAGAGTGTAAAATAATCTGTGAGTGTAGCCCAGAGGTAGAAGGGCTTCCAGGAACCCCAGTACCACCAAATAATAATAATAAAAAAAGGCTAGGCATGGTGGCACATCCTTGTAATCCCAGTATTTGGGAGGCTGAGACAGGAGACCTCAGCCATTTAGTGAGGCTCTCTGCAACTTAATAAGACTCTGTTTCAAAACTAAGTAGCTGGGCGTGGTGGTGCACGCTTGTAATCCCCACGCCTGGGAGTCGGAGACAGGAAGATCGTGCAGATTCAAAGCCAACCACGCTGGCTTAAGAGACCCTGTTTCCAAAAATAAAGTAGGTCTGAGAGTGTAGCCCAGAGGTAGAAGGGCTTCCAGGAACCTCAGTACCACCCCCCCAAAAAAAAACTAAGTAATAAAAAATAGGGCTGGGGTGTAGCTCAGAGGTAGAATACCCCCTGGGTTCAATCCCCAGTACCACACACACACACACACACACACACACACACACACACACACACACAAGATTGTGAGTAAAGATTTGTATATTTGTCAGAAATTTGGGAGTGATAGGTCTAGGAGAAAGAATTGACTTGGGAAGGAAAGGTATACAGAACTTTAGCACAGAGATTTCAGATCAAAGCTCTAATCTCCTTTTCACCTATTTTTTTCATTTCATTTATCCTTCCTCAATGGTACCAATCAAAGGTGGCACTTGAGCATCTCTAATGGGACTCTGTAAGCGATCAGGGACTCTTTTAATTCAGTGTCTGCCAAGTTAGCTGAACCTTAAGGCTGATACCTATTGGCTGGCAAGATGATGGCCAAGAACTCCTAGAGCTACATCATTTTTTAGTCATATCCCGTGGAAAAGGATGTCTTACTTTTAGCATCTTCTGTAGAAGAAGAGATTTTCTTTTCCAGCAGTCTCCATCCTGGCTCTTGACCAAGTTACATATCCTTTCCTGAACCAAACTTTAAAGACAATTGATTGCATTTGATAAATGCGTGTGTGTGTGTGTGTGTGTGTGTGTGTGTGTGTGTGTGTGTTTTACTGTGAATTAAAGCCAGGGATTTTCTACCACTGAGCTACATCCTCAGCCCTATTTTTTGAAATATGATCTCACTAAATTTCTGATGGCCTTGCTAAGTTGCTGAGGCTGGCCACAAAGCTGCAATCCTCCTGTTTCAGCCTTCCAAGTACTAGAATTATAAATGTGTGCCAGCATGCCTAGCTTGCTGAATGTCTTCATAAAATCAGACAAGTAAGTATAAAACATGGAATCAATCCCACCTGAGCCACTTAAATTGAGTAAAATGAGGAATTACAAGAAAGAGGTAATATATTAGTCATCTTGTGCTGCTGTAACAAAATACCATAGACTAGGTGGCTTAAACAACTAAAAAAACATATATTTTCTCATGGTTTTGCAGGCTACAAGCCCAAGATCAAGGTTCTATTGATTTGGTGTCTGTTGGGGACTCTTCCTAACTCAGAGACATCTGCCATCTTGTTATGTGCTCATATGGCTTTTTCTTAGAGACAGACAGACAGACAGACAGAGGTATGCACCATATCCCAAGGTGCATCGTATCCTGAGTGAGGTCTCTGATATCTCTTTTTACAAAGACAACAGTTCTGTCCAATCAGGTCCCCATTCTTATGACCTCATTTAACCTTAATAACTTCCTTAGAGGCCACATTTCCAGTTACAGTTGGGTTAGGGTTTTAACACAAATTTTGGGGGAAAACAAACATTCAGTCCATAACACTGGGATATTAGTGAAGGATCATGCAAGTGTGTGAATGGAGAAGAACATTAACATTGTCCGCAAAAGGTTGAACCAGCCCCTGATCTTCTCAGAGAAGAATGTATGTGGACCCCTGGATGACCTGGTCAACCAGGAGATGGAGGGGGCAAGATATCCCTGCAGCTCCAGCCTGACCACGTCGCTATGCAGGACGCCACAGCCCAGATGGCCATTCTGCAGTTCTTCAGGAGTGGGCTGCCCAAGGTGGCTGCGCCATCCACCATCCACTGTGACCATCTGATAGAGGCCCAGTGTGGGGTGAGAAAGGCCTGCACTGGGCCAAGGACATAAACCAGGAAGTGTATACAACTGCAGGTGCCAAATATGGTGTGGGCTTCTGGAGGCCTGGATACAGAATTATTCACCAGATCATTCTGGAAAACTAGGCATACCCTGGGTTCTTCTGATTGTCACTGACTCCCACATCCCAACAGTGGTGGCTTTGGGGGGCATCTGCATTGGAGTTGGGGATGCCAATGCAGTAGACGTCATGGCTAGAATACCCTGGGAGCTGAAGAGCCCCAAGGTGATTGGCATGAAGCTAATAGGCTCCCTCTCTGGTTGGACCTCACCCACCAGAAGGTAGCTGGCATACTCACAGTGAAAGGTGGCACAGGTGCCATTGTGAAGTACCACGGGCTGGTATAGACTCCGTCTCCTGCACTGGCCTGGCAATAATCTGCAACATGGGCGCTGAAATTTGGGGCTACCAGTTCCGTGTTCCCTTACAGCCTCAGGATGAAGAAGTACCTGAACAAGACAGGCTGCACAGACATCTCCAGTCTTGCTAAAAAATTCAAGGATCATTTGATACCTGACTCTGGCTGTCAATATGACCAAGTGATTGAAATTAATCTCAAAGAGCTGAAGCCACACATCAATAGGCTCTCCACCCCCCAACCTGGCTCACCCTGTGGGAGAGGTTGGTTCTGTGGCAGAGAAGGAAGAATGGCCTCTGGACATCCACGTGGGTCTTGTCAGCAGTAGCACCAATTCAATCTATGAGAACATGGGATGCTTGGCAGCATATAAAAAGAATTCCTACAATTTGGTGAGAAAAAGACAACACAAATGGCAAAAGACTTGAGTAAATGAAAAAATTCAAATAAGATAAGTGAAGAGGTGTTCAACCATGTTAACTTAAGGGAAGTAAAATTAGAGGCATAGTAAGATGGTACTGCTGACACAGATTGGTTAATAAACTTCTTAAGTGTTGATAAGGCTATTAACAGAAATTCTCTACACCACTGGTATTGAATAAAAATAGAAAAAAATCACTTGGGAAAGCAGTTTGACATTACCTAGAAAGAATAGAACTTGTCTTATTCTATGGTCCAACCATTCCACTATTGGTATATATAAAAAAAAAAACTTGGTCCCATGGGCACCAATAGATATGTTAGAACAGAGTTGCTTATATGCATTAAAAATAATAAATATTCATCAAAATAACACGGTTATTTAAAAAAATGTGGTGCTGGTCATAGTGATATAGACCTGAATCCTATCTACCCAGGAAGCTTAGGTAGGAAGATCCCAAGTTCAAGGCCAGCCTAGCCAACTTGAATAGCTGTCTCAAAATAAAAAATAAAAATGAAAGGTTTTATGTATTGCAAATTGTAGGTATAGCCTTTAAACCTCTTTATTGTATTTTCTCTTTCTTCCTTTCTTTCTTTCTCTCTTTCTTTCTTTCGGAACTGGTGATTGAACCCAGGGACATTCTACCTCTGAGCTATACCCCCAATGTTATTTTTTTTATTCTTTATTTTTTTTATTTTTTATTTTTTGGTGGTACTGGGGTTCCTGGAAGCCCTTCTATCTCCAGGCTACACTCCCAGACCTATTTTTACATTTTTATTTGGAAACAGGGTCTCCTAAGCCAGCGCGCGCAGCTAGCTTCTAACCTGCACGATCCTCCTGTCTCTGCCTCCCAAACACGGGGATTACAAGCGTGCGCCACCACGCCCGGCTATTTTTTATTCTTTATTTTGAAATAGGGTCTCACTAAGTTGCAGAGGGCCTCACTAAGTAGCTGAGGCTGGCCGTGAATCCAGATCTTACTGTCTCAGCCTCCCAAGTACTGGAATTACAAGCATGCACCACCATGGCCAGCTTACTGCATATTTTAATGAACCAAATTTCACTTTTTATATGTGTCTGGTACTGAGTATTGAACCTAGGGAAGCTCTAGTCTACCACTGAGCTATAGCCTGAGCCAGCCTTTTTGTTTTTTATTTTGTCTCAGCCTCCCATGCTTGGCCAAAGTTCATATTTTAAATTTACTTGAATCTACAAATATTATCTTCTTTTGTAGGTGTGGAGATGGAACCCAGGGGATTCAACCTCTGAGCTACACCCCCTGCCCTATTTTTTATTCTTTATTTTGAAACAGGGTCTGAGTTGCATAGGGCCTCACTAAGTAGCTGAAGCTGTCGGCAAACCACCATCCTCCTATCTCAGCCTCCTGAATGCTGGAATTACAAGCTTTCCCCCATCATGCCCGGCTTTACAAATATTGTCTTTAGGGTTAATGTCTTTTGTGCCTTAAATAAGAAGCTTTTTCTTCCTAAAGGCAGTTAAGATATTCTTCAATCCAGGCTTATAATCCAGGAATAAAAAATAGGACTGGGGGTATAGCTTAGAAGTAGAACGCCCCTGGTTAAATGCTTAGTACTGAAAAAAAAAAAAGATATTCTCCAATATTATTGCATACCTGTGCATGTGTTGCTGCATGTGTTTTGGTCAACATCCTTGCTGCTATACCCCGAAACAACTGACCATACAACTTAGAGAAAAGAAGATTTACTCGTCGTTTCCTTGGAGATTTTGGTTTTAGTCCATCTGAGGCCAGAGACCATAGATATTGGGGCATAGCGGCTGGTAAAGCAGAGCACGAAACTTTGCTATCACATCACAGGAGGCTGGAAGCAGAGAGCAAGCAGAAAAAGGATGAAGGACATATAATCCCCAAGGCCACACCCTGGGACCCCTCCTTAGCAACCAATGCCTGCTTCCAACATTGCTACCTTGTTTCCATGAGGGCAAGGGGACACTCTAAAGCCAAACCATTACAGTGAGGTGTGGGAGGGGGCTTAAACCCAGGGCTGCTCTGCCACTGACTTACATCCTCAGCCCTTTTCATTTTTTATTTTGAGATGGGGTCTCGCTATATTGATGGGGCTGACCTTGAACTTGCCTCCCAAGTCACTGGGATAGCAGGAATGTGCCACTGTGCCCAGGTTCAATATTATTTTTAAAGCTTTATTTATTCATTTTATTCCATATTAATTCCATAACTAACACTTATTAATTTATTTTACCGAGCATCTAAAACATACTAATCACTATTCTGGGACACATGTGTTTTCAATCTTCTTCACCTTTTGGACTCCAGGAAAATTTTTCTTTTTTCCATTTATTTGTTCATTCATTCATTCATTCATTCTTTTGTTCATGGTACTGGGGATAGAGCCTAGGAGTGTTCTACCTTCAAGACATATCCCCAGTCCTATTTCATTTTTTACTTTGAAACATGGTCTCACCAAGTTGTTGAGACTAAGCTTAACCTATAATCCTCCAGTCTTGCTTCCCAAGTACTGGGATTAAAGGTGTGCACCCAGGAAATTTTTTTTTAATGCATGGAAACAGTATCATATATGCAAAGCAATAGGAAGAAGTACAATTTGCCTTTTCTTCATGATTTCAAAAACCCAGCTTCCATACTGTGTTTCTAGGAAGATGAGCCTGGAAAGGAGCTTTAATGGATGGTTATACATGGTAGAAAAGTGGGTTACAAGCCAGGCTTGGTGGCACATGCTTGTGATCTCAGTACTTGGGAGGCTGAGCCTGGAAGATCGCGGTTTGCGGCCAGCCTCAGCTACTTAGTGAGGCCCTCTGCAACTTGGTGAGATCCTGTTTCAAAATAAACAATAAAAAAAAAAAATAGGGATGGTGGTGTAGCTTGGAGGTAGAATGAACCAGGTTCAATTGCCAGTAACACACACACACACACACACACACACACACACACACACAGTGGGTACAAAGGAATGAAAGGGTGGGGTGACAGAAAGTAGAGCACACAGGAGACGTAAACGACTCATATTTTCAGCTTAGGTGACCAGGTAGATGAGTACTGATGGAGAGAGCAGCAAGAGGAACACAACATGAATTCAGGACTCTTGGTTTCAAGCAATAGAAACCCACTTCCAACTAGCTTAAGATAAAATGGGAGTTAGGGCAATGTAGTGGTCCTGAAATAAAAAGACCAGAGAGGACCTGGATTCAGGCACATCTAGGTACAGGTGTTCAAAAGGTGTCACTTCCTCTGTTCCTTTCTGTTTGTGGTCTTCCCTCCTTCCCACTGCACATAGCTTTCTCCTCTTGGTTAAGGGAGACAACTTACTTTTATGTGAGCATGTGTGTGTTGTACTGGGGATTGAACACACAGGAGTTCCCCACCCACGCTATGCCCCCAGCCCTACTTTATTTTTTATTTTGAAACAAGGTCTTGCTGGATTACCAAGGGCTTTGCTAAGTTGCTAAGGCTGGTTTTGAACCCGAGAGCCTCCTATCTCAGCCTCCCAATTACTGGGATTACAGGTGTGTGCCACCATGCCTGGCTTTACATTGTCATTTAAGGTCAAAATCCAAAGAAATAGAACAAAAAGAAACATCTCCTTTGAGAGTCTACAGAAATTTCTAGAAAGGGTCCTAAGTGGTCTGTGCGTGTCACATGCCCACCAGGCCTGCCTGGCTCTAGACCCAATACTCTTTGCCACTACTGAGTACCACCACTTGTTTCAAAATAAAGAATAAAACATAGGACAGAGTACAGTACAATGCTGTATAGAACAGCAGTTTTCAGGCAGTGCCTAGCCTTGAGCTACTCCCTTGTATAAAGTAGCAGTTTGCTGTGAGTTACTCCATTTGACTTGGTAACTTGTCTGGACAAATAGATCAATACCAGGTGTTGAACACAGAGAACTTATCAAAAACAACAACAACAACAACAACAACAACATCCAGTTGCACAACACAACTGACAGATTAATTAATGGTGCTCATAAAAAACTGACCACCTGTGAACTTATCTAATTAAATCAAGAGGCACATGGATACATTGGCGTATCAAACTCCTATCAGAGAAATGAGGCCCCGGAGCTTATCAGACATACCAGACCAACAAATGACGCAATCTCCTCACCTGAAATATATGAAGGGAAGGCGCCCCAGCGGGTGCTATGGTGGCGCACATGTCATCTCATCAGACCAGACGGTGAGTGCATCAGGAGAAGACAGGCTGCGAGCTTTCAACTCTGTCCCAGGGCTTCAGCTCAGCGGGATTTTTTTTTTTTTTTTCTCGATACGGCCCACTTTGAAACTGCCTGCTGTCTGCACCTGCGCCTGGAACAGTTTCTGAACCTTAACCATCAGCTTTAATTCACCGAATGAACTCTGTAGCTGGGTTCCTTTCCCCTATCTGATGACCTGCGGGGACTCTTGGGTTTGTGTCAGTTCTCTGCCTTTGCTTTTAATTCAAACTTGTGGCTGCTGTTAACCCTTTCTTAGCTGTTCTGAAACCTACATATCATTGTGTGAACTGTGATGTGTGACTTGAATGTAATGATATTAGTAATTAATATTGGAATGGAATAAAATAACTTGTGATTGCCATGAGCACACGTTCCCAAGTGAAATCAAGACTACTCAGTGAGTTAAAGCTGATGAAATCGATGTGGCTGGTGAATTTATAGCCATACAATAAATTCTAACACTGGAAAGACACGAATGTGTTCAGTCTATTTTAATGGCATAGCTCAGTCACGACAGCCATCTTAGCCCTCCTTATTTTTTAAAAAATAAAAAAATTTCCACCCTATTTTCCTATTTCAATTCTAAGGTTCTCAGAGCAAAGATCCAGTTATTTCTTGCCCCTAACATCTAGCACCTGGTATTGGATGCTTTAAACAATGTCTGTTGGACTGAAATTGACCGATATAAACTCTGATAAACGTGTCTGAAATGCAGAGGAAAAACAAACTCAGTTTCTCCTTTATTCTCATTCAACAATCAACATGGAAGACCTCTGTGCCCAAATGTGCGGAGGTTTCCACCCACCCCGCAAGCAATCATCTTTCCTGCAGCCGTGAATGCCAGCTGAATGCTATGGAATTGAATTCAATTTTAACACAATATACCTAGTGATAGCATCAGATCCCACAGGTGAGGGTCCGGTTGCACGGTACTGCTCCTCACTTCCAATGCCATTCCACTGCCTGCAAAGATACCGCACGAAAAGTACTTAAGAAACACACCCACGGTGGATTCAACCGTGTTTCTGACACAACCCATTTCCTTAGGTTCAATTAATTTACTAGGGCAGTTCAGAATTCAGAAAAACACTTATGTCTGCTGGTTTGTTTATTTATTTATTTTAGTGGTACTGGGGTTCCTGGAAACCCTCCTACCTCCGGGCTACACTCCCAGACCCATTTTATATTTCTATTTGGAAAGAGGGTCTCTTAAGCCAGCGAGGCTGGCTTCGAACCAGTGCGATCCTCCTGTCTCCGCCTCCCAAGTGCAGGGATTAGAAGTGTGAGCCACCACGCCCGGCTGCTGGTTTATTAAAAGAGGCGTTTCAGAGGATGCAGATGAAGAGATACATATAGCACAGTATGGGAGAAGAGGCATGCCACCCTTCAGGAATCACTAGATGTTCAGCTATTCAGAAGCTCTTGAGCCCTGCCCTTTGGGGTTTTATTGAGGCTTTGTTACATAGGCATGATTGACAGAATCATGGCCCATCAATGGTCAACTTTTGTCCCTCCTTTCCTCAGAAGTTGGGAGCAGGGCTGGAAATCTAACCTTCTAATCCCGCCTTGGTCTTTCTAGTGGCCAGCCCCTATCCTGCAGCTACCTAGGGGCTGCCAGACATCAGTTTGTCATTAGAACACAAAAGATAGGCATCACTTTGAAGATTCTAAGGGTTTTATGAGTCCTAGGGCAGGAAATGACGATAAAGGCCAACTATATATTTCATAGTATCATAACACATAAACTGAGTTCATTTGATATCTCAGAAGTGCAACAAGTGGTATAGAAAAAAAAAAAAAAAAACAGCCGGGCGTGGTGGCGCACGCTTGTAATCCCCGCGCTTGGGAGGCGAAGACAGGAGGATCGCGCAGGTTCGAATCCAGCCTCGCTGGCTTAAGAGACCGTTTCCAAATAAAATATAAAATAGGTCTGGGAGTGTAGCCCAGAGGTAGAAGGGTTTCCAGGAACCCCAGTACCACCAAAAAAAAAAAAAAAAGAAAAAGAAAAAGAAAAAGAAAAGAGAAAAGAGAAAAGAAAGAAAAAAAAGAAAAAAGAAAAAGAAAAGTGAATGAATTAAAGGGTAGAAAACATGAAATAGTTATGCATGATTTATAAGCCAAAATTGCCTACTGGAGTTCTCCAAACGTGCAGACAGGCAATAGTATAATGTGAAATTAGCAGCCAGAAGATAAGTTCCTACATCAAAAATGCTTAGAAAAATGGTGTTATCCTCAAATTACTTAGAATGCTGTTGTTGTTGATAGTACTTTAATTTTTTTTAATTTTACCTGATAAACAGAAACAAAGTAATGAAGGTTAGAAATACATGGAAAATTACTAATCATGGCAACTAATCTTATTTAACATTTTAATAAATCATCAAGAAGCAGTGTGGTCAATGGAATTTTTAGTTTGCAGATAATAGCTCTTTCATTTAATGCAATGTCTAGCTGATAAAGACAAAGAAAAAATAATGGAAAATAATGGTAAGTGACTAGAATTCAGATAAGCTTCAATTATGAATCTCAGGAAACTCGAATAGCATAAATAGGAGGTAGCCACTCAGAACTAATCGTTGGCTCCAACTAAATGAGTCTATTTCTCTTCATTTTCTCGCTTTTCTATTCATTTCTTAACCTATTGCCTACAGTTGTGTGCACCATAATGGGAATCATTTTTTTTTTTAAACTGGGGATTGAACCCAGGGGCATTCTATCTCTGAGCTACACCTCAGCCATTATTTTTTTGTTTTGAAACAGGGTCTTGCTAGGTTGCTCAGAGTTTTGCAACAATGTTGAGGCTGTCTTCAAACCTGTATCCTCCTGTCTCAGCCTCCTAAGTACTGGATTACAGGCATGCACCACCACATCCAGCTGGAACCCTTTACTTGAAGCTTTACTACAATCTGCTATGATCTCTAAATCTTCAAGGATTAGAGTAGGGGAGACACTTAAGATGAAAAAGGAAAAAGCGAACTAATACAAATTGGAAAGAGCTGTCTTTTCCAGGCGGAAGATGACAAATAAACACAAGACAAATCTTAAGAAAGTCCAAAGAAAAGTGACAATACTCAGTTCTTCCATTGGAAGAAATCTAAAAAATTTAAATCCTTCAACTGAAGAAATGTATAAAATAATAAAAACCGAGAAATGCTAGTCAGGCGTGGTGGCGCACGCTTGTAATACCAGCATTTGGGAGGCTGAGACAGGAGGACCAGTTTGAGGACAGCCTCAGCTACTTAGTGAGGCCCTTTGCAGCTCAGTGAGACCCTGTATCAAAATAAAGAGGAAAAAAAAATAGGGCTCGGGGTGTAGCTTAGAGGTAGAATGCCCCTGGTTTACATCCCCAATACCACAAACACACAAAAAGAGAAAGTTTCACATTGCTCTTGAAACAGAGGTGTTGCCTGATGCACAGAATGCTAATCACTGAAATGGGGCATCTTGCAAAAGAGAACAATTTATTCATAAGGCAGCCAAGCCTGTGGATACTGGAGAGGAAGGCTCAAATCCGCCTCGGCTATTTATTGTATCAAACTTCAAAGATTACTATGATTACAGGTGTTATCTGTGTCACTTAAATACAACTAAGAGACAGTGAAGGGGGCTAAGTCTAGAAAAGCAAGTAACTAAGTCTCGAAGGTTTATTCAGAAAGTAAGGTCAGGTGGTTTATTAAGCGTTTTCCTTGGATTTCAGAGGTGGTTTAAAACAACCAAAATGAAGTGTGGTAAAAATTTGTTTCTCAAAGCGTAGAGATGAGAAATGCTAATGTTTTTAAACAAATTCTCAGAGGACAAAAACATCATGTATTGTTAAGACCTGAGGACGGTTGAAATATAATGGTGCTCTGTGACCAGAATCAGAATGCCTGGATTCTAGTCTTGACTTGCCTACTTCCGCAGTAAAACAGCAATAACACCTGTGCTGGGTACCTCCAAGGGTGGTTTCGGTGTTCAAATGAGACCATGTATTTAAGTGTGTTTTTGAAAGCTGTAAAGTTCTCTATAAATCTAATGATTTTTTACTGCATCGCTGAAATAGTTGCAAACTCCCAAACAAGGGGCACCTAAGGAAGAGCGATTTGGCTCTGCCCTGTGATGACCGTAAGCTTTCGACAAGCCGGTCCTTTGCTTACGGAAGTATGTTGAGGAAACCTTTACAGTGTCTTTAAAAAGACCTGGCACTCTAACCCAGGGCCTGGCACATCCTAGGTAAGCGAACTACCGCTGAGCTACACCTTTAAAATATATCTTTAAAACACACTACACATCTAGCAACGAAGTGGCTGTAAAGATACCACGCATACAAGTACTTAAGAAACGCTGCCAAGAAAGCGCCAAGTCGGCGAGGACTTTTGCACAGCATCGCAGTTCTTTGAGGAAGATGCAGCCCGGGCGAGCACTTGAAGGATGTCGGCCGCAGAAGGGAAGCATGGTAAACTAGGTAAAACTGGTCACCGAATAATCGCGCAGTTATTACAATTCCGTACGGACACACTTAATAACGAGCCACAATTCCCTGGAATAAGCAGGCTGCTGCAACAAGCCGGAAACACCCCAGGACCGGTCGGCGAGGAGAAGGAACACGGCGCGCGCACTCGGCTCCCGGACTCCGGCCCGCGAACGCGCCCGCCCGACCCCTCGGCGCAGGCGCGGACGGCGGGTCACGTGAGCGGCGCCGCCGGCAGGGGCGGGGCCGGGCGGCTCCGCAGCGCCGCGCATGCGCCTCGGGGCCGCGCCGAGCCGAGCCCCTCCTGCTCCCTGTAGGAGCCAAGATGGCGGCGGGGGGAACCTGGAGCAGTCCCGGAGCCTGAGCCACTGACAGGAGAGGAGAGGGCGGCGGCGGCAAGAGGAGGAGGATGGCCGCGGGTGCTGGCGCCAGTGCGGGCGGCGGTGCTGGCGGCGGCGGCGGCGGGGGCGGCGGCAGCGGTCCCAGCAGCGGCAGCGGCAGCGGCAGCGGCGAGAGGAGCCTCCAGGGTGAGTGTCCCTCGGCGTCTCCGAGGCTGGGGCGCCGACGCTCTGCCCGGCGGGAAGCGGCCGCGCCCGGGCTGGGTGCGCGGTGGGCCCGAGGCGCCGCGGGAGGCCGGGCGCGGGCGGGCTTCGGGGGTCGGCGCCAGGCCGGCGGCCCCGTGCGCTCCGAGGGGCGGGCCGGGCCGGGCGGCGCCGCCGCGCGGGGGCCGAGGCGCGGGGCCGGAGGGGCCGAGGCGCGGCGGTGGCTCCGGCTCCGGCTCCGGCTCCCGGGCGCGGGGAGACCCCGAGCGGACGCCCGCGCCTGTTTACCCGGCCGGGGCCGCGACCCGCGGGGTGGGCGTGAGGCCCGCCAGCCCGGCCCCGGGGGCCAGCGGCCTCGGGCCCGCTACTCCCCAGGGGAGAAGTTAGACTGTCCGGTTAAGTTACTAATGGGAGGATAAAACTGGGCTTGTGCTTTGACAGGTAGGGAAACAATACCGGGTGTCAGATAAAAGAAGAGGGGGCTGTGTGTTCCTGGAGTGCTGGGGCGGCAAAAGGTGCGCCTCTTTTCAGTGCCTTATCGTTTGCACGGCTGTTGACTACCTTACACCCAGGAAGAGAACTTTCTCACCGCTTTTGGAGAAAGTCTGAGGACTGTTGTTTCTGCTTCGAACTACAATAGCACCCCTTCACATACCAGCACAGATAATAAGTACTCTGGAGTAGGCCTGATTTACAGAAGCCGGCTCAGCTAGCTTTACCAGCACACTGTTTCCTCTGCTAAAACATCTTGCGAGATCGAGGAAGGAGGCATTTTTGCAGAATTTACTTAGCGTTTTCAACAGAATCTTTTTGCCTTTGTATAGCATCCGTTTCTCTTAGATTGCTGCAGTAAATTGCTTTCTTGAAATGTGGAAGAAAGATTTGAAATTGCTTTACAAGATTCATACAAGGTTAACTGCAGCTCTGATGAGACTGGCGTTGGAATTTTGGAGTCAGAAAAACCTTTAGAGAGCTGGTGTAACTGTTGTTTTAAAGCTGGGAAACTAGGCCCAGAGAGGTGATTTACCATGGGGCTTACAGCTATAAAGGGGTGAGACCAAAGCTAAGACCTAGGCTTTTTTTTTTTTTCCAATGGTACTGGGATTGAACCCAAAGACATTATGCCTCTGCACTATATTCCTAGCCCATTTATTTATTTATTTATTGAAACAGGATCTAAGTTGTTGAGGGTCTGGCTAGGTTGCTTAGGATGACCTTAAACCTGTCTGTGATCCTCCTCCTGTCTCAGCCTCCCAAGTACTGTAATTCCAGGCTTGCGCCACTGCACCTGCCTACATTACTGTTGAGAGAGCTCTTTTCACTACGTTTCTGAACTACTTAGTCTTTCTGGTTACATTCTCCACCACCACCCCTACTCATCCCTATCCCTGGGTCTTTGTGCAATAAAGTTGAAAGAAAAAATGAGAGCCCCTCTCTAATTCTGACAGAACCTAATAACTGATGCACATTTTTTTCCTAACCTGAACTTAAAAACAGAGTGACACTTCATATGTAGTTTTCATAGGCCCATGCCTACATTTTCATGTATAAGCATGGCTTCTTATTCCATGAATTTATTAAAGCCCATAGGTCAGTATTCTGTCTCTCACAAAACTTGTTCTGTGTTCCAGCAACAACATTCAAACAAGTTCTCTGTACCAGACTCTAATTTTAGGATTTATAACACCTGTGATTGTTTTAGAGGTTATACTGTCTACTTTGGTCTTTCATCTTGTTGGGTCGCAGCAGTTCTATTTATAATGTTATAGGTTAACCTTCAGACATACAATAAAAGCAAATGGTTCTGACTTCATATTCTAGTTGCTGAAACTCACACATCCAAAATTACAGACACTTATTGAAAAATCTGCTTTGTGCTTTGCTTTGTACCAGAACTATAGGAAGGAAATGTAATATATATAGACTTTATTCTCAAGTTTTTCTTAGAAAGATAGGCTGAACCACATAAATCTAAAAGACAATCTAGTGAGTTCTATCAGTGTAGATGGAGTATGAGTGAGGCTTCAGGAGTTTAAAGAACATCCTGAAACACTTGGGGCTTGACTGGCCAGTGAGCACTTATATTTACAGAGAGGTTGGACCCGCTGCTTTATGAGGCAAAAGCAAGCCTATAAATTGAAGATTAGCTTTGGAGGAGGGGAGTAGAGGGCAATGAGCTGACAACTGAATTTCCATGGGAGAATGCCTTCCTTAAGAAACATTAGACAGTTGGAAGGATACCTATCTGTTGTAGAAGAGTTTGAGTGCAGAATTGAGGATATTTGGATTTTTATTCTCTTGAGGAAGGTATAAAGAGCCTTGGAAAGTTTGGAGGCCAGGGATTAATGAGAGAAACCAGCAAAGTGAATCTGTCAATGATCTACAGGTTGAGTTAGAACGATGAGAGGATAGAATGAACTGGGAGGAGACAAAGCTAGTAGCTGATGGGTTACCTGATTATGAAGAGAGGAGGTCCTAAACTACAGTAAAGTCAGTAGAAGAGTTGAATACCAGGTATTTGTGTGCTTGTTGTGCACACTTACTGTGGTAAAATACATATAAAATTTACCATCTTAGTCGCTAAAAATTGTATAGCTCTGTGGCATTTATACATTCACTTTGTGAAACTGTTCCCACCATCCATCTGCAGAATTCTTTTGGAGGGGGGATGATGGAGTTTGGACCCACGACCCCATGCATGCTAAGCATGAGCGCTACCACAGCTACACCCATATCCCCCATCTGCAGAATTCTTTTCATCATCCCAAAATGAAACTGTACCATTCATACACACACACACACACACACACACACACACACACACATAGCCCTCTTTTATTTTATTTTATTTATTTATTTTTATTATTATTATTTTTTTTTTTTTTTTTTTTTTTTTGGTGGTACTGGGGTTCCTGGAAGCCCTTCTGCCTCGGGCTACACTCCCAGACCTATTTTTACATTTTCATTTTTGGAAACAGGGTCTCCTAAGCCAGCGCGCGCGGCTGGCTTCGAACCTGCGCGATCCTCCTGTCTCCGCCTCCCAAGCACGGGGATTACAAGCGTGCGCCACCACGCCCGGCCTTCTTTTTTTTTTTTTTTTTTGAAACAGGGTCTCACTAAGTTGCTGAGGCTGGCTGTAAACCTGTGACCCTTCTGTCTCAGCCTCCCAAGTTACTGAGATTACAAGTGTGGCCACCATAGCAGGCGGAAACTGTATCCTTTAAACACTAACTTGTTTACTCCCAATTCCTGGCATCCTCTGTTCTGTCTCTATGAATAGCTATTCTAGGTACCACATATAAACAAAAGTATGGAATCATACAGTATTTGCCCTTTGTGACTGGCTTATTTATTTATAATGTGCTATTAGGAATTGCACTCAGGGGCATTTTACCTCTGAGCTATGCACCTAGCCCTGTTTTATTTTTTTATTTTGAAACGGGGTCTCATTAGGTTGCTGAGAGTCCTGCTAAGTTGGAGGGCTGGCCTGGAACCTGCAGTCCTCCTGTCTTGGCTTCCCAAATACTGGAATTACAGGTATGCACCACAGCACCCAGCTTGTGACTGGCTTATTTAACTTAACCTGAGGTCTTTTTTTTTTTTTTTTTTTTGGTGGTACTGGGGTTCCTGGAAGCCCTTCTACCTCCGGGCTACACTCCCAGACCTATTATTTTATATTTTTACTTGGAAACAGGGTCTCATAAGCCAGCACGGCTGACTTCGAACCTGCGCAATCCTCCTGTCTCCGCGCACGCGCGGGGATTACTAGCGTGCGCCACCACGCCTGACTTAACCTGAGGTCTTTAAGGTCCATCTGTGTTGTTGTATGTGTCAGAATTTTCTTCCTTTTTAAGGCTAAATAATACTCCATTCTTTGTACATACCACAGTCTGTCCATTCTTCTGTGGATGGACTTCTGCCTCTGGCTGTTGTACACAATGCTGTTGTGGACATGGGTGAAGAACACTCGTTCAGGTCCCTGCTCTCATCTTTTGGGTATAATGTCCAGAAAATCTTGCCAATCTCACTAGCAGTAAACAAGGATCACATGCTCTCCACATCCTGGACACATTTTTTTTTCTCATTTTGATAATAGCCATCCTAAGTGTGAAGTCCTGTCTGATTGTGGTTTTGATTTGTGTTTCCCTAATAGTTAATGATGTTGAGCATCTTCTGCTGTATTTATTGGCTTTTAAAAAATATCTTCTATGGAGAAATATCATGTTCTTTACCCATTTTGTAACCAGTTGGTTGTTCATTATAGAGTTGTAGTTCTTTGTATTTTCCGAATATCAACCCATTCATTATCAGATACCTGGTTTGCAGGTGCTTTTTCCCAATCTGTGGGTTGCCTGTTTGCCGTCCTTGGATGTGCTGAAGTTCTTACTTTGGTGGAGTCCTGCTTACCTAGTTTTTTTGTTGTTGTTGCCTGTGCTTTTGGTGTCATAGCAAAAAAATCGTTGCCAAATCCAGTGTCATGAAACTTTCCATTTTATTTTATCTTTTTTATAGTACTGGGAATGAAAATCAGGCATTCTACCTTCGAGCAACACCCCAGCCCTATTTCATTCTTTGTTTTGAAACAGGGTCTCACTGAGTTGCAAAGAGCCTCACTCAGTAGCTGAGGCTGTCCTCAAACCGCAATCCTCCTATCTCCGCCTCCCAAATGCTGGGATTACAAGCGTGCGCCACCACGCCCCGCTCTGGCTGAAACTTTTCCTTTTGTTTTCTTTTAAGAATTTATAGTTGTAGGTCTTCTATTTAGATTTTTATGTGTAGATATCCAGTTTTCCCAATACTATTTGTTTAAAAAAATTTGTTCTTTCCAATTGAGTGGTCTTGGCACCCTTATTGAAAATCATTTGAAGGGCTGGGGTGGTTGCTCAGTGGTAGAGCACTTGCCCAACATGTAACAAGCCCTCACTTCCGTTCCTAACACTGAAAGGGGAGGGGGCAAATAAAACAAAGGAAAATCACTTGACCGTGCAAAAGTTTTATTTCAGGGCTCTCTCTTCTGTTGCAGTGGTCTGTATGTCTGTCTTCATGCCAATATCATACTATTGTTTTTTTGTGGGGGGGTGTTGGGGTCTACTCAAACTGCCTGACAGAACTTCCGACAAATTAGCTACATGTAGGCCAAACCGCCAGATGACAGGTAGCACCATGCATGAGTGCCTTGGTCACCTGTCAAAACTTCCCATGAATGGGCTACATGTAGCAAGCGTGCTGTCAATGAATGGGCTACATGTAGTGGGAAACACACTGTCAATGAATGGGCTACATGTTGCGAAGGCCGGAACTTCCTATGAGACCTGCAACAGATAGCTCTGAAAGGATGAAAGGGGGCATCTCTTTGCCCCCACTACCTTTAGTTTGACAGATTAGAATAGTTTCATGACCGGAAAATCCCCCCTTGCTTTTTGCTTTAAATTGGGTTGCCTAAAAGAGAATAAATGAGATCTTGCTTGACAAATCTCCTGGCTCCGTGTGGTGATCTGGCCGTCGGTGCTTACCTTTCCGCTCAAGCCCCGCCACTGTCGGGCTGGCCCCCGACAGTCTGGTGCCCTGTGTGAGGCCTCACTCTCTTCGGCCGAAGAAGAAAAACCACTGACGGGACAATCGCTCTGCCAGTAAGCACCCCCCCTATAAGATATGGGGAAGCCCAATTCTAAGCCTGACCCTTCTCTAGAGTCCCTGAGGTTCCTGCTCAAAAACCGTGGACTTGATCTTTCCAATGATCAGGCTCGTCAAGCCTGGGATTATCTCTTAAAATTCACCCCTTGGCTCTCTGAGAGCAGCCCCTTTGAGTGGGAGACGTGGGACAGTATAGAAAAATTAATCAAGAGGGCCCAAGTAGATCAAGGGGAGATCCCCCCTCTTGGAGTACTGCCTACTATCTCTGCCCTAAAAAACTGTTTACCCCCTAGGCCTCCAAGAAAGTGCCCCGAGGGGGACCCCAAGCCCACCCAAATGGAGGACGAAAGTATGTCGAGCCCTCCTTGGGCTAACCCATGCCCTGAGGCACCCCAGAGCTCCTCTCCCCTCTACCCTTCTCTGGACCCCTTTGGAGCCGCCCGCTGGCCCAAGCCCTCCGCTCATCCCTTTTGCCCTCCCCCGGCGCCTGTGACACCTATGGTGCCACCATCCTACATTGGGGTGGGGGACCCTAGAAACCCGGCCCAACTCTTCCCCATAATTGTCAATCCTGGAGGAACCTCCCCTCTACCTGGCACCCCTGGATCCCACAAGACCTTAAGGAACTCAGAAAGGCAGTAGTCGAGGATGGGCCCAATTCTCCCTGGGCCAATACGCTCATAGAGAGCTTGGCCCATCTGACTCTTGTACCTCGTGACTGGAAGGATTTAACTAAGGCTGTCCTTCCAGGGCCTCTGTTCATGAAATGGACGGCCTGTTATCAGGAGGAGTGCAGGATCATAGGAGAGAGAAACCAAAATACCAATCCTGCTATCCCCCTAACATATGGTATGTTAACGGGGATGCTTGACCAATTCTCCACTGGACAACAACAAGCCACCTTGCCCCCTCCATATCAAGACCAGGTCAGGGCAGCTGCCCTAGCAGCATGGAGAAAGTTAGATGATGGTCCTACCAAGGCCCCTATAGCAGGGATAACCCAAAAGCCCCACGAGGACCTTCCAACTTTCATAGAGCGAGTCCAAAACAGCCTTAAGAAAAAATTCCCCGCGGGGCCTCTGAGAGATAAATTTGTAAAAATGTTAGTTTGGGATGGGATGACAACTGACCGTAAGCTGGCTTGCACAGGCCTTACAGCACAACCACTAGAGAGATGGATTGTAGCCTCCAAGGATATGGGGTCAATGAGTCATCAGATGCAGGCCATGACTGCTGCAGTAAAAGAAGGTCATCAAGAAAACCTCCAAGCCCTCATACAGGCATTCCAGGAAATTAAGTCCTCCTCACCGCCTCCTTGCTTTAAATGTGGGAAGGAGGGTCACTTCCGAAGGGATTGTCCCTCCTTAAGCCAGTCTTACAAGGGAAAAGGGGAAAAACGGGAGATACCCCGTACCCCTTGCCAAAGTGCCGTAAGGATTGCTTTTTTTCAATTCCCTTACATCCTGAGGACATGGAAAAATTTGCCTTTTCCATCCCCTCCCTAAATTATCAAGCCCCTGATCTTAGATATGAGTGGACTGTGCTACCTCAAGGGATGGCTAATAGCCCTTCCTTATGTCAATATTATATGTCCAGGATATTATCTCCCTTTTTAAATTTACCAAATTCTCTTTTTTATATTTATATGGGTGATATTATTTTGGGTAGCCCCGACCCAGGTCAGTTACAAAGTTAACTGATAAATGCATTCATAGGCTGGTGGAGCATGGGTTTAAGATAGCTCCAAATAAGATACAAAAGATCCCTCCTTTCAAAATATTGGGCTCTATTTTAACCCTAGACACTGCATCCCCTACAAAGCCACAACTTCTTATACAACAGGAATATACCCTTTCCCAATTACAGGTGTTATTAGGGAAAATCAACTCACTTCAACCTTGGATCCCTATATCCACCGAGGAGCTCACCCCTCTCTCTGATTTATTAAAAGGATTAGATTTGGCCTCCAAGATCCTCCTTCCCCCACACTGTAAACAAGTGTTATTAAAGGTACAAAAATCCATTAATGATGCCAAACTCAAGCATTATAATCCCTCTTTACCTTTTGTCCTATATATTTTTGCAGGAAAAACTTTATACTCAGCTGTACTTGCCCAACAGGGGGATCCCATGCATTGGATCCATTTATCCATAGGAGGGATACCCCGGGTTTATGCCATGGTTGATCAGGTTGCCGATTGCATAATTAAAGGCAGAAATATCGCCCTCCACTTATTTGGCCAAGATCCCAATAAAATAATAATCCCCTTCCGCCTCGCCGATTTCAGGTGGCTACAGAGGCATAACACAAGGATAATAATAGCTCTTGAGGGATTTCTCGGAGATCTGGATTGCCACTATGGCCCTTATGAATGGATGAGTTCCTACATGCGCCTGGAGTGGAGACCTCCAAAAATGTTTTTATTTACCCCTGACCCCAGCTTTTTTACAATATTTACTAATGGTGGGCGAACCGGGGCCTCGGTAGTTATCTATCCACCGTTTGTTAGTGGCACTGACCTCCAGCCAGCTCAAATAATTTCTCTGCCGGTGGATGGGTCCCCTCAGTTTAAGGAACTTTTTGCCGTAACCATAGCCCTTCAGGAGATATTAGATCCTATAAATTTATTTTCAGATAGTTTATATGTTGTAAATTTATTACCTACCTTGGTGGAAGCCCACATAAAATTAGATAATAATCCAATCACTCCATTAATGATACAAACACGAGGCCTTCTCATACAGCGACAGTCCCCTATTTATATCCAACATCTACAAGGACATCAAAATTTACCCGGGCTATTATCACAAGGCAATGCCCTGGCAGATCAATTAGCCTCTAACACCGTTCACATGATGTCTGTACAAGAAGCCTCACGCTTCCATCAGCTCACTCATGTAAATTGGAGAGGATTAAAACATAAGTACCCCCTAAGCCGGGCGTGGTGGCGCATGCTTGTAATCCCTGCACTTGGGAGGCTGAGACAGGAGGATCACACAGGTTCAAAGTCAGCCTCAGCTACTTAGTGAGGCTCGGTAACTTAGTGAGACCCTGTTTCTAAAAATAGGTCTGGGAGTATAGCCTGGAGGTAAAAAGCCTCTGGGTTCCACCCCCAGTACCACAAAAAAATAAATAAAAAATAAATACCCCCAGATTCCTATTAACCAATTTAAAAAATTGTTCATACTTGCAAGTCCTGCCAGCCTTTTTTACAAATACCCCCCCCCCTCCAGCCAGCGGGAGTAAATCCTCGTGGGCTGCACCCCAATGATTTATGGCAAACTGATGTAACCCATGTTCAATATTTTGGAAGGCTTAAGTATGTTTTTGTCTCTCTGGATACCTATTCCCGAGCTGCCTGGGCCTCTGCCCACTTAGGAGAACAGACAAAACATGCCATTAGCCATTTTCTTCAATGCTTTGCCATTCTAGGAATTCCCCATCAAATAAAAACTGATAATGGACCATGCTTTGTTAGCAAACAATTTGCCGAATTTCTACAGCGTTGGAATATTGCCCATACCACGGGGATCCCATATAACCCACAAGGGCAAGCATTAATTGAGAGATGTAACCAGACTCTAAAGGTCCAATTACAAAAACAAAAGGGGGAGTCATTACCCCCGCATGACCAGTTGAGGAAAGCATTACTAACCTTAAATATCCTTAATTTTTCAAAAGAGACGTGGATGTCCCCCTTCCATTGGCACTGGGCCACTCAAATCCCTTTCTCTTCCATTAAAGTCCGATGGAAGGACCCTGTGACAGGGGCATGGAGAGGCCCAGACCCCTTAATAACAGCTGGAAGAGGATTTGGGTGCATTTTTCCGCAAAATGAACCACGCCCTTTATGGATCCCCACTAGAAATATTAAATATCCTCCCCAGTCAAATAACCCTCTTGAGCCCAGGGACACTCTTGACCCTGAGGATATCTTTTCTTCTTCCTTTTTTGTAGATTCTAATAAAATATTGATCATCCTTGCCACCCTAATGAGCCTGGGGGCGTCACAGCAAATAATCCTGGTCATTGGGAGTTCCAGATCTATGCCATAGGGTTCGATCCCCAAACAAACAAATTATCCTTTCCCAATACCCGGAATTCCTTTAAATTACATGAAAAACTCTGCCTCCAAGTGATCAATAATATTAAGGGCATCTCGAAAAACCATTCTAGACTTACAAGCCGAATTAGATTCTCTAGCCAAAGTGATATTACAAAAAAGACAGGGATTGAATTTATTAACAGCCGAAAAGAGAGGCATCTGCTTATTTTTACAGGAAAGATGCTGTTTTTATCAGGCTTAATCCAGGACAAGATGAAGCAATTCCAAAAGGACAACGCCGATAAAATCTACGAAAGAACCCACTGTGGACAAGATCTCTCCTGATTGTACCCTGGGCCCTGTGTCCTCAATAGATTAGTTCAGTTTATAGGCCGTAGAGTAGAGATCCAATTTGACTGGCATTCTGACCATAAACATCCCTCCTCTGCCCCCCATGCGCCCAGTAATGGGTAAGACCCTCAGAGAAGGACAACCTAAGACAGGGGCTGGGGTGGCTTATGAGCGGCTATCAAGCATGAGTACCCAATGACGGGTAAGATTCTCAAAAGAGGACAACCAACAACAGGGACCATGCATATCGCCCTCATATATAAAAAAGAAAGGGGGAGATGTTGGGGTCTACTCAAACTGCCTGACAGAACTTCTGACAAATTAGCTACATGTAGCGCCAAACCGCCAGATGACAGGTAGCGCCATGAGCGTTGGCCACCTGTCAAAACTTCCCATGAATGGGCTACATTTGGCCAGCACGCTGTCAATGAATGGGCTACATGTAGTGGGAAGCACTGTCAATGAATGGGCTACATGTAGCGAAGGCCGGAGCTTCTGACGACACCTGCAACAGATAGCCCCGAAAGGATGTAAGGGGGCATCTCTTTGCCCCCGCTACCTTTAGTTTGACAGATTAGAGTAGTTTCCTGACCGGAAAATCCCCCCTTGCTTTTTGCTTTAAATTGGGTTGCCTAAAAGAGAATAAACGAGATCTTGCTTGACAAATCTCCCGGCTCCGTGTGGTGATCGGGCCATCAGTGCTTACCTTCCCACTCAAGCCCTGCCACTGTTGGGCTGGCCCCGACAGGAGGGAATCCTGGAGATTTAGCCTGGAGAAATTCTACCAGCTCTATATTATTCTTTATTTTGAAACAGGGTCCCACTAAGTTTTGGATCACCAAGTTGCTGAGACTGGCTATTAACCTGTGATCCTCCTGCCTCAGCCTCCCAAGTACTGGAATTATAAGTCTGCTCCCCCATGCCTGGCAGTACCATAATGTTTTAATTCCTGTAACTTTATAGTAAATTTCAAAATTAGTAAGTGTGAGACCTCCATTTTGTTCTTTTTCAACAGTGTTTTGCTATTTGGGATTTCTTGAAATATGAATTTTAGGGTGTGTTTTCTAATTTGGGGAGGGGAGATGCTGTTAGTATTTTGTTAGGAGTTATATTGTAGATGTCCTTGGTTAATATTGACATTTTAGCGCTATTAAATCTTCTAATCCATGAACACAGGATGCCTTTCTCTTTATTGGGGTCTTTAACGTCTTTCAGCAATGTTCTTTCTTTTTCCTCCTGCCCCTCATCCTTTGGTACTAGGAATTAAACCTAGGGGCGTTCTGCACTCCTAACACATTTTGACATAGGGTCTCCCTGAGTTGCTGAGGCTGGCCTTGCAGGTTTGATCTTCCTATCTCAGCCTCCAAGTATTGGGATTGCACCACCATACCTGACTTTTCTTCATTTTTTTAAGGTGCCATATTAATCTTCATTGTTATTCTCATTTTAGGACATGTACTGCCAAAGCAAGCATTTTTGGCAACATTTTTTAGTTTTCAGTGTACAAGTCTTTCATCTCCATGGTTAAGTTTAATCCTAAGTATTTTGTTCTTTTTTGATGGTATTATAAGTAGTGTTATTTTCTTAATTTCTTTTTGGATTGTTCATTGTTAATATATAAGAATGCAGCTCATTTTTGTGTGTTGGTTTTATATCCTGAAGCTTTGCAGTTTGCTTATTAGTTCTTACAATATTTTGTGGAATCATTAAGAGTTTTGTTTTTGTGATACTGAAGATAGAACCTAGGGATATTCTCCACTGAGCTCTACCTCCAACCCTATTTTATTTTGAAACAGGGTCTCACTAAGTTGTCCAGGCTGGCTTCCACAAGGCAGTCCTCCCAAGTACTGAAATTGCAGGTGTGCACCACCACACCTCGCTTGGAATCATTAAGAGTTTTATACCTATAAGATCATGTCATCCGTAATCAGTTATTTTACTTTTTCCTTTCCACTTCAAATACTTTTTCTTTTAACTAGTTCAGCCAGGAGTTTCAGTACTGTGTTGACTAGAGATGGTAAAAACAAGAGTCCTTAGTTTATTCCAGATCTTAGAGAAAAACTCTTTAGTCTTTTACCATTGAGGATGATATGAGCATGAGTTTGGGGTTTGTTTTGTTTTTTCTTTTTCAGTATTGGGGTTGAACCCAGGGCATTCTACCTCCAAACTATACTCCCAGCCCTATTATTTTTATTATTCTTTATTTTGAAACAGGGTCTTACAAAATTTTTGAGCCAGCCACTCACTAAGTAGCTGAGGTTACCTGCAAAACCTTGATCCTCCTGTCTCAGCCTCCCAAATACTGGGATTACAAGCATGCACCACCACACCCTGCTTAGCATGAGTTTATCATGTTTGATATTTAATATGTTGAGATAGTTTCCTTATATTCCAGATTCATTGAGTGTTTTATCTTGTATGTTAAAAAAAAATTGTTTCTGTCCAAAGAGAGCTTCTAGCCTGATGAGTGAGAAAATTATGGTGTCATTGGCAGAATAATATCTCATTGCCAGTTGATGTTTTAGACATCATTTTTTTTTCACATTTCCAGGCCTGTTTTGATGGAAGAAAAATAACACTATAGTTATTCAGCAGCGAAAACTATTAACCAAATAATCATAGAGATGTATACCTGAATGAGTCATCTTTGCTTGTAACTATATTCATCCAGCTTAGTGCCTCATACATAGGTGCTCACAAAGTTATTAACTGAACCAACAAGACAGGTAAGCTTAAAAACATACGGTTTGTTGTTGTGGTGGTGGTAGTGTAGTGTTGGTGATGGTAATGGTACTGGAGATTGAACCCAGGGCCATTCTACCTCTGAGCTTAACCCGGGTCTCTCAGAATGGTTGAGAGTCTCACTAAATTGCTTGGGCTGGCTTTAAACCTGCGATCCTCCTGTCTCAGCCTCCTAAATACTGAGATTATAGGCTTGCTCCACCATGCCTGGCTTTGGTTTATAATTTTTAATTGAAAAAATGATTACTTCCATTTTAAACTATCTTCCTTATTGACCCACTCTTGGTAAAATGGCAGTAAAGCAAAAGTCTCCACTCTAGAACAAAATAATCACTTTAGAAAGTAACTTATTCTAAAACAGGTATCTTTTTTTGGTACTGAGCTTGAACCCAGGGGCATTCTGCCTCTGAGTTGCACCCCCAGCAGACCTTACTTTGTTCTTGTTTTTTTTAATAGGGTCTCCCTAGGTTGCTGATAGTCTCACTTCGTTGCGGAAGCTGTCCTTGAACCTGTGAGCCTCCTGTCTCAGCCTCCCAAATACTGGGATTCACCACGCCTAGGTCTAACACAGTTACCGTGTGTGTGTGTGTGTGTGTGTGTGTGTGTGTGTGTGTGTGTGTGTGTTACTGGGGTTCCTGGAAACCCTTCTACCTCCGGGCTACACTCCCAGACCTATTTTTTATATACTTTTTTATTTGGGAACAGGGTCTCTTAAGCCAGCGTGGCTGGCTCCGAACCTCTGCGATCCTCCTGTCTCCGCCTCCCAAGCGTGGGGATTACAAGCGTGTGCCACCACGCCCAGTGTAAAACAGTTATCTTTTTAAAGTGAGGTAATATTTTTCTACTAAGCTGATGCTAATAGAAGTTAATTATCAGAATCCAGACTTTCAAAAGGAGGCATAATTTAGGATAAACTCTTCAGGTATCTAGTGATTCTTTATTTCTGTGGAAATCCAAACAGTACTGAATTTATTTGCAGAGCATTCAAAAATTTTTAGTGCAAATTGCAGTGGGTTTTAGTTTTTTTTAATTTTTTGATGTTCCAAATTTGAGCTTTCAAATTGAGATTTTCAAATAATTATACTATCTCAAATAATATAGAAAGTTTAGAAACATGTACTAAATTTTATTTTTTTTTCTTTCTTTTGGCGGTACTGGGTATGGAACCCAGGGGCATTATACCTCTGTATACCTCTGAGCGACACCCCCAGCTCTATTTTTTAGTTTTTTTATTTTTGAAACAAGGTCTCACTGAGTTGCTAAGCTACTCACTAAGTAGCTGAGGCTGTCCACAAACCATGAACCTCCAGTATCAGCCTCTAGAATGCTGGGGGTTACAAGTGTGTGCCACCACGCCCAGCTCTAAACTTTATTATTTAGTTAGTTTTTGGTGGTACTGGGGGTGGAACCCAGAGGTTTTCTACCTCCAGGCTATATTCCCAGACCTATTTTATATTTTTATTTAGAAACAGGGTCTCACTAAGTTGCTGAGCCGCCTCACTAAGTAGCTGAAGCTGACATCGAACCTGTGCGATCCTCCTGTCTCAGCCTCCCAAGTGCAGGGATTACAAGTGTGCGCCACCATGCCCAGCTAAACTTTATTTTTATTTATTAATTTTTTTGTGTGGTACTGGGGATGGAATCCAAGGGCATTCTACAAATGCCAAGCTATACCCTCGGCCCTATTTTTTTTTTTTTTTTTGTGGTACTGGGGTTCCTGGAAGCCCTTCTACCTCCGGGGTACACTCCCAGACCTATTTTTACATTTTTTATTTGGAAACAGGGTCTCCTAAGCCAGCGCACGTGGCTGGCTTAGAACCTGCGCGATCCTCCTGTCTCTGCCTCCCAAGCGCGTGGATTACAAGCGTGCGCCACCACGCCTGGCCCTGTTTTTTAATTCTGTATTTTAAAACAGGGTCACACTAAGTAGTGGAGGGCCTCAACTAACTAGCTGAGGCTGGCTGCACGAACCTGTGATCTTTGTGTCTCAACCTCCCAAGAACTGGGATTACAAATGTGAGACACCACGCCTGGCTATGTACTGATTTTATAAGCTGACATTAAATCCATGTCAAATGTGACATTAACTCATTTGGTCATCCCAGATATGAAATACTTATAAAACTTTAAAATATAGATTATGTAATAAGAAGAATGTAATTATAGTATAATGTTGTAATATGTTAATTAATATATATATATATATATATATACTTGCTAAATTATGACTTCCAACCTCCTTCAATGCACCTGTATCAGTTTTGTTGTTGAAATATTCAGCCGGGAATGGTGGCGCCCACTTGTAATCCAAGCATTCGGGAGGCTGAGACAAGAGGATCACAGTTTGAGAACAGCCTCAGCTACATAGTGAGGCCATTTACAACTCAGTGAGACCCTGTTTCAAAATAAAGAAAAAATAAAGAATAAAAATTAGAGCTGGGAGTGTAGCTTGGAGGTAGAATGCCCCTGGGTACCATCCTTAGTACTGGAGGGGGGGAAATATATATATATTTATATATTTTTAATATATATTTATAATATTTATATATATTTATAATATTTATTTATTTATTCACAGAATTGAAAACTTTAGACTTAGTAGGTTAAGTTGGAATAAATTGGAATCACTTCAATGCACAGAAAAACATCCTTTTAATCACAAATTTTAAAAATTCCTTTCTTGAACATTGTTGGGATTTTTAGATATAGCTGTGATATAAGAGAATACTGACCTGGGAATCAGACCTTCATTCAGATTCTGACTGCTTTTTATAGCTTTCTAATCTTTAGTCAGTTAAGCTCTCTGAAGCTTAATTTCCTTACCTATTAAAAAATAGATATAGAAATGTCTTTCTTAGCTTTCTATCCTTATATATAATTTTTTTTTATTCCATTCCTTCCCTCTCCATTACCCCTACTCTGCTGGTCTGAGCTATTTATTGAGTAGCTTACTAGTCTCTGCCACTTGTTCTGCTCTCTCTCCAACTCTGGCTATTCTCTGAATTAATACCCCAGTTATGTTCCTAAGAAAAAAACAATTTAGTTATTTTCATACTAAATAGACTTGTTAACTTCCTACTGTCTGTGGGATAAAGTCCAGACTCATGTTTGGTCTGTGTCTACCCTTTGATTTCCCATAACTCCATCCATACCAGTTATTTCTTATTCCCTGTGAAGCTGTTTTTCATGTATGTATGTCAATGCTTGGAGTTGTCATTATTTGACCTCATCTCTATTATCTGTCTATGCAGCGTCTACTTTCCTAACTGAAATCTGCTTTTGTTCATGCATTTTTGAGATTGGACTCCCCATCAGGTCCAGAGGTTGACTTTGACTAGTCCAAGCCAATCAGCTCATGGCATTTCTTGTAAGGTGTTATTTGTCTCAATCAGATTGAAGGGAAAGATACCCTTTATTTCTGGGAAAGGAACGGAATATGAGGCTCCTATTGCTACTGACAGCTGTCTTACCACACGATGAAGCATTCCCTGAAGATGGTAGAGCAGAAAGGTAGAAGAGATCTGGGTCTTGATAACGTCACTTTGCTTCATACTACCTGGCGCCTGAAACTTCCCTGGCTCAGGACTTCTTGTAACAGATTTCTTATCATTTAAGTCAGTTTTTTGTAATTATTTGCCATTTAAAAAAAAAATCTCGAGCCGGGCGTGGTGGCGCACGCTTGTAATCCCCGCGCTTGGGAGGCGGAGACAGGAGGATCGCGCAGGTTCGAAGCCAGCCGCGCTGGCGTAGGAGACCCTGTTTCAAAAATATAAAATAGGTCTGGGAGTGTAGCCCGGAGGTAGAAGGGCTTCCAGGAACCCCAGTACCACCAAAAAAAAAAAAAAAATCTCCTGCTTGTTATAACGCTTTTTGTTTCTTGATCTAGCTATGTTGCCTTCCCCTTACCTACCCGCTCAGCTTCGGGCCGGCTTCCAGCCGTACCTGCTTCCAGCCGTATTGCAATACGTTATTATGTCTGACCCCTTTCCCTGACACTGTGCTTTGAACTCCAGGATGTAGCAGAGCCTGGTGCATAATGGGTCTTCAGAGTGAACTTTGGGGATGAAATAATAACATGAAAGAGTGCTTTGTAAGCAATTTTAAATAAACATGAAGCATTTTCTTGTCTTTAAGTATAAATGGGAAAATCAATTAGACTAGACATTGTTCTTTGCCCTTTATGTTCACTTAAAGATGTGAGTGTTCTAGCTATAGTCCCTTATGGAAAGAGAGTAATGAATTGTGCTACTTCCTTTCTTCCTTTTTTTTCTTAATTTTTTAGAAAAATATTTATATGCCAGAACTAATTTTAAATATATTTTTATTTTTAGAAAACATTTTGAGTGACATATTTCTACATATTTAATGAGGTACAATATGATATTTTGATTCCTGTATACATTGTATAATATATATCTTGCCCCCTACCCAGTTTTGTTTTGTAGTACTAGGTATTAAACCCAGGGGTGTTCTCTCTTTGAGGTATAGCCTCAGTCCTAGTTTAATTTTTGTTTTGAAAAAAGGTCTCACTAAATCTCTGAGGGTCTTGCTGAGATTGGCCTCAAACCTGCAGTCCCCCCATCTTAGCCTCCCCAGTACTGGAATTACAGGTATATACTCCACTACACCCTTTCCAAACAATGCTTTGAAATTATATTTAGGTCTGGTTTGCTAGGATTCGTTTATGAATGATTCTTTAGAGAAGTATTCTATAATATGCTTCATAAGACCTAATTATTCTTGTCTTAGACTTTCCCAAAATATTTTTTGCTTACTTGAGACCAGACACAAGAATCATGTTGTAAGCAAAAAGCTTTGTGGCAGACCTAGATAAGTTTGTAGGAAACGTTAGTAATAGTTCATGACAGGGAAGTCTCATTGTAGCCGTAGTTACAGAGTCATAGTTCTGTCACATGCTTTAACAATGTCTGGCAAGAGGATGATGGAGAAGTAGAGTTTAAATTTACAGGCTTAGCATTTTTCATGTATTGGCTTTAGTTGTATAAATTTCATAGTAGTTGTAAAATAAAAGAGGAATCAAATATACATTTAGAAATTTGCAATGTATCTGGATGATTATGAAAAGATGTATTTGTTGTATTTGGCTATAAAGAAAAAACTTATTTTTCTGTTTAGTTATGTGTTAGCTTTTTACTTTATTAAGTAAAGGGTTTACTTTTTACTTTACTAACCTCTATGTACTTTAGTTTCCACATCTATAAAATGAGAAGTATTATTCTCCTCAAAGTTCTCATTTGGCTAAATTAAGATAATATTTGTGAACACACTTAGGGTGTTTGGAGCACAGATTATCAGACTTCTTTTGTTCGTCAACTTTTCAGAATTATCAAAATGTCTTTAATGCTGTTAGGACTTCAGTTTTTGAGTAGCTAAGCCAAGATCTCTCCTGTATTTTGTATGTATTTTTATGTCTAGTATACATTTATTATTCTTAAATATAAGAAACAGTCTTGTCATCTAACTCAAGCTATATATATATATATTTTTTGTTTGTTTGTTTGAGAGAGAGAGAGAGAGAGAGAGAGAGAGTGTGTGTGTGTGTGTGTGTGTGTGTGTGTGTGTGTGTGTGTGTTAGGTGCTGGGGATTGAACCCAGGGGCATTCTACCTCTGAGCTCCACCCCTTAATATTTATTTTTATTTTGAAACAGGGTCTCACTAGGTTTATGAGCATTTCATTACTTGCTTAGGCTATTCTCGAACCTGCCTGTGATCCTTTTGTCTCGGCTTCCCAAGTACTGGGATTACAAGTGTGCCCCACCACACCCCGCTCAAGCAATAGTATTTTTAAAACACTCTCTAGAGTAAAGTCTAACGTCCTTGTCATGAACCAGTCTTATATCTTATTCTATATGGAATTCTTTTATTTCATTAGTAAATCAGGTTTTGTTTCATCCTTAGGCCTCCATGTAGTTTCTTCTGCTGTTTAGATTATTGTGGCATCTCTTCACCAAAACAAGGAAAAAGTTCACACTTTATTGTCAATCTTAGATAACACTTAAGGTGTTACTTTTTCAGGAACACTATAAAGTAGACAATTTTTATTACCAGAGATAAAGAAGTTAAAAATTTGGATCATACAGTTAGAAATCTGAGTTGTAGCTGGACATAATGGTGCATGCCTATAATCCCAGGACTTGGGAGGCTGAAGCAGGAGGTTGGCAGGTTCAAAACCAGCCTTAGCAATTTAGGAGATCTTCACCTTAGTGAGACTGTTTCTCATAAAAATAGATCTGGGGGTGTAGCACACAGAATGTCCCTAGGCCAGCACGGCTGGCTCCGAACCTGCGTGATCCTCCTGTCTTCGCCTCTCAAGCATGGGCCACCACGCCCGGCTTGTTTCGTGGGATTTTAACCCAGGGGTATTCTACCTCTGAGCTACATTCCCAGCCCTAATTGGTTGTTTTTGTTTTTGTTTTTAATTTATGTTGAAACTGGGTCTCACTAGTTTACTGAGGGCCTGGCTGAGGCCTCCACCCTGTGATCCTTCTGTCTCGGCCTCCCAAGTCCTGGATGACCAGCGTGCACCACCACACCTGGCTTAGCTCAGAGTTCTTCATCTCCACAGATCTACACTCCCCTACATTGTAATCATCTGATTGTTACTTTACCCTACTTAGACTTGTAAGCACTTTCTGTATGTGTGTAGTACCAGGAATTGAACCCAAGGGTATCTACCTCTGAGCCACATCCCAGCCCTATTTTTTATTCTTTATTTTGAGACAATCTCACTAAGTTGTGGAGGGCATTATGAAGTAGCTGAGGCTGGCTGCTCTGCCTGCCAAGTATTGGGATTACTAATGTGTGCCATCACACCTGGCAACTTTAAGCACTTTTGAACAGAATTATGCCTGTCCTATCCATTGTTATATCCCCTTTTGCTTAACACATAGTAGTAGTTCAGAAAGTATTTAAATGAATTAAAATTTTCTTATATGAGAGTAGAGAATGGTGTTTTTGTGGGGAAGTTGAGGGTTGTTTTTACTTTTTTAAGAGAGTCTTAGGCTGGCCTCAGACTGGACAGGCAATCCTCCTGCCTCTACCTCCTGAGACTGCAGGTACATGCCGTGGTACATGGCTGAGAGTGTTCTGGTAAGTGCTTCTCAGTGCCTTTCACATACTAACTTATCAGGAGTCTCTTTATGCTTATATGACACCAAGTGAAATTTTTATGATCAAGTGAATTTTGGTTTTGAAATAAATGCCCTACCCACCATATACAATTACAGTCCCACTTTCTGCCCTATATAACAGTATCATCTTGCAACATTTAAAACTGGCATTTTGTAAAGCTTCCTTTTCACATTATTTCCCTGTGAACTGTTAAAATGCAGATAATTTGTAATTAGTTTCCAAAGGACACAAAGGAACCTTACAAAATAAAATTACTCTGGACTCTGATATCTATATGCTTGTTTGTTTGTTTGTTTGTTTGCAGTGTTTAGGATTGAACCCAGGGCCACTCTGGCACTGAGCTGTACCCCTAGCCTGTTCTAATTTTATTTTGAGACAAGGACTCTCTACATTGCCTAGCCTGGCCTCAAACTTACAATCCTCCTGCCTCAACCTCCTGAATAGCTGGGCTTACAAGCATGTGCCACCGTGCCTGACATCTGTTAACATAAAACGATTCTATATTTTAAATCTTGATGTATTTCCAGAAGAAGGGAGTTGGTTTATCTAGATCAAGTACAGGGTGGATAATGATTTAAGGCATGTATACTGTGTTTATGTGTTTATTGAGTAAGTTGGAATGTCATTATGTTTCAGTAGACTTCAAATAAATAAAGCCTTGAAGCTGCTTCCAGTGTCATGATAGATTTCTCAATGAAGTGACCAAATAGAGAACCAGAAAAGTCATCCTTCTCTGCATGTGGTTCTTGCTTTACTACTGGCATTGCTTCTGAGGTTAATTTCTCTCCTCTGCATCCTTCACACTGTATATTTTGGGTCAGATAAGTTTTAGTGTGTCTATGTGGTTCTGGGGATTGAACCCAGGACCATTCTACTTTGAGCTACATCCCCAGCCATCATCATCATCATCATCATCATCATCATCATCATCATTATTATTATTATTATTATTATTTAATATTTAGAAAAAAGGTCTCACCAAATTGCTGAGGCTGGCTTTGAACCTGTGTTCCTCCTGTCTCAGCTTCCCAAGTACTGAGATTTCTGGTGTGTGTTGCCATGCCTGCTCGGGTAAGTTTTTTGTTTGTTTGTTTGTTTTTTTGGTTTTTTTTTTGTTTTTTTTTTATCGTGGAAGATTATCCCCTGCCTTGTAGCATGTTTAGCAGCATCCTTGGCCTCTGCCCATTAGTTGCCAACATAGCCCCACCCCCAGGTGTGGCAACCCCCAGTGCCTGGCGGTTTTGCCGGCCAGTGTCCGGCAACCCACAGTTCAAGGGGGGCACAGTCACCCCGTGTGATGACTACAGCGTCGCCATGTCATTTCTACCCAATTGCTTTTTGCTCTAATATCTTCCTCACACATACCTTTTCAGAGTTCCACATCCCTCTCTACCACTGTCGCACTTCTCAGTACATTTTTGTAGCTGCACTTGTAGAAAGGAGCCAGCTTCTACAAGTCAGGTGTTCACGTCCAGTTCAGTTTCATCCCTTGAATTCTATGAATCTGCATTCTTCTGGCCGTCCTCTATCTCTGGATGCTCTATTTTGGTCTCCTTTATCAGCTCTATAGAAGGAAAATGGCATTGCTTTCTTCCCTTCCCTTTCTCTTCTCTCTCCATCATTTCCTTCTTAAATGGGCTCTTGCTGTGTTGTCTAGGGGGGCCTAGACTGGTGAGCCTCCTCTGTCAGTTTCCTGAGTAGCTGGGATTACTGGTGTGTCCACCATGCCAGGGAGAGAGACAGAGTCAGAGACTGACTATTGTCTTTTATCTCATCAGCTCTCAAGCCTTCCTTTCTTGCCTGGTTTTCTAGTCCTCATATGTTGTTCATCATGCTTTTATTTATTTATTTATTCTGAGCTATACCCCTAACCTGTCCTTTGAAATAAGGTCTTACTAGGTTGCTGAGGGCCTTACAAGTTGCTGAGGCTGGCCTTCAACCTGATCCTGTTGTCTCTGCCTCCCAAGTACTGGGATTAGAGGCATGCACCATGACACCTTACTCTATTCCCATTATTTATACATTGCCTTATATACATACACACACATATACATATATACAGAGGGGGAGGAGGGAGGGAGAGAGAGAGTTAATTTTATTGTGACACAGTATGTGGTCTATCCCCAACAAATTTTTAGGTGTATAGTGCATTATTATGCACTAGGTACAGTATTGTACAACAGCTCTCTAGAGCTTATTTATCTTGATTACCTGGAATTTTTCCTGTTGGGTAGTAACTTGTCATCTCCCCAGATACCCACCCTTGGCAACCACCATTTCGGTCTGACTATGAATTTGACTATTGTAGATAATCACTAATGAGTCTGGATAGTGACCAGGCCTAGAAAGATACCTTATATAATTGGATTTATGTAATATTTGTCATTCCGTACTGGAAGTGAACCCAGGGCCTTCTACCTCGAGCTATACACACATATACCATTTTATTTTTTATTTAGAAACAGAGTCTTCTAAATTGTTGAGGGTCTTGCTAAGTTGCTAAGGCTTGGCCTCAAACCTGCAATCTTCCTGTCTCAACCTCCCAAGTACTGGGATTACAGATGTGTGCCACCACACCTAGTATTACTTTTTTATTTTGAAACAGAGTCTGGCTAAGTTACTGTGTGTTGGCCTTAAACCTATGTTCCTCCAGTCTCAGCCTCCCAAGTACTGGGATTACAGGTATACACCACCACACCCAGCTCTGAATAGTTTTTTATATAAAAATAGCTTTATATCTATTTTAAATAGATATAGCTTTATATCCGAATACCAACTATCCTAAAATAATATCATCTCATTTGAGGAAAATAGAGGAAGAGGAAGGCATTTCACATTATCTCATTCTTTACCTGTGTTGAGATCCCCATGATCAAACCCAGGGTTGGTGATTCACTAGTAGGACTCAGCTTTGGTATGACTCAAAGCTAAAAGTTATTACAGCAAAAGGATACAAAGGGAAAGGGTAATGGGGCAAAGTCCAGAAGAAGCTAGACACAGGCTTCCATGAGTCTTATCCCAGTGGATCACAGAGGACACATTTAATCCTTCAGCATGGGCACATGATAACGTGTGTGATATGTTGTCTATCAGGGAAATTCATTAGAGACTCCGTGTGCAGAGGTTTTGTTGGGGTCTGGCTACAGAGGCACCTTCTACCTAGCTTCCAGGAGTATACACTATACTGTTTGTCAAAACTGTTGTTCAGGCACAGTAAATCATCCTTATATTCAGGGAATGATGACACTCAGAGTCCCATGTTCCTAGAGACTTTCCAGGGCCAACTTTGCAAGCAGGCCTTTCTAAGGATAACATTCTCAGGTCTGCTCTATTAACTGTTTTACAGTACTTTTTTTTTTTTTTTTTTTTTTTTTTGGTGGTACTGGGGATGGAACCCAGAGGCTTTATACCTCCGGGCTATTCTCCCAGACCCATTTTTTTATCTTTTATTTGGAAACAGGGTCTCACTGAGTTGCTGAGAGCCTTACTAAGTAGCTGAGGCTGGCTTCGAACCTGCATGATCCTCCTGTCTCAGCCTCCCAAGCGCGGGGATTACAAGCGTGTGCCACCATACCCGGCTTGATTACAGTACTTTTTTTAATTTTTGAAGAATAATCACTTTTCTTGTGCTTTTTTTTCCCCCCCAGAAATGTATCATTAGGCTAGTACAACCCTTTTTTCGTACCTTAATTACTATAATATGCTTGAAAGCATCTCCATGGGACACTATACATGGCTCATTAGTGTGTGCATGCGTGCGTGCGTGCGTGTGTGTGTGTGTGTTTAGAAAGGTTTCCATTATTAAGTTTGGAAAGGCTGAATTAAGCAAAATTAAAAAGATTTCCTAGCTGCAAGACTCCAAGCCCTTGCAGGGATGTACATAACTGGCACCTGCCTACCTGCCCTGCCTCATCCCACATCGCTCTTTCCTCCACCTGCCTTCGTTCTCTGCACCAGCCACCTCGGCTTTCTGTTTCTAGAATTTGCTGAACTGGTTACTCTGCCTTCACCCCAGCACCACAGCTCTGTCAGTTGTCATTCTCCTCATGTGTTCTCATAGCCGCACATGTGTTTCATTGCATTTACCAGTGTTAGCTTCTTTATTTAACTATTTGATTAAATGTCTGTTTCTCTCACTGGACTGTAGGAACATAAGTGCCAAGACTTTGTTATTTATCACTGTAACCCTCAACACTTACCACAGTGCTGGGCACATAATTGGTACTCAAGTATTTGTTTAATGAATAATTCTACAGAAGTGGCCTAAAATGGTGTTTCCCAAACTAACCAGGATTCCTTTTTGTTCCCTCTTTCCTCTTTTGACTTATTGTATAAAATGTAAAGTATGAACAGGAGGTAAGGTTTACGGCTTGGAGTTTGTTCTTACTCTGTATTCTTAATTGAATCGTCATTACTTTAGGACAAATAATTTGGTGTTGGTGTGCTAGATGAATTAGACTAGAGACAGAGACAAAGTCTGATTTTGTATGAGATGTGTGTGTGTGATTTTGAAATAATAAGTAATAACTTTGTCTAACTTGTTTGCAGTAGGATTGCTGAGTCAGAGGAGAGGGGTGAAGTAGAAATGCCTATGGTTTTGATCCTGAATGTCCAAGGTATTTCCAGGAAAAACAAGACATTTGTATAGAGAGAACTAATTTTGTTCCTTCCCTACCCTTAACTTTCACACACATGTATTGAAAACCTAGTATTTGTCAGATGCTTTAAAAATTACCCCTTTTTGAAAGTTTGGTATGTTGCGGTGAGAGACATCAGAGAGAACTATCCAGCTGGGAGTTTTAAGATTGGAGCTTGAGAGAGAAGAGGCTGGAGTTGTAAATTTTCAAGTTATCGCTTTTTTGTCTTTTTAGCTACTGAGGATCAAACGACAACCTTGCCCATGCTAGGTGAGCCCTTTATATGGAGCTATATCCCTAGCCCAAGTACTTTATTCTTGGATAAGTGAAGGCAGTGATGTTGATTCATAGGACACAGTATAGACAAAAGAATAAAGACCAAGAGCTGAGCCTTGGGCCAGCCCATGTTTGTGTAGTGAGGGAAAACAGTGATAAATGGAAAAACTGACCATATGGTATCCTAAGGGAAGAGACTTTTAATAAAAGTAATAAGTCCAGCAGGGTGTGGTGGCACACACCTGTAATCCCAGTACTTGGGAGCTTGAGATGGGAGGATTGCATGTTCAAGGCCAGCCTTAGCAATTTGAAACTGTCTCAAAATTAAAAATAGGGCAGGCCTGTAATCCCAGTAGTTGGGAGGCTGAAACAAGAGGATTGCTGGTTTGAGACCAGTCTCAGTAACTTAGTAAGACTCTGAATGTCTAAGATGTCTTCAACAAAAACAAGACATTTGTATAGAGAGAACCAATTGATTTTCCTTCCCTACCTTTATCTTTCACACTATTAGTGAGACATTTTAGTATTATTTCAATAATCTAGCGAGATCCTGTTTCAAGATAAAATAAAATGATTCTAGATATCATGAAGACATCAAAGAAGGTAAAAGCCGAGAGAGAAACAGTTGGCAAGTTTCAGTAGGGAGAGGCTCACAAATTAACATGTCCAGCTTTATTTATTTATTTATTTATTTATTTATTTATTTATTTTATTTTTTGTGGTACTGGGGGTAGAAACCAGGGGCTTATCTACCTCCAGGCTATACTCCCAGACCTATTTTATACTTTATTTTAAAACGGTCTCACTAATTTGCTGAGGGCATTACTAAGTAGCTGAGGCTGGCTTTAAACTTGTGCAATCATCCTGTCTCAGCCTCCCAGGTGCTGGGATTACAAGCGTGCACCACCACACCCGGCCTCCAGCTTTAGTTTTAAAGGGATTGAGATAGAGAATTTTGAGAAGTGAAGACCAGAATATAGATAACTTTTAAACAGAGTCACCAACAATTTAGGCTGAGACAGGAGGATTTTAAGTCAAAGGCCAGCCTCAGGAACCTGTCTCAAAATAAAATATAAAGAAACTAGTAGTAGAGTGCCCTTGGATGCAATCCAAGGAGGAGGGAGGAAGGAAGAATTTGGGTAGTAAAATAAAAGAGAGGACCATAGCATACTAATAAATATTGATGTCGGTAGACAACTTGTTTGACCTTAGTCTTACCAGTGAAGTAAGTAGGAAGCAGAGTTATCTACTAAGAGAGGTAAACAAGCAGAAGACTGGAAAAAATGTGAACCATTGCAGGAGGAAATTCAACAAGAGTTAAATGAGCGCTTGAAATTCATTGAAAAAAAAAGATGGACATCTCTCGTGTATTATAAAAATTAAACCTTAATTATAAATTTGATCAAACAGCAGTTATGATTCACTTTATCATCCTGAGTATGAGCTGTCCCTCATATCTCTGCTCAACTGGCATATTCAGAGAAATTAATTCTTTTTACTTTTCTGTTAATGCAGTAAACAAAATTTATTGAACACTTACTATATGCACCAGAGATATTTCTAGGTCCTAGAGATACACCATGAAAAAAAACAAAAACAACCCTGACTCTGTAGTTTGTAGCGGAGAAGAGAAAAGGAGGACTAGAAAATAAGCAATTTAAAATCCATGTTTAGATGGGTGTGGTGGCACATGCTTATAATCTTAGCACTTAGAAAGCTGAAACAGGAGGATTACAGGTTTGAGGATAGCCTCAGTAAGTAGTGAAACTCTCATCAACCTAGCAAGATGTTTCAAAATAAAAGTAAAGAATAGGGATAGGGGTGTAGCTTGGAGGTAATTCCTCTCAGTTTAATCCCTAGTACCAAAAACCATATTAGAGCCAAATGTGGTGGTGCACACTTATAATCCCAGTACTTGGAGGCTGAGACAGGAGGATTGTAAGTTTGAGACCAACCTCAGCAACTTAGAGAAGGGCTGGGGATTTAGCTCATAGGTAGAATGCCTCTGGGTGCAATCTCAATACATGCAAAGCTCCACTCTTAGGCCTATTCTCAGAAGACATGTACTATGTATCACACAACCTGTACACAGATGTTCACTAGTAGTATCATTCATGATGATCCAGAAGTGTAAAGAGGAGTGGCATATGGATATGTTTTGTAGTGTTGATAAACCTCAAAAACGTGCTGATGTGAAAAGAACCAGTCACAAAAGAGCACATGTTACATAATCCTGTTATGCAAAATGTCCAAAGTAGGCCAGTACATAGAGATGAGTAGTGTTCTATGGTTGGGGAATTGAGAAATCATAAGTAACTGTCATGGTTACGGACTTCTTTTGGGGGTTTCAAAAATGTTCTAAAATTGCTTGAGGCTCTGTGAACATATTAAAAACTAATGACTTGTAAAAACCATTTTTCTTTGATCTTAAAAAAGTTGAGTAAATTTTGGAAGTTGAGCATAACTGAGATTGTGTCAGCTAGAAAGGGAAGGTGAGGATCGCAGGTTCTCTGGCAGCCTCAGCTATTTAGGTCCTCTGCAACTTAGTGAGACCCTGTTTCAAAATTAAAGAATAAAAAATAGGGCTGGGGGTGTAGCTCAGAGGTCCCAGTACCATAAAAAAAACGAAAGGTGAAAGCCAGGTGTGGATTTCACCCCGTAATCTCAGTACTGGGAGGCTGAGACAGGAGGATCACAGGTTTGAAAACAGCTTCAGCAGGTAGTGCCACCAGTATCCAATACTACCAATAAATAAGTGGAAAAGAGAAAGTGAAATAGTAGCTCACTTATCTCAAATTTCCAGAGGTCTGTCACTAATTGATTTTATTTTCTCTCAAGAGATATTAAATATGGCTCAGTTGGGCGTGGTGGCACGTGCTCATAATCCCAGCATTTGGGAGGCTGAGACTGGAAGATCACAGTTTGCGGACAGCCTCAGCTACTACTTAGTGAGGACTTTGCAGCTTTGAGACCCTGTTTCAAAATAAAGAATAAAAAATAGGGCCAGGAGTATAGCTCTGGAGTAGAATGCCCCTGGGTTCCATCCCCCAGTACCCAAAAGAAAGACTCTAATAAGGAATGCTCGGAGAGCTACACTGTGAAAGTCAGTGTCTTAACATTAGCACCAGAGAATGCCATATGCTCCATGAGAATCAATTGATGTCACCCCTCGAAGTTGAGTATCTTAAAAATTTTGTATATGAGCCGGGGGTGGTGGTGCACGCTTGTAATCTCAGCACTTGGGAGACTAAGACAGGAGGATCGCACAGGTTCGAAGCCAGCCTCAGCTACTGAGTGAGGCTCTCAGCACCTTAGTGAGATCCTGTTTCCAAGTAAAGTATAAAATAGATCTGGGAGTATAGCCCGGAGGTAGAAAGCCTCTGGGTTCTACCCCTAGCACACCAAAAAAAATTTTGTGTGTGTGTGTGTGTGTGTGTGTGTGTGTGTGTGTGTGTGTACTTGTGGTACTAGGAATTGAATCCAGGGAAATTCTACCTCTGAGCACCCAGACCTATTTTTTTTTTTTTGAAACATTATCTCCCTAAGTTGCTGAGGCTGATTGTGAATCTATGATCCTCCTGTGTCGGCCTCCCAAATACCGGGAGCTACCACACCTGGCTGGGTGGTTTGATTTATAAAATCAAACACATTAGCTGGGCGCTGGGGTGCATGGATGCAGAATCTCCCTGGGTTCAATATTGCTCCCACATCCCTCCAAAACTAAGCACGCACAGAATTTTGATGGTTTGTGTATATATATTTCAAAGGCACCCGAGCAGATGTGCCAGGGACTATAAAGAACTGGCGTGGTGGAGCGGGGCGGGGCTGCTGCTTCCTGTGGGCCTGGCCTGTTCCACAGTCGGGACCAACAGTTTTCCAAGAAGGGCAGCAGTTAGAAAAGCTCTGAGGTGAGGAAAATTGTGGCATGTTTAAGGACAGTGTTTAGAACAAGCAAAGAGGAAAATGATAAGTCTGTTTCAGAGGAAGTACTTAAATAAAGTAGAATTTTCAAAGAATCTATTAGAAAAAAATGAGCATATTCCAAATTTTAGATATTTGCTTCATTCTCTAGCCCAGGATAGTGAAGAGTTGACTCTGTGAAGTCAGGCATGTTTCAGGGGAAATTTAATAGTGTTTTAATTTTGTTTTGAGATTGTTTAGCTTGATTAAAGCCATTTATTTGTGTTTGCATTAAGAGTGGAGCCAAACAAAACATTCTGGCCAATGCTTGAGGTAAAACATAAAATGTGGCAGCTTTTACTTTATCCCCTTGAAGATGAAGACTTCCTTATTCTACACTGCTTTCTGTCATCAGACCCTGTCTCTTGTTTTCTAGTCTGTGGTCAGAGAATAAAGACATTAAGAGAAACTTAGGGAAAACAGTGTAGAAAAGGTCAAGGCAGTACACCAGAGGTCAAACCCATCCGTGGATGAAGAGAAGTAGCTGTCTTACAGATAAAAAACTGTCAGTGACGCAGAGAGCCCAGGAAGTTCAGTAGAGGACAAGCCTAACCCTGCATTTCTGGGGCTACTGACAACATCCTCCAGGTATATCCATCTCATCCCAGCAACAGCAGGTAATTGAATTATGGTCCCATTTAGGATTTAATAAAAATTTTAGAAATGATACACTGTATTACCTAAACAATACTAACCATGCTGTCAGCTCTTGAAATCAGCTTTCTTCTCTGATTAGTTTTACCCACATCATCTAATTTGGAGATTATAACACAAAAGAACTTTCTCAAATTCTGTCCTAACTCATTATGTATTTATATGTAAATTTATTTTCTGATATAAGAAAAATGTTTATATCAAGAAGCATGAAACAAGTTTGCAAAGGAGAAAACTGACAATATCAACTGTATAAAAAATTAAACATTTTATGATAAAAGCCAAAATAGTTTTAAAGACTAATTTGAATATTCTCTGTTTATATTTAACAATAATAGAAAGGGTTGCAAATTAATAAAAAGATCTGGGTGTGGCAGAGCATACTTGTAATTCTAGTGCTTAGAAAACTGAGACAGGAGGATTGTAAGTTCAAGGCCAGCAAGAACTCAAATTCCAACCTGCAATCCTCCTGTCTCAAGCTTTCCATAATTTTAAATTTAAATTTTATTTTTTTATTTTATTTTATTTTTTGTTTTTGAAACAGTTGTTGAAAGTCTTGCCGCTTGGGAGGCTGGGACAGGAGGATCGCGCAGGTTCGAAGCCAGCCTCAGCTACTTAGTGAGGCTTTCAGCAACTTAGTGAGACCCTGTTTCCAAATAAAATATAAAATGGGTCTGGGAGTATAGCCCGGAGGTAGAAAACCTCCAGTACCACCAAAAAGAGAAAAAAAGAAAGTCTTGCTATGTTGCTGAGGCTGTCCTCGAAACTGCAATCTTCCTGACTCCGTATACCAAGTACTGGGATTACAGGCATGTGCCACCAAGGCTTTTGAGTTAGGACTTTTTTTAAAAAAGAAAGGAGGGCCCCACTAAGTAGCTGAGGCTGTCGGTGAACCGCGATCCTCCCGTCCCAGCCTTCTGAATTCTGGAATTACAAGTGTGCGCCGCCACACCTGGCCATATTACTTAAAGCAGAGAAGCCAGGCAAGCAGGAGTAAGACAAGAAAAGTACAAAATATCTGGAATAAGATATATTAGAGGTGAGTATGGTTGTGTCAAAAGTCTCAGGAGCCAATTTGAATAAGCTTCTACTGTTCAAAGATGGGACAATTTGACCCTTAAGAATGGTAATTACAAAGGATTGAAGTGGACATGCTTATAATCCCAGTACATGGGATGCCAAAACAGGAGGACTGTGTTTGAGGGCAGCCTCGGCAACTTAGTAAGACCTTGTCTCAAGATAAAAAATGAAAAGGGCGGGGGATGTAGCTCAGTGGTAGGGAACCTCTGGATTCAGTCCACAGTATCTGCCCACAAGTAGGTTAGTATTTTGCATCCCCTAAGGAGTTAATGATTCTATTGGTGATCATTGATAACTTTTAATATCATAGAATGAGAATTAAGTATACATTTTATACTGACTATTGGAAGTATACACTACAACTATTAAACAGTCTCAGCAAAAAGAAAACATCCTTAAATACAAAAATAATCCTGAATGTGATGAAGTCTCTAGATCTATCAACTGATAGTAAAATCCAAATTATGAGAACTACCAGAGAGCCTGATTTCTTTACCCCAAAATAGGAAGGCAGGAGAGAAAAAGGGAGGAAGGGAGGGGAAACTTGAAGCTTGTTAAAGGAGATTTAAGACCCAGAGTCATCTGTTCATAATGTATGGACCTTATTTGGATCCTGATTCAAGCTAGGAAAAAATAAAACAGCTGGAGAAATGTGAGCTGTGCATTAAAGAACTGCTGTTAATTACTTGAGATGTGGCCGGGATGCCGTAGTTGTTTAACATCCTTTCTTTTGGAAATAAATATGGAAATATTTACAGATGAAATAATAGACTATCTGAGGTTACTTCAAAATAATCTAGAGGGACTAGCTAGTGAATTGAGATATAGTTGATATACAAATATTACAAATTAGTCAATGTTACAAAAATAGCTCCTTCAAAAGAGGAAAAAACCAAGTAATAGTGAGAGTGGAGAAGCCTGCTTATGGTTGGGGTTCAGTGCTCGTGAGTTGATGATATTACATAATCAGGAGACATTTTTACTGTTTGCCAACAACGGTGCAGGACACAACAGAGATTAAAATCAGTCCTTTTAGCCTCAGATGGGTGAGAAAGTAAAAGTTTTAGCAACCTAAGGTCTTTTGTTTTTGTTCTTTTTTTTTTTTTTTGAAGATTTAAAGAAGTTTATTAGAAAAATAGAAATACGGAGGATAGAAATACAGCCCCATGCCAAGATGGCATGAGGGGTGACTTGAATGAGTACACCCTTGTTTTTGTTCTTTTTCAAAAACAGCAATGCATTAGATATGGAGAGACATAGGGCCACAGTGTGTGGGTATGAGTGACTAGGGATTGAATCCAGGTGCGCTCTACTCCAGCCCTTTGTAACTTTTTTTAAACTGTCTTACCAAGTTGGCCTGGACCCTGCAGTCCTATCTCTACCTCCCAAGGACTGAGACTAAAGATGTGTGCCACCTTTTTGCAGAAGCTTTTGAAATGCTTTCTTGTGTATGGGGGGGTGCACACTAGATACACTAGGTGTGATCAACAGATCTGATACCTAGTCTTGGCTTTGCCATTTTACTCTGTATTTGACTTTGGATAAGTCAGGTTAGCCTCTACTATGTTTTTGGTTTTTTTCTTTTCAAAATACATAAGCAGTAATGTGTTTTATTTTTATGGCTTCAAAAAACCTAACATGTATTCCTCTACCTCCCTCCCTTCCTCTTTCCTTCACTCTCTTTTCCTCGGATTCAAACCCAGGGCCTTGCATATACTAGGCAAGATGCTGTACCACTGAGCTGTACCCCCAACTTCCCAAATATATTTACCATTTTAGCCAGTTTTGAGTGTATAGTTTTGTGACATTAAGTACATTCACATTGTTATTCAACAATCCCCGCCATACATCTCCAGAACCTTTTTATTTTTTCATTTAACATGAAATCCTCAAGATTTATCCATGTTTTGGCATGTGTCAGAATTCCGTCTCCTCCCTTTCTCTGTATTCTTTGTTTCTTTTCCTTCCCTCCCTTTCCTTCCTTTCCTTTTTTTTAGTGTTGGGGATCAAATTTAGAGTATCACTCATGCTAGGCAAGTGTCCTGCCATTGAGCAACACCCCTAGATCATCTTTTAAGGCTGAATGATATTTATTCTGTATATACAACATTTATCTATTCATCCGTTCACACACACTTGAGTTGTTTCCATCTTTTGACTGTTGTGAATAATGTTATGTGAACATGGGTGCATAAATATTTTCACATATTTGGGGTATATATTCTACAATTCTACTCACACAAGTAGAATTGCTAGATCATATTATAACTTTAATATTTAAGGAATCAATGTTTTTAAGTAGAGTGTGTGTGTGTGTGTGTGTGTGTGTGTGTGTGTGTGTTACACCAGGGGTTGAACCCAGGAACATTCTACCCTTGAGCTACAACCCCCAGCACTATTTTTTATCTTTATTTTGAAATAAGTTCTAAGTTGCTGAGGGCCTCACTAAATATCTGAGGCTGGCCATGAACCTATGATCCTCCTGTCTCAGCCTCCCAAGTATTAGGATTACAAGCATGTGCCACCATGCCCTGCTTTTGAGTAATCATTACTTATGTATTTTGAAACATTTCGACAGTTGTATCGACTGTATGTACACTTTAATCCATGAGTCTTTTTTTTTCCCTCCAAATACTAGAGCAATTTTTTTAAAACACACTTCTAAGAGGCTTAGACTATAAACAAAGAATATGGGTCCCCAGAAACAATTTTAGGGCTGAAAAGATTACAGGATGATTAGTCTTTCCTTGCTGGATGTGTATTTTTCAGAACTGATTTCACTCAACAGTTCTTACTGTAATGCCTCCTCAGTGCCATGCCCTGTTCTGTGATGAGGATTTAGTGTTGAATAAACGACGTTCTAGCCCTTGCGGAGTTTAACTTGTAGTGTGCAAGGCAGTTAGCAAGCAAACAAGAGTTTCAAGTGATAAAAAGAAAAATAAACTGAAAAAAGAGGATAGAGAATTATGGGATGGAGTGTTATTCTGTATGGGTAATAAGGAAGGAAGGCCTCTGAGGAGTTGGCATTTTAACAAAGACGAATAAAATGAGAGCAAGAACCACATGAAGATTGCGTGGTAAAGTGTTCTGGGTAAAGGGAACTTGGTAGGAGCAGGACGTTTCTTTAAGGAGACAACTTGGGAATCAGATAACAGTCTATTGCACCAGTCCCTGTTTGAGGGAACCAAGTTCGGTTAAGATGGCTCATTAAGCCAGGCATGGTGGCACATGCCTGTAGTTCCAGTACGTGGGAGGCTGAGACAGGAGGATGGCAGATTTGAGACCAGCCTCAGCAACCTAGTGAGACCCTGTTTCAAAATAAAAAGGGCTAGGGGTATAGCTCAGAAATAGAATGCCCAGGAGTCAATCCCCAACCCCCTTACACACACACACACACACACACACACACACACAGAGCGCGAGTGCGCGCGCACTCCATTAAAAAGGCACAAGAAAACTAAAGATAAGGAAATGTTAGCAATACCTTATTTGTATATCTTGCTACAGAGTTTAGAAAATGTCATGTTCATTGATGGTATGGGAAATGCTTTCAAGATATTGCTGCTGAAAGGACATTGCGATAATGAATACTATAGATCCTCTTCCTCTGCGGTGCTGTTTTCTTAGCATGTGAACATGAGCAGTGAACCCAAACTGTATTACCTTCTGTTCAAAAAATTAGACAACTGATAAAGAGAATCTTGGTTTCAGGAAGTTATCTCTAAAAAAATCTTAGTTAATAAACTACTTAAGGGAGCCAGGTGCAGTGGTATTTAACTTTAATCCTAATACTTGTGAGGCTGAGATAGGAGGATCATGAGTTTGAGGCCAGCATAGATAGCTTAGACCCTATCTTAAAATAAAAATTAAAAGGGTCAGGGGTGTAACTCAGTGGTAAAGTACCCTGGGTTTAATTCCAATGCCAAGATTATTAACAAACTACGTAGGGCTGGGGATGTAGTTCAGTGGTAGAGTGCTTTGCCTAACATATTTGAGGCCCTGAGTTAGTCTCCAGCACTGCATTAAACTAATTACAATATTTCAGTGAACTGGAAACCACCTCTGTTTAGCTGGGTGCTGTACAATAATGAAAGTTTTGCCAGAAATGGCTTTAAGCTTTAAGAAATGAAAACATGGCTATTCCCATGATTCAGCATTTCAGAATTTGAACTGTCATAATTAAGAACACTCTGGACTTCCGGGAAGATGGCGACCGAGAAAAGCGGGGCTTAAGAGCCCTGCTAACAACCAATCTCCATTACCACAAAATCAGCGCCTTTCATAGCCAGAAAACACCATCACCAGAAACAAAAAAATCACCAGGCTCCAGAGAGAAAGCGGACTGAGAACAGAGCTCAGAGCCACAGAGGAGATAACCGGCCTCATGCCTGAGGACGCGGCAGCAGCGCCATACTGCCGGCGGCAGCGGCAAATTCACCAGACGGCTACAGCAAGCCGAGGTGAGCCGCTGCGGAACAGCCAGGCGGGATTTCTCGCTGCAGGTAAAATCTAAAGCTCCCAGTGGCTGAGCTCAGCACACGCCACAGGGATTCAGAGTGGAAATCAAAACCAAGAAGAAATACGCCAGCCTCACTGCCGAGGGCGTAGCAGCGGCGCCATATTGCCACCGGCAGCAGCAGCAGAGAATTCACCAAGTCCAGTACAGCTACATTTGCGTACTCAAGAACAGTGAGTCAAATTGCAGGCCACAGAGGAGAAATCCCAGTACTATACTCCCTGGGACTTGACCCAGTGGGGGAGGGGCAGTGGCAGAGATATCACAACATAGGAGAACATGCAACCTGGCACCCCCCACAGTCTAAAGCAGCTTCTATCGACTCTCTGGGTCGGAAACTCTGTGATACAACCCAGTAAAGGAGTAGTGGGGTCTGAGATACTACAGACTCGAGATCCAGAGCACCTTAAGTGAAGTCATAGTGACCCAAGGGAAGAACCCAGAGAAGGCACAAACTTCCTAAATCATGGGAAAGAGGAATAATACTGGAGCAATGAATGCCCACAACCCCACAATATCAGAACCCGATAAAACAGAAAATCAGAGATTTCTAGAAGATCAAATCAGGAAAATAACTGTAGAAATAATAGAGGTGTTTCAAAAAGAACTCAGAGAGAGCCAAAAAGAGATAAAGGATGCAATTAATGAAGTAAAGGCCTCAATTCAAAGTACAAACAACCGATTAGACCACATGGAGAACAGAATCTCGCTCTTAGAAGATGATCATTCAAAAAATGAACGCATAGTTTCTAATCTAGGAAAAAATATCCGACAGCAGGAATCTGATATTGAAGAAATATGGGCCCATTTTAAGAGAGCTAACCTAAGAATAATTGGAATAGAGGAGGGAAAAGAAAGTGAAACCAAAGGGATCAACAATCTCTTCAAAGAAGTAATAGCAGAAAATTTTTTAGACATAGAGCAAGAGGTCGGTACACAGGTCCAGGAAACTTATAGAACTCCCTTTAGACAGGATCGGAGAAGAGGATCCCCACGCCACATAATTGTCAAAATGACCAATGTGGAAGCCAAGCAGAGAATCTTAAAGGCAACAAAAACAAAGGGCCAAGTGACATTCAGAGGCAAACCAATTAGAATCACTCCAGACTTCCCAAACCAAGTCATGAGAGCCAGAAGGGCTTGGAGTAACATATTCCAAACTCTGAAAGAAAACAACTTCCAGCCAAAAATTTCCTACCCAGCAAAACTTTCTATCAAAATAGATGGAGAAATAAGAAGCTTCCATGACAAACAGAAACTGAAGGAATTTATGTCTTCAAAACCAGCACTAGAGAAAATACTCAAAGAGATTAACTACAAAGAAGAAATAGGTAACACACACCAGAACCAGAGAAACAAGAGTTTCCATCCAACGGTCAACTAAGATTGGTTATCTGTGGAGATTCATTACTTATGTTAGTCTTTTACCTATCTCTAAATGGTATTGTTTGCCTTTATTGTTGTTAATTTTTAGGATTTCTAGTTGGAATATTAATATACCTTCAGATATAGCATTTGGAAATATTTTATCCCATTCTATTAGTAACTGTTAACTCTGTTTACATTGTCTTTGGATATACAATATTTATTTTTTAGGGAGTTTGTATACTCTTCTGTTGCCTGTGCCATTGAAATCATAACCAAGAAATCACTGCCAATTTCAATGTTGTGAGGTTTTATGACCCAGATTTTCTCCTAAAAGTTTATAGTCTTAAGATTTATATTTAGGTCTTTTATCTATTTTGAGTTGATATTTGTATATGGGATTAGGTAAGGGTCCAACTTTATTCTTTTCCATGTAATTATTATGTTTCAACAATATTTAGTTAAAAGATTATTATTTCTACCACCAAATGTTCGTGGAAACCTTGTCAAAAATAACTTGACAATATAGGGAAGAATTTAGCTCTAGGCTTTTATTTAACTCCAATGGTTTATATATCTGCCTTTAGAACAGTACTACACTGTTTCAAGTATTGTAGCTTTATATGGTTTGAAATCAGAAAATAATGTATCTTCTAGCTTTGTTCTTTTTCAAGATCGTTTTGGGTATCTAGATTCCATTTTCCATATTAGGATAGAGTTTTTTTCTGAAAAATAAATATGTAAATATATGATAGTTTCACCTAAAAAAAATAGAAAAAAATATTCTCTGGTAAGAAAGAAAGTGAAAAGAAAATATTGAAATGTTATCTTTAAGTCATCAAAAGCTTGGTATCAGACAAATGAAACTGTTATGTGAGATTATCATTTTTAATTTTGGATAAATTGCTATAATACTAGATGTCAACCACTAAGCCAAGCATGGGAGGGAGGGATGGGGAGAGAATGGGGTGGGGATCGGGTGGGGGCTGACTGGGCAATGTGTGCATGTATGTCTACAAAAGTTTGTATCCCACTATGATGTATGAATACAGTGCACAAATTTAAAAAAATGTAAAAAAAAATAAGAACACTCTGAATAAGGAAAACTGTGTCTGTATTCATGATTTGTTTTTCTTTTTCTTTGTGTTGCAGGCTATCAGGTTCACCCAGCATACTTTTTCTTATTTCTCCCACTCTACTAGTGGGACCCACAATAACTTATTAACAAGAAATATATTCTTTATTTTCAACATTTGCTAAGTTAGTGTTAGAAAATCAGTTTTTGGCTTTCACTGGAGTATATGAGACTTTTCTTATAAATCTGGTTGCTTTGAATATCTCCTCTAATGCCAGCTTTATTTCTCTCTTCAAATCCTCTGCAACTCAAATCTGGACTCAGATTTCTTACCACCTTCCCTAAATCACCCAGAGTTGCCTTTTACATCTCTAAGCCATTAGAAAATTCAGTGTCTCTGATTAAAAGTAATTTTATCTGTTCAGCTGAATTCTGTATGCCTGGCTCATAGCTAGTCTTCATATCACAACTACAAATATTCCAAATTGATCATTACCTTATGAGACAGTTGATTAGACAAGTTACTCAACCGATCTTGTAGAGCCTGCTGCCTGCCTGCCTGCACTAGAGATTGAATTTAGGGGCATTCTACCTCTGAGCCACACCCAAGCCCTGTTTTATTTTTTATTTTGCTAAGCTAAGAGTCTTCCTAAGTTGCCAAGGCTGGCCTCAATCCTGTTTCTCTTGTCTCAGCCTCCCAAGTACTGAAATTATAGGCATGCACCACCAGACCTGGCACTTAAAATCATTCTCTCCCCTCACCTTATAGGCTCCTTTTTCATAGCTTTTGGAGGGAAACGTTTCCTGCTCCTCCAGATCTGCCTCTGTTTGGGAGGACAGCTTTTAGGAGAAGACAGCATGGGCTCTGATGCTGTGCATGGCTGGGCCAAGCCCACTGCCACGCTGGCCATGGACATCACTGCTCCAGCCCAGACTGCCTTACCCAATCTCAGTAACCTCTCCCAAAGACCCAGGTAAGGAGGCTCAGCAAGGCGGTGGGTGAAGAGTCAGGCTTCCTTCTTAGAGGTAGCCTTTCTGCCCTCTCTTCACCCTGTAGCTCAGGAGGATCTTACTCTGAGGTTGTGGTCAGGATGAAGCATTTTAGATGTAAGCTTGGGGTAAACTTAAACATGCACTAATGTCTTCACAGTGCAGCCATTCATATCCTTAACTCACCACTTGCTAGGAATTGATTCCCAACTTTAAATCCCTAGAAATCAAAATTTTCATAATACTTCAACATCTTTTGTTTTATTTTGTTTTTTTGTGGTTTTTTGGTGGTACTGGGGTTCCTGGAAGCCCTTTACCTCCGGGCTACACTCCCAGACCTATTTTTATATTTTTATTTAGAAACAGGGTCTCCTAAGCCAGCGCGCGCGGCTGGCTTCGAACCTGCGCGATCCTCCTGTCTCCCTCCGCCTCCCAAGCGCGGGGATTACAAGCGTGCGCCACCACGCCCGGCTCCCAGACCTATTTTTACAACTTTATTTGGAAACAGGGTCTCCTAAGCCATCGCGCGGCTGGCTTCGAACCTGCGCGATCCTCCTGTCTCTGCCTCCCAAGCGCGGGGATTACAAGCATGAGCCACCACGCCCGACCATACTTCAACATCTTTATGATGTGTTTCATCAGGCCAGGTCAGATCTGGCAGAGGTCCAGGCCCCTCAGAAGACAGCATGTGTCTTGTGGTAGGTTGTTGCTACAGCTTTGTAGTGGGATCTATATTGTTTTATTTAATTCTTCAAAGAACCTTGTAAAGTAGGTGGATTTATCTCTGTTTTAGAAATAAAGCCCGATCCATATTAACATTTCTCTGCACAATAGCAAGAATTCTCTAATAAGTCTTCCTGCATGGGGATCCATTGCCTTAAAGCTACCCGCGATCTTTATAAAATACAGATAACAGTGATGCTGCTCCCTGACTAGTCTATGCTTGGCTCCACTGTTTCCTCTGTTGTGTTTTAAATACAGACCATTTTTATTATTTTAGCATATTACTCAGTAAAATGTTATGTGCCCGCCCCAAAGCTAGTTTCTCTATAACATTACGTTATTACAGCATTTGAGGCTCCTACTCATACTAATAACACACATACCCCTTAGGCCTTTGATATCTATCAACATTCATGGTAACCACCGCCATTCATTCAAATATTGTGTGCCTGCTTAGTGTTCTGTGGTGGCTGGCAAGGATTCTGAGATGAATAAAGAGAATACCTACCTTGGAAAACTTACAGTTTTGTGGAAATGTGAGTAATTATGCTACAATATTAGTCGATAATAGAGGAAGAGTTATGAGAACTGGGAATGGGACGACTGGGGCAGGAGTTGTCCTGTTTATGTATCCTCTTTCTTCTACCTTGAATAACCTTTCCTGGTTTACTTGATACACTCTGTTGCTTCTTGAAGCCAGATAGTGGATGGATGGGTAGAAGATGATCAAGCATAAAAAGTGTCACCCTGCCTTCAAGGGGCATGCGGTCGAACTGTAACTATTCACAATAGTACTTTGTTTTGCTTTAATTTCACAAGCTCTCCTTGCAGGAAAATCTTTCTTGTCTTAAGTGAGAGATTATAAGCACCAGAAGTAACATTGTCAGTCAGGTGTGTACTCCAGTCCCATTTCTGAAATGCAGCTGTATTTACTCTAGACATTTTCCCTTCAAACATTTAGGAAGAAAATAATAAGCTCAAGCATAACCTGAAATCCATGCCTGCCTCTCACTCACCTGCTCTGCAAGCTTGGGTCAGTGCCTAAGCTTTTCATGCCTCGTCTTCCTAAACTCTGTCTCTCACTGTGTCCAGTAGGGATAAAATAAACCTGTGCTCACATTGTTTAAAAAAAAAAAAAAAAAAAAAAGCAGACTTTATCCAGGCGAGGGGGCGCACACTTGTAACAGCGTTTGGGAGAATTGCAGTTTGCAGACAGCCTCAGCTACTTAGTGAGGCCCTTTGCAACTCAGTGAGACCCTGTTTCAAAGTAAAGAATAAAAATTAGGGCTGGGCGTGTGGCTCAGAGGTAGAGTGCCCCTGGGCTCCACCCCCAGTACAGCAAAAAAGAAAGGAAAAAGCAAGACTTTAATTCATTTACACTGCTGAAGAACGACTAGCTTGTCATTCACAATCAATAATGAACATTTATATTGTAGCTGTAACCTTTACTCATGGAATTGAAGCGTGTAAATGGGATCCAGAATGATTTCAGGGCATTTTTAGCTGATGTAACTATGTACTTGTGGAACAGTATGACACTTCAGTACATGGTGTGCTGTGTGATGACCAGATCAGGGAACTAGCGTTTCTGTCACTTGAGATGCAGCATTTTTTTGTGATCGGAACATTCAAAAGCCTTTTCACTAGAGCTGGGCGTGGTGGCACACGGTTGTAATCCCAGCACTCGGGAGGCTGTGACAAGAGGATCGCAGGTTCGAAGCCAGCCTCAGCTACTTAGTGAGGCTCTCAGCAACTTAGTTAAGACCCTGTTTCCAAATAAAATATAAAATAAGGTCTGGGAGTATAGCCCGGAGATAGAAAGCCCCTGGGTTCCATCCCCAATACCACAAAAAGAAAAAAATCCTTCTCACTAGTTATTCTTAAATATTCAGTTAATTATTGTCACTCATAGCTTCCTGTTACTCCTCCTCTCCACCTGCCCCCAGTACCCATTAATCATTCTCTTCATCTCCTCTTCCTCCACGCTCTTCTAGGCTCCAGTAACCACAGTTCTCTTTGTTTGAGGACAACTTTTTAGCTTCCACATTTAAGTAAAAACATGGTATTTGCCTGTGTGTGCCTGACTTATTTCACTAGCACAGTCCTTTCAAGTTCCATCCATATTGCTGCGAATGACAGGATTTACTCTTTTTGTGTCATACTTCATTCTGTATATATACCACGTTGTCTTATCCATTCATCTGGCAGCGTACACTTGGGCTGATTTTATATTTTGGATATTGTAAACATGGCTGCAGTAAACATGAATGCAAGGTCTCTTCAGCGTGCTGATTCGAGTTCCTTTGAATGTATACCCAGTAGTGCGATTGCTGTGTGGTAATTTTATTTCTAGTTTTCTGAGGAATTTCTGTACTGTTTCCCACAGTGGCTCCAGTAATATACATTCCCACCAACTCTTCACCAATGTTTGTAATTTTTTCTTTTTTAGTAGCAACCATTCTTTTTTTAGTAAAAAAAAAAAAAAGTTTATTTTTAAAAGGTATAGATTTTCAAAAAAAAAAGCAGCAAAACACATAAAACCCAGCTATATATTTCTTTAAAAGGACATACTAAAGCAAAATACAGAAAAATTAAAAGGATATAAAGTTATACCAACAATAGCAACCCTCAAATATAAATTCTACTGTAGTGTCAGATAAAATAGAAGCTAAATCTGAAGCATTACTGGGTTTATAGAGTAATGAAGACAATACAAAGGAGTAATTTCTTAAAAAAAAAAAAAACCACAGTCTTTATATTACCTAAAAACAAACAATTGCGCTGCACACGCATACACACACCTGTGCAAATACAAATTGAGAATTTGTTTACAGTAGTCATCCCAGAGTCTGACTGTGAAGTGGTATCTTGATTGGGTTTTTACTTATATTTACCTAATGATTAAAGATGTTGAGCACCTTTTCATATATTCATTTGGCCATTAATCTTTGAAGAAATAATTTGTTTTGTTTGTTTTTACAGTACTAGGGATTTGGCTGTGGCATTCCACCTCTGAGCTATATCTTCAGCCCTATTTTTTATTCTTTGTTTTGATATTTTGAAACAGTCTCACTAAATCGCTGAGGGCCTCACTTAGTAGCTGAGATTGACTGCAAATTTGCAGTCCTCTTGTTTTCATCCTCCCAAGTACTAGGATTTTAAGTATGTCCCCACTATGCCTGACTAGAAATAACTATTTTTGAATGGAGTTGTTCATGTTGAGTTTTAGGAGTTCCCTGGACATTAATCTCTAACCAAATATATGATTTGCATGTATTATAAATCCTTACTCTGTGTGAGTATGAATGTGCATGTGTGTGTCTGTCTGTCTGTCTATTTGGGAGGGTGGTACTGGACATTGAACATAGAGGCATTCTACCTAGGAGTTAGACTCCTGGCTCTCTTTTTTAAAAATTATTTTGAAACAGAAGAGTCTTGCTAAGTTGCTGAGGCTGGCCTCAAACCTGCGATTCTCCTTTCTCAGCCTCACCACTACTCCTTGCTGATAATTCATTTTTAAAAACAAGATTGACCAAAACAATTGAGAGCTCTTTCCAGTTGTATAATTCTGACTTCCTTGCCTTAGTAAATATTATTAATGGAACACAGTTTGGCCTTTCCTTTATGAGTTGCTGGTATTATAAGTATTATTCTTGTGAAATTTTTAGGGTTTTCTTGCTGGATAGAGGTCAACTGCCTCTATTATAAAAGGTCCCAGAGGGACATACCAGCCGAGTTGTGGCTTTCTGAACTTCCCTTCTTGTGTCATCTCTTTGAAGATGCATTCAAAGCCAGGCGCATGCTTGTAATCCCAGTACTTGGGAGGGATTGCAAGTGTGAAGCCAGCCCCAGTCATTTAGGCTCTCAGCAACCTAGTGAGGCTTTGTTTCCAAATAAAAAATAGGTCTGGGGGTGTAGCCGGAGGTAGAAGACTCCTGGGTTTCAGCCTCAGTACCACAAAAATACATATATGAAGATGCCTTCAAAAGTCAAAGGTTTATTACCGACTCTGCTTCTGCTTGCTGTTCATGTCTTTTTGTCTTGTTGCTCTTGGAAAGTATCCAAGAATAGAACTTCGAGTAATCCTAGCTCTTGGGAGACATTGGACAAGTCACCTACCCCAGCCTCCTCAGTTAAAAGGGTACCAAGGTAGTGTGTGAAAGCTTTAAACACAGAGTCTGAAGCACAGTTAACCCTCAGGAAACTTGAGTTGTTAGGTTAAACATGTTAGGCATGTGAGGAAGATTTGAAGACAGGGTTTTGCCAAGTTGCTGATGGTCTCATTAAATTACTGTGCTGGCCTCAAAACGGTGATCCTCCTCTAACATTTAACATGGAAATAACTCTCCCACATCTGCATTACCCAAATTAGTAGTCATACTGCTTCTCTGAATTTTAGGACGCCTGTTTCAACTTCCTTATTTTATAGATTGGGAAACTGGAGTCCATCAGAGCTAAGTGTGACTTAACACACATCAGTGACAGAGAGGCTCGGTCCCAAGTACCTTAACCCCCTTCTTCCTCCACTGATGAAACAATAAAAAGTGTCGATATGCCAGGCATGGTGTCCCACACTTGTAATCCCAGTACGTGGGAGACAGACAGAATTGTGGTTCAAGGATAGCCTCAGCAAGCAGTGAAACTTTCATCAACAAAGTGAGACCCTGTTTCAGAAACAGATATCAGGTAGGGCTGAAGGTGAGGTAGAACACCCTGGCTCAATCCCTAGTACCTCAAGAAAAGGGGAGGAGGGTCATGGCAACTTTGGTATTTTTTTCCAAGGAGTATCATGTAAGTTCATTCCTTTAGTAATCAATAGGGCAATTCCTTTACTTATTATTTATGGAGATTTTTTTCTTTATTGAAAAACTTAAGACTTGAATACATCAAATAAAATCAGTTTTTGGAGGGGGGGGAATCAAAACCCATAATAATAACCAAAAAAATCAACACTGTCTAGGTCATACTAGAACCCAGAGAATATATTCTTTTAATTGAAAAGTTCTAGGTGCTTCATAATTAACCTTTTGATACAAAATGACCTACTAAATTTGCAACTTGTAGTTCTTGATGGTGAGGTCCATAGGATAGGCTAGGAATTCTTCAGACCTTCAGCTGAATCCTGTAAGGTGCTATTTGCCGCTTGGATCATTTTCCCTTGTCTACAAGGGAGCAGCAACAGTGCCCACCTTCTGGGCAGCTTCTTTCTTGGCATGATGAGCTTGACCTTGGAGCACAGAGAATAGGGCTCCTTTAGATCATGCTACATACTTCTTCACAGTGGATATATTGCACTTCAGAGATGCTTTAAAAAAAAAGTCTTGAGGTAAAGATGCCTATCTCGCTTTGTTTAATGTGGCATTTTCTGGAATTTGGGGAAACTTTAGAAAATGCTGACCTAGGTTTTGGTTCGGTTTAGTTTTGGCTTTGGTGGATGTGGAAGGAGAGTTGACCTGTGTTTTGTTTTTTAAAATTTTACATAGGCCAGGTGTGGTGGTGCACGCTTGTAATCCCAGTACTTGGGAGGTTGAGACAGGAGAGTCACGGATTCAAATCCAGCCTCCGCAATGGAGCAAGGCTCTCGGAAACCTAATAGACCTTTTTCCATATAAAGAAATAATACCGAGCCAGGAGCGTAGCTTGGAGGTAAATGCCTCTAAGTCCAGTCACCAAAAAAAAATTTTTTTTCACATAGGATTATTTATTCTCGCTGCATTGAGTATAATTTCGCCCCCCCAGTTGGGTCTGCTGCAATCTCTGCAGCACATTTTAGGTAGTCACAGCATCTTATCCAGATGGGTCATGCTGAGGATTAACAGAGCGAGCTCCCCAGAATGGAGATGGTAGAAAAAAGATTTATCCACTTTGTGTAGGGCTGTTTGCGTCCCTTGAGACTCTCCAGTCCTATAGGCCCTCTCTTTTCTCTTGCATTATTCAAAGATTGGATTGTGTGTAGGAGACAGACCAGGCTTGCTTAGAAAGAAAACAACCACTGGAGAGATTAGATTGTGATTAATTCTCATTTCTATCATTTTAGAACAGCAGATTACATTAAGATTACATTAACATAATGCTGTGCACCATTTGGCATCCATTTTTGGTTACTTGAGAGATTATGAAATTATTTTCTGAGGATTTAAGGCTTTCGTATGGTGACTCAACAGTCAGAGTCCCCCCTCTCCTGTGGGGGCTATCCCCAGGATTTGGAACTGGAGAGTACAGGGATGACATAAGAAACCCACACCCGCCCTTTCTTCCTTCCTTCCTTCCTTCTTTCTTTTTGTAATAGTATTTTCTTTCTTTTATTTTTTTTTTTTTTGGTGGTATTGGGGTTCCTAGAAGCCCTTCTAACTCTGGGCTATACTCCCAGACCTATTTTATTTTTGGAAACAGGGTCTCTTAGGCCAGCGCGGCTGACTTCGAACCTGCGCCATCCTCCTGTCTCCGCTTCCCAAGCACGGGGATTACAAGCGTGCGCCACCACGCCCGGCTTGTAATAGTATTCTTAATGATTTTATGAGTTAATGACCTGATTTATATTTTTTGTGATGCCGGGAATTAAACCCAGGGCCTCATACATGTTAGGCAAGCGTTCCACCACTGAACTACTGCCCCAGCCCCTGCCTTCACCCCATGTCTCTCTAAGGCCTGTAAAATTTGGTATTCAAACTCCTTTAAGAGATTCAAATTGAACCCACATCAGGATGGGTGCTTCTTACTGAGGGGAGCTCCTGGTAAGTGAGAGGCTACCAATAAGAGACTTTGTCATCAGATTCCGAAGACACTTATTCCAGGTCACCTTTCCATGTTGAAACCTCGCCTGTCCATCCTCGTCGTCTCTGCTCACCTCACCTGCTCATTGGTGTAGCAGATAGCCAGTCATCCGTAGCTCAGCCTGTGACTCTCCTAGTGCTTGCTACATGTCCTTTTTTCTCTTGTGGAGCTGGTGATGTCTTATCACTCTTGTGTCTTTTAGAGTATCTAATTATGCTCATCATGAGACTGTTTTTTGTTGGTTTTTTCTTTTTTTTAAGAAAAAGCCACTTTTTATGAGTTAAATTTCAAACAGACCAGCGTGATCAGTCTTGAGTCCTTATAAACCATGCAGAATTCTCAGTCGAAAAACAGTCCTCTTGTGTATGATGCACATACGTGTTGAAGTAAGAGTAGTGAAGTGTCCATTTTTGGTTTTTCATCTGGAAACAAACTTTTATTTTTCCTTGTGTCTCGGCCTACTAAGGACCATCAATATCCTTTGTGCTATGTTAATGAGTTTGCTCTACAGTCAGTAGAAATTAAGAAAGCAAACAAAATTTAAACAATACGGAGCTTCAAGAATAAGTAAAGATCTGGGCGTGATTATGGGTGGCACACACTTGTAATCTAGTATGTGGAAGGCAGAGACAAGAGGATTACAGTTTTGATACCAGCCTTAGCAACTCAGACTCTCAGCAACCTAGTAAGACCCTGTTTCAGAACAGGGAGATCAGAGTTTGCCCCTAGCCTCAGCTACTTAGTGAGGCTCTCTGCAACATAGTGAAACCCTGTATCAAAGAAGAAAAATTGCACTGGGGATATAGCTTGCTGGGGGGGGGGGGCGTAGCTCAGAGGTAAAATACCCACTGGGTTCAATCAGCAGTAACACACACACACACACACACACACACACACACACACACACACTCTAGGGTGTAGCTCAGAGATAGAATATCTGTGGGTTCAATTCCCAATATCAATCAATCAGTAAATAAATAAAGAGTAAAGTGAGCCAGGCATGATGGCTGCACAGGTTCAAAGCCAGCCTCAGCTACTTAGTGAGGCACTCAGCAACTTAGTGAGACCCTGTTTCCAAATAATATAGAAAATAGGTCTTGGGGTATAGCCTAGAGATAGAAAAGCCCTTAGGTTCTATCCCCAGTACTACAAAAGAGGGGGGGGAGCGCGCGAGCGCGCGCGCCCACCATAGTGTGACACTATATAATTGCATGTTTAGAAACACTTGACCCATAATTTTCAAATGTACAATTGCTCCCAGATTGTAAGGTGATTTTATTAACTCTTTCCCTCCTCACTTTGGTAAAGGCCTTTTATCTTGTATAATGCTTTTATTCTGGATTTTTTCTTAATGTATTTCATATTTCTTTGTAAAAGGATTGTGTTATTGTTTTTTTTCTAAATGTAAATTTTTCCTGGGTGTGGTGGTGCACACCTGTAATGCCAATACATGGGAGGCTAAGACAGGAGGATCACAGGATCAAAACCAGCCTCAGCAGCTTAGCAAAACTCTCAGAAACCTAGTGGGACACTTTAAAAATTAAAAAAAAAATTACCATTTCAAAGTAAAAAAGTAAAAGGGCTAGCACTATAGTTTGGAGGTAGAGTGCCCCTGGGTTCCATCCCCAGTACCTTCCCCTCTAAAAACAAATCTTTAATGAGTAAGATTAAGAGTTAACCTGTAAGCAAGGCACAGACTTTCAGAGCCCCATTTTATCTGAAAGAATGACTAAAAATGCTTGATAGAATCTGTGTGTGTGTGTGTGATATATATCACACACACACACACACACACACACACACACACACACACACACACACACACACACACACACACACACTGGGGTTCCTGAAAACCCGTCTACCTCCGGGCTACACTCCCAGACCTATTTTATATTTTATTTGGAAACAGGGTCTCTTAAGCCGTTGAGGCTGGCTTCGAACCAGCGCGATCCTTCTGTCTCCGCCTCCCAAGTGCGGGATTACAAGCGTGCGCCACCACGCCAGGCCTTGATAGAATCTTGAAGCTCAACTTGGAAATGGGGCTCAACTTGGAAACTAAGATTTGCTAGACTTATAGTTTTAAGTTTGAACTGAAATTAACACAGGCAATTTTAGTTCCTTTTTGCAGGAATGTGGGGATGGTGACACACACCGGTAATTCCAGTACTTGGGAGGCTGAGATAGGAGGATCACAGGTTTGAGGACAGCCTTAGCAGTTTATCAAGACCCTCAGCAACACAGTGGGACACTTTCAAATTAAAAAAAAAAATTAAGTAAAATAGGGCTGGGGGTATATAGCTCAAAGGTAAAATTTCCTTGGGTTCAATCCACAGTACCCTCCCCACCCCACCCCCACACACATAAAGATACTATTCAAAATGAATTGGCAAAAAAGAAAAGATAAAGGCAACTTTTACTTTATTTCTAGTATTCAAGAATCAAAAAATGTGAATGACACTGGCCACTAAACTGTGTGTGTATACTGGGGCTTGAATCCAGGTACATTTTACCTCTGAGCTACACTCCTAGCCCGATTTTATATTTTACATTGAAACAAAGTCAGGCCAAGTTGCCAAGGCTGGTCTCAAGCCTGTAATCCTCCTGCCTTTGCCTCTCATGTAGTACTGGGATTACCGACGTGCACCACCATGCCCAAATCACCACTACAACTGGACCTGGTGGTGCATTCATGTAATCCCAATGCTTGGGAGGTCGAGACAGGAGGATCTCAAGATGGAGACCAGCCTTAGCAACTTAGACCATTTAAATTTTTTTATTTTTTATTTTTTATTTATTTATTTTTATTTATTTATTATTATTTTTATTTTTATTATTTTTGGGGGGGGTGGTACTGGGGTTCCTGGAAGCCCTTCTACCTCCGGGCTACACTCCCAGACCTATTTTTACATTTTTATTTGGAAACAGGGTCTTCGAACCTGCGCAATCCTCCTGTCTCTGCCTCCCAAGCGCAGGGATTACAAGCGTGCGCCACCATGCCCGGCTTTTTTATTTTTTATTTTTATTCATTTATTTTATTTATTTATTTTGTGGTGCTGGGGATTGAACTCAGGGATTCCACCTTCGAGCTATATCTTGAAACAGGGTTTCACTAAATTGCTGAGGGCATTACTAAGTAGCTGAGGCTAGTGCAAACCTGCGATACTCCTGCCTCAGCCTCCCAAGTACTGGGATTATAAGCATGTGCCACCATACCTGGTGAAACTGTTTAACTTAAAAAAAAAAAAATAGCCGGGCATGGTGGCACACACTTGTAACCCCTGTGCTTGGGAGGCGGAGACAGGAGAATCGTGCAGGTTCGTAGTCAGCATCCTTGGATTAAGAGACCCTGTTTCCAAATAAATAAAAAAATATAAAATAGGTCTGGGAGTGTAGCCTGGAGGTAGTAGGGCTTCCAGGAACCCCATTACCACCAAATAAATAAATAAAATAGGGCTGACATGTAGCACAGAGGAATGCCTCTAAATTCAACTTCTCATACCAAAAAAATTTTTTGATTGATTACTTATCCATGGTGGGGGGTACTAGGAGTGGAACCCAGGGGCATTCTACCTCCAGGCTATACCCCAGCGCTATTTTATTTTTTATTTTAAAACAAGGTCTCACTAAGTCCCTGAGAGCCTTGCTAAATTCCCGAGGCTGCCTAGAACCTGGGATCTTTCTGTCTCGGCCTCCCAACTACTGGGATTACAGGCATGTGTAACTACATCTTCTTCTTGCCTGTTTTTAAATGGAACTCTGCTGGAAGAATTATTCATACATGCATGCATTACTGGGGTTGAACCCAGAGCTTTGTGGATGCTAGGCCATCAAGCACTCCACCACTGAGCTGCTTCCCCAGCCCTCGAGTTTTGTTTGTTTGTTTGTTGTTTTGGTGCCATTTGATGTTTACAAAATAGTAGATTAAACCCTTTAGCTTCCTTGCCATGTAACATGCAGTTCTTACAAATGTGCAGTCATCTCTTAAAATGTTCAGACTTTACATCGTATGTATGGGAGTGAAATTAGGACATTGTGTCTTCATAGATGGATGGAACTTTATTACAGAAGTCTGTGATTTGATTGGAATTACTGCAACTTAAACTACTCATGCCTAGTTAGTTGAAGGTTCCCCAGTCTTGTTCTAAACGCTTTAAGTAGATGTCTGTGTGCTTAGGTGAATAGATCAGAGAAAAATGCAGTTATTAGTGGTGATTTATTTGCTCGCTCCTTCCTTTCTCCCTCCTTCCTTCCTTCCTTCTTCTTTCTTTCTTTCTTTCTTTCTTTCTTTCTTTCTTTCTTTCTTGTACTGGAGATTGAACCCAGGGGCATTCTAAGTAGCTGAAGCTGGCCATGAATCTGTGATCCTCCTGCCTCAGCCTCCCAAATTATTATTATATGTCGCTATATTTATAATCACTTCTCTTTCACAATTACTGTAGAACAGGTAGTCTAAACATTTAGGTTTGTCTGCCTTTCCCCCCTTCCATGAAAATGCCCGATTAAATAGATTAAAGATCAGTTTAAGCAACTCTTATCTTAAAATAGAAAAACAGCAAGCCAATCAACTTCAAAGTATTTTTAATTCAAACTTTAATTTTTAATCTAAGTACTTTCCCCTGTCTTGAAATACTCTTCCTATAACTATAAATTAAAATTTAAATTCATTCTTCCTTATAACTGTACTCTTCCTGTAACTAAATTTAAATTAGTCTGATGTTTCTTTTTACTGTCTTCAAATGTTTATGATTGGTACGTTTTGGCTCAGAATTGTAGCTAACAGACTCATAATTACAGGTTAAAGGTTTTTTTTACATTTTCTGAAAAGTTTACATATGATTTGATGGCATATCATTTGGAATGAAAGCAGTTTTCAGTAGCTTGCTTTTTAACTGTGATTTGAGATACACTTGCAAAAATTAATAAGATTGTTTTTGTTTCATATCAAGAAATGGATGAAAAGAGGCTACTGGATCCAGGGTTGAAGGTTCCTAAAGGCCTCTGGGATTGTACTCTGAAGAACAAGCAGATGGAATGCCTGAGTGACTGAAGAAAATGGGTGCTAATGCATCTAACTATCCTCATTCATGTTCCCCGAGGGTAGGGGGAAATTCACAGGCCCAACAGACTTTTATAGGTAACTGTCAGTTTTTCTAACTTTATTTTCTTTGTGCCCATAAATAGAATTGTGTTTTCAGTGGTTTTTGTGGAAAAAAGACAATTAAGCTATGGAAACGTTATTATAGATAATAATTACACTATACCTAGATTTTTTTCCCCCTGACAAATATAAATTTGGTTTGCATGAGTTTTATCCTAAACAAACTGCTTATAGCACAGTTAATCTTTTCTTTGGTTGTCCTAACCATAGTTGTAAATTAATTACCTAGGCAAGCTTGCGATCTCCTGTCCTATGTCCTGGTCCATTTATTTTGTTCATATAAATGCAGCCTTGGCATAGCTAAGAAAAAGAAACATTCCACAATTATGTACAAGTAATATTTTTTTTATTTTTGAGAGTCTGAGGATGGAACCCAGGGGCATTCAACCTCTGAGCTACACCTCCTGTGCTATTTTTTATTCTTTATTTTGAAACAGGGTCTCACTGAGTTGCGGAGGGCCTCACTAAGTAGCTGAGGCTGTCCGCGAACCACGATCCTCCGGTCTCAGCTTCCTGAATGCTGGGATTACAAGCGTGCGCCACCACGCCCGGCTCTTATATATTCTTAATATACAAGTCTGCCTATATCTCATTTTCTAAAAATCCACAATTAAGATCTTTTTCACTCTTGGATTAACAGAGAACTAAAATCATTTTTTAAAATTCAGACTAAGTTACTCATGGGTTACTTGAAATTTTATGTTCCTTTATAAAAACGAAAACAAAAAAAGTCAACTTTGAGTGTTCTAGGAATGTGCAAATTTTTTTGGCATTGAAAACTATGTTAAAAATGAATGTTAAGAAAATTCAAACACTTTTCTTTGTTTAATTTCTTCTTAGGGACATCATCCTATACTCAACAAGGCTATGGTTGTGAATCAAAATTGTACAGCCTTGACCATGGCCATGAGAAACCACAAGACAAAAAAAAGAGGACCTCTGGCCTTGCCACCCTCAAAAAGAAGTTTATCAAGCGTCGAAAATCCAATAGGTCTGCCGATCACGCCAAGCAGATGCGAGAACTCCTCTCGGGCTGGGATGTTAGAGATGTCAATGCATTAGTGGAGGAATACGAGGGAACATCAGCCTTGAAGGAGCTTTCTCTACAAGCCAGTTTGGCTAGACCAGAAGCCCGGACACTGCAGAAAGACATGGCTGATCTTTATGAATACAAGTATTGTACTGATGTAGACTTAATATTTCAAGAAACTTGTTTTCCTGTTCATCGTGCCATTTTGGCAGCAAGGTGTCCATTTTTTAAAACGCTGCTTTCTTCCTCACCTGAGTATGGGGCAGAGATAGTAATGGACATTAATACAGCTGGTATTGATATGCCCATGTTTTCTGCTTTGTTACACTACCTTTATACAGGAGAGTTTGGAATGGAGGACTCAAGGTTTCAAAATGTCGATATCCTTGTTCAGCTGAGTGAAGAATTTGGGACACCAAATTCCCTCGATGTAGATATGCGTGGACTCTTTGACTACATGTGTTACTATGATGTCGTCCTTAGTTTTTCTTCAGACTCTGAGCTGGTTGAAGCTTTTGGGGGAAATCAGAACTGTTTAGAGGAAGAGCTCAAAGCCCACAAGGCTATTATTTCTGCACGGTCCCCGTTTTTTCGAAATTTATTACAAAGGAGAATACGGACTGGTGAAGAAATCACAGACCGAACTTTGAGGACTCCCACAAGAATCATATTAGATGAGTCCATTATACCAAAAAAATATGCGAAAGTGATATTACATTGTATGTACACCGACGTGGTGGACCTCTCTGTTTTGCATTGCAGCCCCTCTGTGGGGAGTCTCAGTGAAGTTCAGGCTCTTGTCGCAGGAAAGCCAAGCATGACCAGAGCAGAAGAAGCCATGGAACTTTACCACATAGCACTGTTCTTGGAATTTAATATGCTTGCACAAGGTATGAAATTCCAATATTTATTTTTGATTTCTAAAATTACTTGTCATCCAAATTGAAAGCACAACCAAATCATTATGATTTCAGTGTTTGGGATTTACAGAGTCAGGTTTTAACCTACAATTTGTGACATTTGAGACAGATGAAGGGTCAGTATTAATCTGGCTTCTCATTTAATATTAAAGCATTCAGTACTAGTGACTAAGAGCATTAAATGAGACTTGAGATTCTTTCCAAATGTAAGATGATAGGTATGGGAATATATAATTACCCAGCTATAGTCCGTCTCCACTCAGCTTTGAACTACCTTCCTTTTATTTATTTTTTTTCTTTTCTTTTCTTTTGGTGGGTCTGGGGATGGACCTCCGAGCTATACCCCCTGCCCTGTTTTTTTAAGTTCAACTTGCACATCAAACAGCACCCTATTTCATATAAAGCATAGTTAATGCCGGACTCATGTACCTTCTTTGATTACATTAAACTAAAAATTTAAATTAGGAAGGCACATTTTTTTCTGTTCTAGGCAATCAAATACATGAAAATTACATTAACAGAAGTATATTAGAAGCTGGCAGCAGTAGTACCAGTAATCCTAGTACATGGGAGGCTAAGACAGGAGAATCACAAATGTGAGTCCAGCCTTAGCAGCTTAGCAAGACCCTGTTTCTAAATAAAAAGCCTCACCCTGCTACTTTGCTATTTTTAAAATATAAGGCCAGGCATGGTGGTGCATGCTTGTAATCCCAGTACTTGGGAGGCTGAGACAGGAGGATCACAGGTTTGCAGCCGGCCTCCCCTACTTAGGTCCTCTGCAACTTAGTGAGACCTTGTTTCAAAATAAAGACTTAAAAAAAAAAATAATAGGGCCAGGGTTGTAGTTTGGAGGTAGACTGCCCCCAGTACCTAAAAAAAAAAAAAAGAAAAGAAAAGAAAGAAAGAAAGAAAGAAAGAAAGAAAGAAAGAAAGAAAAATATATATATATAAGGATTCATTCCTAAATTTAGTATTTTTAAAATTTTTCAATGAAAGTAAACTTAAAAGTCTGCTCTTGAATCGTTCGGTAATATTTGATTACTTACCTTGAGGTCTTAAGTGAGTTTTTGGGGGGATTTTTTTTTTTTTTTTGTCATTTGGCTAGATATTATATTTTATGTAGTAAAGGTATATACAATGCTCCTTGTATTTTCTTTTTTTTTTTTTTTTTTTTTTTTTTTTTGGTGGTACTGGGGTTCCTGGAAGCCCTTCTACCTCCGGGCTACACTCCCAGACCTATTTTTACATTTTTATTTGGAAACAGGGTCTCCTAAACCAGGGCGCGCGGCTGGCTTCGAACCTGCGCGATCCTCCTGTTTCTGCCTCCCAAGCGCGGGGATTACAAGCGTGCGCCACCACGCCCGGCTCCTTGTATTTTCTTAATCTGGTTAGTTAAAGCAAAAAACAACAGTGTACATGCTTCTCTGCTTTCCATTATTCAAAAGACAGTTTGGGTCATTGGCTTTACATTTGCGTGCCATCTGGGGCATATCTTCCCTCCATAGCTATGATAATATGTATATTCGGGTTATAACCACCATAAGTTCAACGTAACATATACCTCATTTCCATGGGAAGGAGAATATTTAGTGACTTGGGGAGGGATTGCATACCATAAAGCTTAAGAGCTCAGGTTCTGAAACCAGATAGACTGGGTTTGAATCCTTCTCTACCATGTCTTAACTTGTTTGACCTTAAGCAGGTTGCACAACCTAAGGCCCTGTTTTCTCATTTGTAAAATAAGAGAGGCAAACCCTGTAAGGTAGGATTTTGAGGATTCAAAGAAATAATGTAAGCTAAATGATCTGAACAGCACCTGATGCACAGTAAGCATTCAATAAATGTAAGCTTCAAAAGGTAATCATGACAACACACATCTTTCATTACCACTTAGTTTTTGTTATTTTGTTTTATTTTTGGATACTGGGAATTGAACCCAGGGCCTTGGCTCATGCATGTTAGGCAAATGGTCAACGACCACTGAGCTATACCCCCCAAGCTCTAGTAGGGTTTTCTTTTTCTTTTTTTGTATAGTACTGGGGATCGAACCCAGGAGTGTTCTACCTCCATGCTATACCCCCAGCCCTATATTTTAATCTTTATTTTGAAACAGTCTCACTAAATTGCAGCAGGCTTTACTCACTATGTAGCTGAGGCTGGCCGTGAACCCGTGATCCTCCTGGTTTAGCCTCCCAAGTACTGGGATTACAAGTGTACGCCACCACACCGGGCTCCCATGTAGTTGTTTCTAAAAATAATAGTACTAATGAAAACAATACTAGAGCCAGGTGTAGTGGCACATGCCTATAATCTCAGTACTTGGGATACTTGGACAGAAGGATTGCAGGTTCAAGCCCAGCCACAGCAACTTAGCAAGACCCTGTTTCAAACTTAAAAAATAAAAAGGGTTGGAGTGTAGCTCAGAGGTAAAATGCCACTGGGTTCAATCCCCAGTACCAAAAGAAAAACAAAAAAATTAGGCACATTTCATAGATTTTTGCTAATTATTGAGATTTTATTATACTTTTATCACTATCTATAGGGAGTTGGTACATACTTATTATTATTGTACTTATCAAACTATTATTAAGTATCAGACTACTTGTCGCTCTTCACTCCAGTCATCTTTTTTCAGCAGGACTTCTTCGAACTAATTAAGTCTATAATATGCTCAGGCATTTATTATGTGTAATGATTTAGCCTCTTTCCCATGCATTTAGCATGGCATTAGTCATGCGCCACTTGAAGAGGACTGAGTAGGCATTGTGTTCTGTACTTCAAATGAGGACTCTTGAGTTAAGAAAGGCTGTAAGATGCTGGGCATGGTGATACTTGCTTGTAATCCCAGTATTGGGAAGCTGAGACAGGAGGATCACAGGTTTGAGCATAGCCTAAGCAAATAGACTCATCAACTTAGTGAAACCCTGTTTTAAAATAAAAATTTGAGCCAGGTGTGGTGGCACATGATTGTAATCCCAGCACTTGAGAGGCTGAGACAGAAGGATCACAGGTTTGCAGCCAGCCTCAGCTACTTAGTGAGGTTCTCCCCAACTTAGACCCTGTTTCAAAATAAAGAATAAAAAATAAGTCTAGGGATATAGCTTAAAGGTAGAATGCCCCTGGATGCTATCCCCTGTACTGCAAAGATAAAATAAAAATATAGTTGGGGGACAGGTGTGGTGGTGCACCAATATATCTATACATATAGTATATACAAACCAAAAACCCCAGTACTGAAAAAAAAATCACTGTACAGTACTGTACAGTGATATTTTAAAACCGCTGTACAGTACTGTACAGTGATATTTTAAAACCGCTGTACAGTACTGTACAGTGATATTTCAAATCTAGCAGCACCAGCACACACGTTCTCAAATGCACATGGGCACTGTCGAGGATAGACCATGTATTGGGCCACAGATAGGTCAGTAGATATTTTAAAAAACAGGTATCATATTCCTAGGCATGCTGGCACATACCTGTAATCCTAGTACTTGGGAGGCTGAGACAGGAGGATTGCGGGTTTGCAGCCAGCTTCAGCAACTTAGTGAGATGAGATCCTGTTTCAAAATAAAGAATAAATGTAAGGTTGGGGGTATAGCCCAGAGGTAGAATGTCTCTGGATTCAATCCCCAGTCCTGGAAAAAGAAAATAGATATCATATAAAATATTTTCTCCAACCACAATGGGATGAAGTTAAATACTAGTAACAAGTAAAACTAGAAAATTTATAAATGTGTGGAAGTTAACACACTCAAGCAACTGACAGAGGAACAACCTTGAAGACATTATGCTAAATCAAGTAAGCCAGTCATAAAAAGACAAATACTGTGTAATTATATTTATGAGGTAGAATAGTCAAAGCAGAAAGTAGAACTGTGGTTGCCAGTGGCCCAGTGAGGGAGAGGAATGAACAGTCATTATGTAATGAGGATGGTTTCAATTTTGCAAAGAAAAGAGTTACAAAGATGGATGCTGGTAAGGGTTGCACAACATCATGAATGTATTTAATAGTGAATTGTGCACTTAAAACTGGTTAGGATGGTAAATTGTATGTGTGTGCATTTCACCACAAATCCTAAAGTAAAAAGGAAAAGTCCAGTTTAAAAAGGAGACAACTATATTATTGAGATGTTGGAACCTTGAGACTAGATCTGTAGCTTATGTAGTCTTGAACTTAATAGCTTCAAGAGCATCAAAAAAGAAACAATATAGACAGACATCCGAGTTTGACAAGGGGTCAAAAGAGAAGGTTCTTGGCCTCTACCGAGAAGATGTTTCATTCAGTGGCGAGGGGAGGCAGTATGCAGTCTCACGTAGGTGACGAGGCCTCAGCACAGGCCTGGCGTTCTAGCACTAGGTTTAACTACCCTTGATTCCCATAGAAACATAGCAGATTGAACATGAGTTCAGTTTTGCTTCCTCCAAAGCCCTCATAGTAATGGAATAAGACAAGTATAAATTCTCAAAGAAAAAGATACCTAGAAGAAAATAGCAGTGGATAAAAAAAAATTACTGGAAAATTTGGCAGATGAAAAGCAGAGAAATAATCAGTGGTTTAACAGAGAGAAGAGACCTAAAACAATTTAGAGTCTATAAAGGGCTACTTCAGAGAAAGGGTTCTTTCCCCCTTGAGAACTCTGCAATGACTCAGGCCAGGTGATCTAAGTACCCTGGAAAGAATTCACATTCTTAGATGGGATTAGAAAGAGATGTGGCCTTGTTTTTGTGCATATATTAGCAAAGTACCTTCTATTAAACATTGTCTCCTTCTATTAATTAAATATTCCACCCCTTAAGTTCCCATGTGCATGGATCAGTACTCATTAGCCATTTTATCCCAGTGGTCCATTTGTCTGTTCTTGCATTAATGTCACGTGTAGCCAAGTGACAAATCTTGTTCTTCTTCTTCACTCAGCCAAATACAAGAGACCTGAGATTTTCTGAAGTTTTGTAAATTTTCTAAAGAAATTGAGCTAGAGATTTTTTTTTAGGAGGGGAAGGTGATACTAGGGATTAAACCAGGGGCATTCCTCCTCTGAGCCTATGCCCCCAGCCCCATTTTATTTTTTATTTTGAAACAGAGTATCAGCTAGGCATGGTGGCACTTGCCTGTAATCCCAGTACCTGGGAAGCTGAGACAGGAGAATCACACAGTTTAGAGAGACCCTGTGTAAAAAATAGTAAAATAGGACTAAAGTGTAGCTTGGAAGTAGAATGCCTCTGGGCTCAATCCCCAGTACAGAAAGAAAGAAACAAACAGGGTCTCACTGCATTGCTGAGGGCCTCACTGAGTTGCTGAGGTTGGCCACAAACCTGTGATCCTCCTGTCTCGGCCTCCCAAATGCTGGGATTAAAAACATGAGCCACCATTCCCAGCTGAGCTGGAGAGACTCTGGTCTGGAAATGGCTGCAGAGGAGAATGGGAATGAGACAGGAGGTTGGAATCTGGAATCACGTGGAAGCCTGTGGACTAGACTGGACGGTGAAATCACCGGTTCCCTTCCTCACTCTGGTACCACGCAGGCAAGTATAGGGCATTGGAGTTTTGGAATTGGTGAATAGCCCAGAAGTATGTAAAGCTGTAGAATCTGATGTTTTATGGTCCCACAATGACATTATACTCCAGTACTCTGGAGTTGTACAGTGAAAGTCTAGCCTGCCCGCCATTGTTCTACAGAGACTAGTCAGCAAGCCCCATAGTCTTCCCTGGGCACCACTGTGCCTGGTTTCCACATAGGCTTTTCTAAAACTAATTGTATTCATTGAAATAGTACTAGGGCCAGGTGTTTGTGGTGTATACCTGTAATGCCTCAGCAATTTAGCAAAATCCTGTTTCAAAATAAAATATAAAATAGCCAAAAATGGTGGCGTACTTTTGTAACCCACATAATCGGGAGATGGTGATAGGAGGATCACCAGTTAGTTCAAGACCAGGCTTGGCAAGTTACTGAGGCCCTTTGCAATTTAGAGAGACCCATTTCAAAATTTTAAAAAAAAAAAAAATTCCTTTTTTTAAAGCTAAGGTTGCAGCTTAGAGGTATAATGCTCCTGGGTTCAATCCCCAGCACCACAGGTGTGTATATATACAATATATACATTTATTTATTTATAGATAGATAGATAGATAGATAGAAAGTAAATAAGTACGTTGGTGTGGGGTCTAGCCCAGAGGTAGAATGCCCGTGGTTTCAGTCCCCACTACCAAAAGGAAGGAAGGCGGGAGAAGGGAAAGAGCTGTTGTAAGATTATTTTAAATATAAAATTTATATTGAGCCATACTACCAATCAAATATAAGACTAAATGGATCAGTCATTCCTCAAAGAAAATTGTCTCCCCGGCCAGTCCTGGTCACCTAATCCCATACTTGGGAGGCCAGACTTGGCAACTTAGTGAGATCCTATTTCAAAATAAAAAATAAAAGGGGCTGGGTGTAGCTCAGTGGTAGAATACTCCTGACTTCAATCCCTAGTAACTAACACACACACACACACACACACACACACACACACACACACACACACACACACATCTTCCCTGCATTTCTACCCAGGAAGCCACTGAGGATGTGTTCCACCAAATGATGACGCAAACCAAGAACAAAGTGTAGAATCCAGAAAACGGAATCCAGTATAGGTGGAAGGAGGTGTCCAGGAGGAAATGAGTTTCTTAAATATTTGAACAGTAAATAATAAATTATACTGAAAGAGACATGATGGGTTATTTGGTGTGTTCATGCAGAGTTAACAATAAATTCACAGATAATAAAAAAAATGGTTGAGGAAATTAATATCTAGGAAAAATGTAAAATGACATGTGAAAAATAATATTCTAGAATACAGCTTTGTTCGGCAATAAGCAATATTTATTTTTTAATATTTATTTATGTATTTATTTATTTATTTATTTATTGGTGGTACTGGGGTTCCTGGAAGCCCTTCTACCTCTGGGCTACACTCCCAGACCTATTTTATATTTTTATTTGGAAACAGGGTTTCTTAAGCCAGCACGGCTGGCTTTGAACCTGCGCGGTCCTCCTGTCTCCGCCTCCCAAGCGTGGGGATTACAAGTGTGCTCCACCACGCCCAGCGTGCAATATTTAAATAGTCATATGATGCCAGCATTCCAGAGGCTGAGACTGGAATTGTACACTAGACCGAATGCCCCTGGGTTTCATCCCTAGACCCGGAAAAATAAATAAATAAATTATTATAAATAGCCATATGATGAACACTGAGTATCAATTTAGTAAAAATTGTAATATAGGGAGTTAAATATCAGAAGAAAAAGCTAAAGAATTGAAAGTAGTTGCCTCTTGGGAATAGTACTGAGAGTGGAAAGGATATAGGACGTGGGCCTTTGTTTTTACGATAAGCATTTTGTTACTAAGAGGCTTTTAAAATTATAAGTACATACTATTTTGATTACTTTTATATGTGTGCAGTACTGGGGATTGAACCCAGGGGCATTTTACCTCTGAGCTACACCTCCACTTCTGTTTTTTTTATTCTTTATTTTGAAACAGAGTCTCACCAAGTTGGGGAGGACCTCACTAAGTAGCTGAGGCTGAACGTGAACCTGGATCCTCCTGTCTCAGCCTCCCGAATGCTAGGATTACAAGCGTGCGCCACCACGTCTGGCTCAAATAATTTTTAATGAAGATTTATCAGTTCCCATTAGTCCCACGGAGACCTAGAGAAGCCCAGAGACCTAGAGAACTGAGTAATTTATCCTATCTATGAGAATTGTTAACAAATTAGATCATACTTAAGATTTTCTTACACAGGACTTTTACTTTCTTCCATTTGGTCATCCTGACCGTCTGTGAGTGTAGAGTCAGCCTCAGAGAATAGGAACCATCCTTTCCCAGTCTCAAGTGATGAAGCTGTGATGCATGCCAGCTCTCCTGACTCTTAAGCCCGAGACTCAGGGCATGGTGGTAGAAAAGGACGGTGTGAGGACACTTTCCAGGGTGGAAGGTGGGGGGCTGTGGTCACAGCAACAAAACAGCAGACTCTGGTAGAGATTAAAGCATCTACTTGGAAGAGTCTCGGGTTTGTTGCTGAACTATTTGAGGTATGGGGAATGTGGGCTCTGCTAGGAGGGTTAAAAACTGGGCGCAGGGACCTGGTTAGGTCACCACTCAGACTGCCCTCAGAGGACAGAGGGCTTTGTTCTGTTGGAGCCCTTTGTTCATGAACAGGCAGCATTCCCGTCTGGGCCCTTTGACTTTCTGGGCTGCCCAGCAGTAGAATCTTCTCAGTTTAGGAGAATTCTTAATATAGGGCAGAGCTCACTCCCCAGTAGAAATATCCAGAAGACTGAGATTTGCTTCCTCAGTCTTTTCTGTGGTTAGCCTTTAGCATGTGACCTTGGCTTTTGGAATTAGAGGAGTGATTGGCACAGAAAAGCAGGGACTCTAGAGAATTCTTTCTAGAAGAAGCATTAGGCAGCAACATCTAGTGGAAAAAGAGAGAAGGCCGTAACAGTGGTGTGTGATGACATTTGCTGTCCAGGCAGAGAACAGGAGACATTAGCCAGGGTCCCAGCGTGACTCAGTGACCTCACTGGGCTCACACATGCGTGAGTCCTCACTCTGCAGCTTGGTCTCCATCTTGACCAACAGCGCCCTTTCATATAAACCCCATTTCTCTTGAAGGCAACTAGAATTTTCTGTGGGTGTAGTGCAAACAACTTGATTGATAATAGCACCTATATTAAAACAACTACTGTGCCTAAAATTCCAGAATAGATGATTAAACTGGAAGAACCCTGAAAGACCAGGTGTTTGACCATTTAGACACTATGAGTATATACTATTAATGATTTGTTATTTCTTGAGGAAAAATCCACATTTTAGGTGATCCATAGGTTTTACACAAACTTTACAACACACAGGCTAACCATCCATGTCATAAATACTGTTGACCTCAGAACAGAATACTCCAGGATTAGCATTAACATCTACATGAATATTTCAGTGCCAGGCATTTTATTGCAGACTTTAAACTTGTCATTGTGGTCAAAATTACATTCTTAATCTTTGGAGGATGAAATTTGTTTATAACTTTTATTCCCAAATGGACTCTGTATTGCATTTGCTATATTTTTTGCTTTTTTGTTTTTTATGTTTTTTTGGTGGTACTGGGGGTGTGGGGATGGAACCCTTCTACCTCCAGGCTACACTCCCATACCTATTTTATATTTTATTTGGAAACAGGGTCTCTCAAGCTAGTGCGGCTGGCTTCGAACCAGCGCGGTCCTCCTGTCTCCGCCTCCCAAGCGCAGGGATTACAAGCGTGCGCCAACACACCCGGCAGCATTTGCTGTATTTTTAATCACGGATGTGGTTATGTTTTATTGAATTAAAAATCCAACAGCGGAGCAACTAAAAGCAATGACCCCATTTTTTTCCTCAGCAACTTGGTCAGGTTCCAAGAATGTGTGGCTTGAAACAAATGGGAAATAACCATCCTCTCCATTGGTCTGTGCTGACACTCTTCCTTCTGTCTTAGTTCAGTGGAGCTAGCAGTTCATTTTACTTCTCTTTGTAATTGTTTTCTCTCCAGCAAATTAGTCTGAATGTACTTCCTACAGACTAATGGAACTAAGCTAAGAACCATTATCAACAGATCAGAGTAGAAAATGCAGGTTTCAGTTAACTGTGTAACAGATGAAAAATTAATTTTAGTTTCACAAATGACAGTTTAAGTGACTGTGATTATACACTTGGAAACATAATATAACTTATAATTTTAAGCCACTTTATTCTGTTTGGATAGAATTCTAAAGTATAATATTTAATTGCATATTTTAAAATGTAAATCATTTTTATATAAGCTACAAACTTTCCCTCTAACCCTCTAACTCTCTGCTCTCACTTTTTGTGTGTGTGTGTGGGGGGGGGTCTGGAATATCTTCTTTCTTTGCCTTTTATCACTAAATCTCCAAATTCTGAGCTGAGCATGGTGACGCACACTTGTAATCCCAGTATTTGGGAGGCTAAGACAAGATTGCAGGTTCAAGGCCAGCCTCAGCTACTTAGACTTTGTTTCAAAATAAAGAATAAAATAGGGCTGGGAGTGTAGCTCAGAGGTAGCATGTCCTTGGGTTTAATCTTCAGTACTGCAAAAAAGGGGAAAAAACCCCAAATTCTACCATAATCTTTTTTTTTTTTTTTTTTTTTTTTTGGTGGTACTGGGATTCCTGGAAGCCCTTCTACCTCCGGGCTACGCTCCCAGACCTATTTTATATTTTTGAAACAGGGTCTCTTACGCCAGCGCGGCTGGCTTCGAACCTGCGCGATCCTCCTGTCTCCGTCTCCCAAGCGCAGGGATTACAAGCGTGCGCCACCACGCCTGGCTACCATAATCTTTAAAACCAAACTCATGTACTACTTTCTTTGATTTTACATTCCAAGCTAAAAGTATTTTCTGTATCCTAAGAGCATTGATTGATTGATTGATTGATTGTTCATGTGTGTGTGGTGCTAGAGTTTGAATCCAGGGACATTCTACCTCCAAGCGACACCCCTGCCCAATTTAATTTTTTATTTTGAAACAAGATCTCTCTAAGCTGTTGAGGGTGGTCTTGAACCTTCAGTCCACCTGTCTCAGCCTCCCAATTACTGGGATTATAAGTGTGAGCCACCATGCCCTGCTAAGAACTTTTAAATCTTTTTTTTTTCATGTAATTTCAAAACAAGTTAGAAATAAAAACCTATATACCTGTCTCATTTCTTCTATCACCTCTAGTGTAATATGTTTCCTAAAGAGTATCAGAATCTTGGTCATCTTCGAATCACCCAAGATTTAGCACAGTGCTTTGCTCCTGGTTTGTTACCGGAGATTGGATTCAGAGGCATTTTACATCTGAGCTACACCCATACCTATTTTATTGATTTGTTCTGAAACAGGTATCACTAGGTTGTCGAAGAGTCTCAATAATTTTCTGAGGCTGGTCTTTGAACCTGCAGTTCTCTTGTCTCAGCTTTCCAAGGACTGGGATTACAGGTTTGCATCACCATGTTCAGCCTTAGTAGAATCTTAGTCACATATTTTTACTTCTTTTTAATACCTATGAAAACCAAGTAACCTTTGCTTTAAAAAGTGGGAGAGAAGCCGGGCATGGTGGCACATGCTTGTAATCCCAGCATTTGGGAGGCGGAGACAGAAGATTGCAGTTCATGGACAGCCTCAGCTACTTAGTGAGGCCCTTTGCAACTCAGTGAGACCCTGTTTCAAAATAAAGAAAAAATAGGGTTGGGGGTATAGCTCAGAGGTAGAATGCCCCCCAATACTGAAAAAAAAGGGGGGAGGGGCTGGTCTCAGTGATAAGAGTGCTTGCCTAGCATGCATGGGGCCCTGGGATAGGTCCCTGGTACTTAAAGGGGAAAAAATTTTAAATTGTAATATGTCTTTTTTATTATTGTTGTTACTGGAGATTGACCTCAGGAGCATTTTACTGCTGAGCTACACCCCCGGTCCCACTTTATTCTTTATTTTGAAACAGGATGTCAGTAAGTTGCAGAGGGCCTTACCAAGTCGCTGAGACTGGCCACAAACCTGTGATGCTCCTGTCTCAGCCTCCCGAGTTCTGGGATTCCAAGCCTGTGCCACCATATCTGACTTCCAGTTTGTTTTTAAAGTTGCCGCCATCAAATTTTGGCTACTCTTATGCCTTGTGCTGCCAAGGAGTTAAAGAAAACTAGTGGATGCAGGTTATTTGGTGGGAAAATCACAGGAGGGAAGACCCTCTACGTTGCATAAGCGTCCTGGCTTTTCAAAACCAGAATTGAGGTAGAGTTGAAGTTCCTGCCTGAAAACCAAACTCTGCTCTTACCCCCTAAAATATCCAGAGGAGAAAGACTGACCAAAACATTCAGTAAACGTTCAGTTCATCTCAGGATTTGGAAGTGACTGGAAGAAACTATTCCAAGAATTAAGATAGATGAGTAATGAACTGATTTCACTGTTAAAAGTGAAAGACACTGGACTGAGCTCTTTTTAGGAATACCTCAATCTTTATAGTCACCAATATGGTAGCTCTTTCTTTCCATTTTAGAATAAAGAAGCAAATGCTTAAGTTCAAAGCAAGAATTTACTGTCCACATACTACATGTATCAAGACTAGAGGATCAAGCTTCCTATATTCTTTACACTTTAAAAGATAAATTAGCAAGGCATGATGATGCTTGCCTGTAATCCCAATACTTAGGAGACTGAGACAGAGGATCACAGGTTCAAAGCCAGCCTCAGCTACTAAGTGAGACCCTGTTTCAAAACAAGAAAGTCTCGGGACGTAGCTCAGAGATAGAATGCCTCTGGGTTAATCCCCAGCATCACCGCCAAAATAAAAAGAGAAAACATCCTGTATAATAACTCTATACCAAAACTTTACATTTGAATTAATTAATTTATTTATTTATTTTATTTTATTTTATTATTACTTTTTTTTTTGGTGGTACTAGGGATGGAACCCTTCTATCTCCGGTCTAAATTCCCAGAACTGTTTTATATTTTTATTTGGAAACAGGGTCCCTTAAGCCAGCGAGGTTGGCTTTGATGATCTTCCTGTCTCTGCCTCCCAAGCGTGGGGATTACAAGCGTGCGCCACCACGCCTGGCTAGAGTTTATTTTTAAGTTACTTTCTAAAATACAGGTAATAGCCAGGCGTGGTGGCGCACGCTTGTAATCCCCACGCTTGGGAGGCAGAGACAGGAGGATCATGTAGATTCAAAGCCAGCTGCGCTGGCTTAAAAGATCCTGTTTCCAAATAAAAATATAAAAATACATACATACATAAATATATATGTATAATAAATGAACTAGTAGATTCACTTAATACAAATAAACAAAAAGTGTTTAAGAACCCTTATAGACTCCTTCCCCAGTGATAACTAGTTAATAAAAAGCATCTTTTTATAAATGTCTTCCAAGGACTAAATCTTAAAGTGTATTCATAGAACTGATAAAACATTTGGTAATTATAAACTGTCCAGAAACCACATGGTTTCACATATTTCACACATTTCAGTGAAAAGGAATATCAGTCTCTATTATAAATTGATGCGGGCTAGCCTCACTAAGTGTATTCAAGGTCCACCAAATGACCATGAGCTCTATTGTGGTTCTGTGTGCTAAAACATATGCTTCAGACTTGGCGTTGACGTGTTTATAAAACTTCGGATAAGTGTTTTACATGTCAGTGTTTGAAGATAAATGTCCACACATCTGAAAATGCCAATAGAAAGCCAAAAATATATTTATATACATAAATGTCTGTTTTTAAACATATTTTTCTTTAGTCTTAATAGAATTATACTTTTTCCAAAGTGATTTGGTTTTGTTTTATTTTTGCAGAACTGGGAATTGAAACCAGGGGCATTCTACACTGAACTACACCCCTAGCTCCTTTTTTTTTTTTTTTTTTTTTTTTTTTTGCGTGTGTGTGTGTGTGTGTGTGTGTGTCTGTGTGTGTGTGCGCGCGCGCGCAGTACTAGAAATGGAACCCAGGGGCATTTTACCTCTGAGATACAACCCCGAACCCTACTGTTTTATTTTTTATTTTGAAACAGGGTCTCACTAAGTTGCAGAGGACCTCACTAAGTAGCTGAGGCTGTCCACGAACCACGATCCTTCTGTTTCAGCCTCCCAAATGCTGTGATTACAAGCGTGCACTACCACACCCAGCCTCCAACCCCATTTTTATTCTTTATTTTGAAACAAGATTGCGCTAAGTTGCAGAGGGTCTCACTAATAGCTGAAGCTAGCTACCAACCTATGATCTTCCTGTCTCAGCCTCCCAAGTACTGAGATTACAAGCATGAGCCACCACACCCAGCATGAATTGGTTTTAATATTGGATTTGAAATTTACATCAAAGAACTATGCTGATATTTGAAACTATGATTCCCTAAAAAGCGCTGTAATGGACATTACATTGTTTTTCTAAGTCTATTGACATCTAAACTTACATTCATTTAGGAGAAAAATATAAATTTCCCTAAGATAAACTATCATTAAATAGTTATTTTTAGCCAGGCACAGTAGTGCAAGCCTGTAATCCCAGTGTTTGGGGAGGCCAAGACAGGTTTGCAGGTTCAAGGCAACGTAGCAAGACTATTTTAAAATAAATATGAAATAGAGCTAGAGGTATTGCTCATAGGTAGAGCATCCCTAGGTTAAATTCCCAGTACCACAAAAATAAATGAATAAGTAGTTCTTATATCTCATTTTATATTAGGTTTGTTTTGGGTCTAGGGATGGAACCCAGGGGCATTCTACCTCCGAGCTACACCCCCTGCCCTATTTTTTATTTTTTATTTTGAAATCGGGTCTCACTGAGTTGCAGAGGGCCTCACTAAGTAGCTGAGGCTGTCCGCGGACCGCGATCCTCCAGGTCTCAGCCTCCTGAATGCTGGGATTACAAGCGTGCGCCACCACGCCCGGCCTATTAGTTTTTATTTCTAAGTATAAACAAAATATTAAGTATCTAAAGCCTTCAGCGGTGTAAACAGTACTCCTAAGCTACATTTTGTGTTAAAATTAGAAGAATTTGATTAAGTAGAATTAGATAGAGGTGGGTTATAGCTCAGAGGAAGAGAGTGCATGCCTAGCATGTGTGAGGCCCTGGGTTCAGTTCCCAGCACCAGAAAAAGAGTACATGATCCAGTGTTGTAAATCTCATCATCATAATAGGTCTGTGAGAGGAGAGCCGCAGCATGGCTTTTCGAGTAAATAAAGATAAAAAAAAGGAACATCGTGGAAGGTGGGAAAAATATAGCCTGTCAATTCAAATAGGTTTCTTGGTATAAAATTAGCATTTATTATCCTATATTAATTTAGAAAGCACCTTTTTTTGTGTGTGTGGTACTGGGGTTCCTGGAAACCCTTCTACCTCCGGGCTACACTCCCAGACCTATTTTATATTTTTATTTAGAAACAGGGTCTCTTAAGCCAGCGAGTGCGTGATCCTCCCAAGCGCAGGGATTACAAGCGTGCGCCACCACGCCCGGCCTTGGAAGCACTTTTTTTTTAATGTGCCAGGCCCTGAGAGGGTCACAGCCACAAGCGCCATAATGGAACAAAGCACTGGGTGCTGGGGAAGACGTGGGAGGAAGAGATCCAGACCCGAGTGTAGAGATGGGGTGGGAGAGTCTAAAACCTTCCAGAGAAGCAGGCTTGAAGGAGCAGGAGTTAAGTAGAGTGGAGTTGAGGGGGCATGTCGAGCAGAAGGACAGCAGGTACAAAGGTCTAGAGAAGTGATGGAGGTAAGGCCCTCTTGGTTGGGGAAGTTTGGGGTTGCAAAGATAAGAGGTATGGCAAGAAATGAAATTGAGGCAAACAGGACTGTGTGATACACAGAAACTTTATCATGCTAGACAGTGAGGCTTCATCCTGCTATATGTGGTGTGTGCCTATAATCCCAGATGCTCTGTACACTGGTGTGGCAGGATTACAAATGTGAGGCCAGCTTGGGCAGTTTGTGGATTTTTCCCCTTTATATTTTTTAGCAGTACTGGGGATTGAACTACCACTGATTTATACCCCTAGCCTGTTTTGCTGCATCTTGCTAAGTCACCCAGGCTAGCCTCAAATTTAGAATTCTCTTGCCTCAGCCTCCCATATACTGGGATCACAGGAATATACCAATAAGGCAAGCTTGTGGGGGGGGGTGGTAACTGGGGATGGAGCCCAGGGGCTTTCTACCTCCGGGCTATACTCCCAGACCTATTTTATATTTTATTTGGAAACAGGATCTCACTAAGTTGCTGAGAGCCTCACTAAGTAGCTGAGGCTGGCTTCAAACCTGTGCAATCCTCATGTCTCAGCCTCCCAAGCACTGGTATTACAATCGTGCACCACCACACCCAGCTACAAGCTTTTTTAAAAAAATATATATATATAGCAGAAATAATACCAATTTTCTGTTTGTTAATAGGTGATAATGGTTTAAGAATAGTGAACACTATACACTTGTTACCTTGATGCTCAAGGTAAATGGCCATCTTTTGTTTTTAGATAAAGAGGTATAACTCTCCTGAGCTTTGCACAAAGTAAGTTGTAGTTGTTTTTATTTTTATTTAACATTTTGATAAATATGTGACAGGAAAGCATATTACACTTAAGTTGTTATTATTTCATTTCCTCTTATCTTTGACACACTCCACTCTGTAGTCTCACTTCCTACCTCTTGCGCCCTCAAATCCTGTGCTAGCTTTTGAATTAGGATACACCAGGGTGATGGGAACCCTTACAAGGAAGCCCAGTTATGGTGATAGCTGTCATTCATTCAACATTTTCCTTAAGTTTAACAGCATAATAAATGTCATGTGTATATTACTTAATCCTCAAGATAACTCTATGTGGTATACAATATTTTCCACATTTTTCAGATGAGCAAACAGGCAAAAACTTCACAGAGCTAAAAAGAATTTCAGTTGGTTCCCTCTCAATCCAAGTCTAGTGGTATGTCCCACATCTCATCCAGAAGATACCTGTGTATAAGAACATGGTCAGGTTTGGGGAGTTCATGCATCCAGAAGTCCGAGTGTGAGCCCCTGCAATGTGACATACTGTGGTGTCTTGTGTCCAGAGAACTGGCATCCTCGTGAATGCTTTCTGCTTTCATTATGCCGTTCTCACCCCAGAACACTCACCTATAGACATTAAAAATGCCGTGTTAGAGCACAATGGTGGACAAAGTAAGCATAAAGAAATAGCATTCTGTATTCAGTTAAGTATATTAAGGGTACTTATACTGTGTCAGTGTGGCCTGTAGAGAAATCTTAAGTCTTTTATCAGCTGTCTGTGTTTTAGCCTCTTTCTTTACTAAGTTATCAAAGTTGTATCCTAGAAGTTTTCAGCTTCTTTCCCTGTCTACTTTTCTCTTGCACATAGCTTGGCAAAAGCTATAGAAATAGAGAATACAAGCACTCAGTACACATTTCACACACACATACACAGCATGAGTCTCAGTTATTGTCTTCTTCCCATAAAGAGAGTAATGTTCTCAGGGTAGAGAACCCTCTCATTTCCTTTCCAATATTTGCTTGAGTTTTATGGGCAGTGATTGATTTTACTGGGCACCAAGGGAAGGAACTCCTGGCAGCTTCCATATCCTGGCAGTGGCGGTGATTGATTGGTTGGTTGATTGATTGATTGATTTTGCAGTACTGGGGATGGAATCCAGAGGCATTCTGCCTCCAAGCTATACCCCCAGCCCTATTTTTTATTCTTTATTTTGAAGCAGGGTCTCACTCAGTTGCAAAGGGCCTCACTAAATAGCTGAGGCTGTCCACAAACCATGATCCTCCTGTCTCAGCCTCCCAAATGCTGGGACTACAAGCATATGCCACCACACCTGGCTGATTTTTTTTTTTTTTTTTCCTGTACTGAGTTCAAGGGCATTCTCCTTCTGAACTACAGCCTCGGTCCTATTTTTTTAGTCTTTATATTTTTTGAAACAGGGTCTCACTGAATTGTGAAGGGCCTCGCTAAGTAGCTGAGGCTGTCTGCAAACCGTGATCCTTCTGTTTCCACCTCCTGAATGCTGGGATTACAAGCATGCGCCACCATGCCCGGCCTGAATTTTTTAAATTCAAAACGGAAAAAATAAACAGCTGAAATAAAGAAAAGAAATGGGAGTGCTACAGGCAGAGTAAGTAATGAGGCTTGTCCAGTCTGTCTAACAGTGCATTGCTTAGGTGGTTATAAACTTACTAGAGTGGCTACTAGTAGTGCCTTTTCCTAGTAGTCACATTCTTTTGTAATCTCTCCCTTAGTGTGAATATAACCTATAATCAAAGGCATAGATGATGGGTTGTCATTCCTATGATTGCGTTGTCTTATAGAACTCATGTCTTGATAGCAGACTTATGCTAGAAACTTCTCCCCTTGCTGGCTTTGAAGAAGTAAGCTGCTGTGTAGTGCAGTGTCCTGATGAGAAAACCATGTGGTGAAAACTGAGCATGGTCCCCGCCAGTAGCAAAAGCTGTAGTCATAGAGCCACAAGAAGAGAATCTGCCAACAACCTGGACAGACTCCCAGGCAGATTCTTCCCATGCCCAGGCTCCTGGCCCACAGAAACCCAGTACTGAATGGCCCATTAGTTTGAACAAAATCCAGAGTGGCAATTAAAAACAACTTCTTTTTTTTTTTCAGTGCTGAGGATGGAACCCAGGTGCATTCTACCTCTGAGATATACCCCCAGCCCTATTTTTTGCGGTTCTGGGGATGGAACCCAGGAGCATTCGACCTCCGAGCTACACTCCCTGTCCTATTTTTTATTCTTTATTTTGAAACCAGGTCTCACTGAGTTGCAGAGGGCCTCACTAAGTAGCTGAGGCTATCCACGAACCGTGATCCTCAAGTCTCAGCCTCCGAATGCTGGGATTACAAGTGTGCGCCACCACGTCCGGTCCTATTTTTTATTCTTTATTTTGAAACAGGATTTCACTAAGTGTCTGAGGCTGGCCACAAAACGCGACCCTCCTGTCTCAGCTTCCCAAATGCTGGGGTTACAAGCGTGCACCACCATGCCCGGCTCCCAACTATTTCTTTTAGTTCAGTGTCAGGACTGAAGATCTTTGTATCTGCTTTATCTTAGCCTGGGTTTCCTCCAGAAAGTCCTCAGCTAAGGACTTGAATATATGTATGTAGTTTATTTGGGGAAGTGTTTTCAGAGAATAGGAATGGGAGACTGAAATGGAGAGTGAATGGGAGAGTGAAGTGGAATGAGAGAACTAATATAGTTGTATGTTTAGAGCTAATTACCACTGTGGACAACTGGGCTTAATCCTACTGGAACCCTCTGATAAGCCACGTGGAATACACATCGGAATTGTCTACGTGAAGGAAGAAAGGAAACTTGTATCTACCAGCCTTCATCCTCCCGTTACAAACATATTTCTCATGGGAGTGTTCACTCCCTCCTCTCATGGTTCACATATGTACAGGTGCCTAGCAGATTCCTAGAGGAGCCTACTCCAAGGTGTCAGAATTTCCACCGAAAAGCAGGAGACATGAAATACAGCTGAGGCATAGTCTGCCAGGATACACCTTTGAAACTGTGAAAAGCAGAGAGGATGAGAGATGGGCTTAATTAATTGCATCTCTTAGATCAGTCTGTGTGCTTTGTTAAGTCCAATTCATCAGTCTTCAGGGTGGCCATGAAAGATGCTGCTGTGGCTGGCTGGAAGCTCTAACTCAGAATCCCATCGTAACTGAATGAACGTCAGAGTTCATCCAGGAAGCTGAGCAGTTCTGTCTGACACAGGGAATAAGGGAATTATTTATCAGAATTAAACCTTACACAGTTGCAGGAGAAGCTGAGGAAGTGAAGGTCAGAAAGGGAGAATGCTAGCATCCAGATGAGTTGTAAACCTGAGAAGCTCAGCACATCAGCCCCTTAACAAGGACTACAAAGAGGACTGGGGAGACCAGCTGTTGATCCATGGCTCTGCAGCCGTGCATCGGGCAGGGGCCGTCCTTGGTCAGCAGGGGTGCACTTGGGAGGAAGAACTGGGTGCAGAACAGAAGAAGCAAGGACAAGCCTGTCTCCGTTGACACTTCAGTACCCACCTGTCACCACACCTAGCTGTAGTGACTGAGAGTGATGACTGCTGCCTCGCTCATGCCTTCCAAGTCTCGCACGTTTCTCTTATAGCCAACGCTAACTTGAAACCACACAGGGATGGAGATTATGAGTAGTTCAAACTTAGGCAAATTGAAACACCACAAATCAGCACAACTCCTCTTCTTTTGGCCACCTAGATTTTTTGGTTCACCTCTGCAAGTCAGGGCAACCTACCAGGTAGAATGACCCAGACCTCTGTATCAGAGCTATCTAAGCTCTCAGTTTCTTTACCCATAGTTGTTACTATTGCCAAGTCTTTGTTAACACCAAAGAAACGCCAGAAAATGCCTCAGTGAGTCCTGCAGGTTCTGAATGGGCTCCTTCCTGCTCCAACACATACAACATCCATCCCCACAAGCATCCCTGCCAAGACACATAGGGTCTTGGAATTCTTTGAGTACCTCCACTCTTTCTAGAACAGGAATTATATGTTCCCATTCCAACTGTGCTTTGAACATGATCCCAGTTATTGGTTTGGAGGAAGTGGAATGAGGCAGGGGCAGATCTTGAAGAGGAAAGGAATCACCTTGCCAGGCACCTGCAGTGTCTCCAGACAAGGGCAGGCTCCTAGTCTACAGTAAAGAACTGAGGAAGCTTCATCTCCTAGCCCAGAAAATTCAGGTGAATGTTGGGGTTTAACATTCTCAGCTTGTCCACCTACATATCCCCATTTCAGGTTTCTGTGTTCACGTGCTTCTATGAGGATCCAGATTTTATCATAGAAGACTTATTGAGGCTTTTGTTCAAATCTTCTTTGTAGCTCTGATATCCTTCAAATTAAATCTTCATCTTGAGTTGTGGTAATCTGTCCTGTCCGGGCAGCTGCAGGAAATAGGGTCTCTAAACAGTGACCTAAAAGTCTTCGGATTTTGAAGAAAGCCTAGATCCGAGAGTTAGCTAAACTGAGCCAATAGTTTTTCTTTTTTACGTGGCTTCTAAAGCTGTTAACTAAAGCCAGCCAGTATCGGGGACTTGTGCTTCACTAATGTTGCCATCTATTCAAGTGCCACCCCGACTGCAGAGCTAATTCTTCATCTCACACTTACACCTAATGTTAACCCGCTCTGGTGAAAAATCCTCCTGTTCTCATGCTGCTGCACGCAGGGTGATCACCGCCCCGCTTACAAGTAAGGGGATCTAGCTCTGGAATCTTACTCAAGAACCTGGTTTTCTAGAGCCATTCTGTTGCTAGCTCTCTGGGTCTGGGCATCTCCTCCCATTCCCCACGACTTCTGCCGCATGCACCACCCAAACGTGGAGGCTTTCATTGCAGATGAGCTTGCTTTGCAGGGTTCAGTTGATAAGTATTCCTGAGAAGAGGGGGGTGGGTCGGCACAGCGGAAGAGCAGTATGGCAGCGGGCCTCAGTTTAGACTTTTCTTCAGAATTGTCCTCTGGAGAAGGAATAAAAAGGAGCATTTCAGTCAATCACTAAGCCAAACATGAGAAGGGGGAGGAGGAATGGGCGGGAATTGGGGAAGGGCTAATGGGGTGCTGTGTGCATGTCTGCCTCCACCATCTTGTATCTCATTAAGACGTGTGACTACAATGCACCAATAAAAACTTAAAAAAAAAAAGAATGAAAATTTTAAAAATAAAGAACATTTATCCACCCAACCCTCAGAAGTTCCTGAGTGCAAGGACTGACAATTTCAAACACTGGTGTATAGGTTGGCTTGTCTTCTAGCCAGTATATCTGATCCTGATTTTCTGCCTTGAATCTGGAATTCTTGGTTGCCTTTTTAAAATAGGTAGGTAGGGATGAAGCAATGATAGTGACATTTGGAGCATTTAAAACTGTCAGCACTGTTCCGCATGGATTGGAATACTGGAGGGAGAGGGGGGGAAAGTAGGGACGCGTGGATTGGAATACTGGAGGGAGAGGGGGGGAAAGTAGGGACCTTTTTGAAAATTGATATGTGAGGTGCTGAAGATTTGAACAAAGGTGATGTTAGTGGAAATTGACTCGAACCTGGAGATTCTAGGGTAGAGAAAGACTCTTAACTTAGAGAGAGGGTAGTGTATAAACACATTGACTGCCCAGTATTCCCCATACTCCTCAGAATGCTAATGGAACATTTCAGCCTACGTATGAGGCAGGTGTGTTTCTCTCCAGCACAAGCTGGTGGGAGAGTGGAAAGCTAGTGGTACAGCTGCCTGAATTCCAAAGCCATCTCTTTCTCCTGCTCCCCCCACCCCTCGCCTTGTCCTGCTCCACAGTCCTTGGGGTTCAGAATCAGTCACTGTACAGGTTAGCAGGAGAGAACTGAAACAGCTTTCTTTGACCTGAGTATGCTTTCAACCATATTCATAATTCTGGTGCCATTAAAGAGTTACCACGCCAACTCTGTGCCTAGCCCTGTCTAAACTCGAGGAGCTAGGGTTGCGTGATGAGCTGAAATCTTCCTCTGCAGCTCTTTCCTTCCTTCCTTCTTGCCTCTTTCTTCATCCTCTCCTCACCCACCCTAGTAAGAAACTCTGAATCTGGAAGCTACGTCTGTATTTCCTAATGGACGTGAGACAATGTAAGGTTTCCCACTGGTGTTGGTTAGATGAGCTGGAAGGCACACCTAGGAGTAATGGCGAGCGTGGGGGGGAATAAAGACAGCTCCTGATTGTGCTCGGAGAGGCGTCAACGTTAAACCTTATTTTAGTTACCAGAGCAGAAAGACAACTGTGATGATAAAAAACAGAAAGGGATTCTATTTAATAAACAGCAGTTAACAATCATTTGTGTTAATAAATTTTAAATTGGTTTTACTTCTTTGTATCTCACCCTTGATCATTCATATTGATTTATTTTGAAACAGGGTCTCACTGAGTTGCAAAGGGCCTCACTGAGTAGCTGAGGCTGTCTGCAAACCCCAGTCCTCCTGTCTCAGCCTCCCAAATGCTGGGATTCCAAGCTTGCACCTCCGTGCCCAGCTTGTAGCTCAAATTTTTTAAGAGGCACTTTGGTCAACATTGAGGAGTGGAAAGAAAATATTCTCATGAAATAGAAGAAAGGATTAAACAAGTAGGAAATGGATCTGTGAAGTGTGGTTATCACAAGCAAAAGTTTATTTTAAAAGTTGACTTCACACTCTGAGCCAGCCTCATGACAGCGTGGTTGAGAATCTGCTGCCTGAGCAGAATGCATTGATGCCTTTTATCCATTAAATCCCTCAGGAACAGATAGCATTTTTGTTATAAGAAAATTGTTAATAAAAGCTTTTGAGTTCATCCAGAAAGTTTATGGTTTATTTAGCTCTCCACTGCTATAACAGACTACCTGAGAACCTTGTTGGCATATTAACAATGAAGACGTATTCTCATCAGTATCTGGGGCAGCTGTGCATCCGTTTGCGGCAGCTGGGGCTACTCCTTTTCCCCTTGGGACCAACAAGCTAGTCACAGTGTTCTTCATGTGGCAGAAGGCAAGAGGGCAAGCCCAGCTCTGCGAGAGGAAGGGACTCTCAACAGTGTCGTCCTCTTCAGTGTGTCCACAGTCAGATAAGCACAAGATTGAGTGACCATACAGAAACTTCTAGGGATTTTGACATTGCCGCAGTATTTAAGTAGCATTTTTGCTGAATTTTATTTAAAGTATTGGCCCATGACAGATTGGAAATTTCATTTCTTGACCTAAGGTAGTTTGAGAATTGTTGAGAGAGAATATATGACATTCTGCTCACTAGAAATGAATACCTGCACTTGCATGTAGTTATTCTTACCTACGAGAACGAGCACTCTTGAGGGACTTTGTGGTATCACTCTGTCACAAGAATCTGACATCTTTGGGCTGGGAGTGCGCTCAGTGGTAGATCACTTACCTAGCATGTGTGAGGCCCCCAATACCAGAACAACAACAACAAAATGAAAATCTGGCCATCATTCAGTGTGCTAATGTTTTTGGACCTGTAAGATTGATGCAAAATGTACCAAGAGAGTGGCACTATGTAAAACCCCTGACATCTCGCTTGCCCTGCCAGCCTCCTTTTTGCCTTGCTGCTGTATGTGCATTTTCAGTCCGGTATTTTTACCTTAACAAAAGGCATATTATCACCAGTTGAAATTGTTTACCATAACATGAGAATATTGATTTTGACAATATAAGGTAAACCTCTTAAAAATATACTTTTTACGAGGGGTGGGACTACAGAACACTGGGAGGGGCCAGATCATCAGGAGATACATAGTTTGGGAGTATTTTGAAGTAATTTGCAACTGTCAAATAATTTTGTTACAGAGGCATGTATTTTTTGTGGTGTGTGCACGCGCGCGCGCGTGTGTGTGTGTGTGTGTGTGTGAGAGAGAGAGAGAGAAGAGAGAAACACACATGCACACGCACACGCAGGATTGAACCCAGAGGCATTCTACTCTGAGGGCATCCCTAGCCTTATCTTATTTTTTGAAAATAAGTTTGGGAAAGGGTCTTACTAGGTTGATGAGAGTCTCACTACATACTAAGACTGTCCTTGAACCTGCGATCCTCCTGTCTCAGCCTGCCAAGCCTACTACTGGAATTAGAGGCATGTGCCACCATGCCCAGCTTATTATATATATATATATATATATATATATATATATATATATATATATATATATTTTTTTTTTTTTTTTTTTTTTTTTTTTGTGGTACTGTGGTTCCTGGAAGCCCTTCTACCTCCGGGCTACACTCCCAGACCTATTTTTACATTTTTTTAAATTTGGAAACAGAGTCTCCTAAACCACCATGCCCGGCTATAATTTATATTTTAAAATGTCATTCTGGCAACGGGTATAGAGAACAGATTAGAAGGAGGAAACTGAAGGGAAATTTTAAGGTTATTTCAATGGTACAGGGAGAAAATATGAAACTCTGAAACAGCAATGGGGATTCTGTGGAGGGGATGGATTTAAAAGCATAATGAACAACATTTAGTGAAACATTGGATATAGACTCCAAAGAAGAAATCAGTAATAGTATGCAGATCTCTGACTATGATGGCCAAGTAGATATGATGTCCTTCTTTAAAATGGGTTAAGACAGGGAGGAGGGATAAATTTTCCAAAGGAAATGAATTGCCTTTTACACTTGAGCCGTCTGTGGAATATCCACATGGAACTTCCCTGTGGAAGTACAGTGGCTCTGGGCGTCAGTTGTGCTCTGTGTTGAGCACAGCCTGACAAGTCTAGGAAGAATGGGAGCGAAGACTGGAGCTGGGTGGCATCACCAGGAGGTCGGGCAGGAAAAAGAGCTGTGTATCAGCAGCAGCACTCAGCGCTGAAGTTCTCCAGTGTCTCAAAGCGTGATTAGCAGCAGGTGCCGCTCATTTGCATCCTGTGAGCTAAAAGATTATACTCACAGTCTCTAAGTGAGAAAATGTTAAACTCAAAAAGATCAAGAGAACTGGGCATGGTAGTGCATACCAGTCCTTGGGAGGCTGAGATTGTAGGTTCAAGGTCAGCCTCAGCAATTTAGACACTGTTTCAAGAAATATATATACACACATGCATATATATATATATCAAACAAAATAAGAGATTTGCCCAAGAGGACTTTGCTACCAAATAGCAGAGCTAGAATTTCAAATCCAGTTGGTCTAATTACAAAGCCCATTTTTTTCCCTACTATATCCTGCTTCCTGCTTTTCTATAACTTCAGAAGTTCAAATAATGATCATGTTGTCTTTAATTCTTTTTTTCTTTTTTTTTTTTGTGCAGTACTGAGGATTGAACCCAGAGGCATCTTGCTCTGAGCTATACCCCTAGCCCTATTTTTTATTCTTTATTTTTGAAACAGGTCTCAATAAGTTACAGAGGGCCTCACTAACGAGCTGAGGCTGGCTGAGAACCTGTGATCCTCCTGTCTCAGACTCCTGAGTGCTGCGCCCGGCTCTAATTCTTTTTTTTTTTTTAATGTCTGCCAATATTCTTGTTTAGTAGGACTGTGACATCCTATCTGGTTGTTTGTTTGTTTGTTTGTTTTTGCAGTGCTGAGAATCCCTAGTCTCGGGTCTCATGTGTGCTAGGCAAGAGATCTACCACCAAGCTACATCCCCAGCCCCACAGCCTTTTCTCTAATCCCCCCTGCTGCATTCTCAGACATATCTGTAAGATTGCCTTTCCTGTCGGATTGATTCGCCTTTCTGACTTCTACTCCAGTGGCTGTTTTAAACAGCAGCCTGACAGAAGTCTGCACTGGCAGCTGCAGGAAGTCTGTCCTCCTAGCTTGATATTTGAGGCTCACCTAAAATTGTGAATACTGTTCAGAACCCTTCCATATTTCCCACGTCTCATCAACACATACTCATTCCCTTGGGCGTCATTTCTATGCAGATCTCATTGTGATCTCTGTTCCTGAATCTTATGTTTGCCCTGTTGCCATTTTTCTCAAAATGATTTTATCTTGCAGTGGAAGCAGCTTGGATGCCTTCCCACCTTAGTTCCTATACAATGTTAAGGATTCTTTGTACTCTGTCCCTAATGTGATAAGCCAGGCTCTGTTCCTACTTTTCTAGAGGGATTTTTTTTTTTTTTTTTTTAGGGGAGGAGTAATTGTAATTTCTTATGTTTGAACCAAATCTCCCTTCTTTTAACATCATTTGGTTCCTAGAACCTGCCCTTGGAACAACAAATGTCAGCCTCATGGAAGCTCATCATACTTTAAAGACAGCTCTAGTTTTTCTTACATAGCCAAATACTCTTGTTTGTATCTTTTTCTCTTGTGACAAGTCTCGAGCTCTCTGCTGTTCTCTTACCCTCCTCTGAAAATCCTGTAGTTTGATCATCACCTCTCCAGAACACCTTGCCCAACAAGAGAGAGCATTGCAACACAAGTCTCTGATGTGTTTTCGGTGCTTATACCTTTAAAAACCTAAAGTTGCTTTAGCTTTAAACCAGCTGCGTCACATTCTGCATTCATGCAGCTAAAAGAAGGTGGTAGTTAAGCTAGCTAGCCTCTATCATCAACTCTGAGGTTCATTTTCTGTAGTTGAATGTATAGAACTTTCTAGTTTTCTTAGTTACATTGCATTTTGACCAATCTTTGTAGTCAGTTATGATTCCACAATGCAGAGTATTGTTAACTCTGCTTCCTAGTATTAAGTCTATGGAAATTTCAAAGTTTACTTTCTGCATCTTCATCCAGTTTCTTGATACACTTGGCAGTGATAGAGACGCCCCACTATCCCTCCAAGTTAGATGGTCCTGCATGCGAATGGTTCTGCTCACCACTGCTCATCACCTTCCTCGTACCTGCCAGGATCTCACTCGTGTGTGCAGCACGTTTTTATTTAGCACCTGCCATGTGCAGAAAGGTGCTAAAGAATGCTGGAGACAGCAGTGCCTGTCTTGCGGTGCTAACAAACTAGCAGCACCACGAAATATTTTGTTAAATGCTTTGTGAAAATCAAGTTACACAATTACCTATGCTCTTTCTCCTTATGTGGTAGTATATCAAAAAGGGAAGGGAGTCACAACTTTTATAGATGCCATATTGGTTGCCGTGGTCTTCCGTCACCTGAACTTGGGATTCGCCCCTTCTCATTTCACTATCCATGCTCTCACAAATCACTCCTAATCTTTGGAAGCATCTGGAGTTCATTGATGCCCTGTTGGGGTGCCATGTCTTCTAAAGCTTCGATCTTATTGGAAAGCAGTCTACTGAATGACCATAGTGGTGGTGGTGGTGGTGGTGAAGTGCTTCTCTTTATGTTAGCAGAGTTGTTTGATAGCAAACTTAATGAAGAATTTCCTCCAACTTTAGTGATTTTTTTCCTTCCATAGTCTTTGTCATTCAACTTTGACTTATATTTTATCTTAGATTTGAGTGGCCTTTTCTAAGGACAATAGCTGTGACTATCCTTAGATTTTTTTTTTCCCCCCTTTGAGCTCTTAAAATGCCATAGTTGCTTTCTTCAGGATCCTGGTCCTTTTTTTATATCACTTATTTCTTTTTCATTTTGACAGAACCAAGCAAAGATGAGCATAAATCTTTGATATTTTGTCTGTTTCCTGAGGGATTAAATTATTAGGGACGCAAGGTGTTACATTTTAGGACAATACAAAGAATGGGTATCTTCATAGTTGGCAGCCTACTGTCTTCTCGGGTGTGGATGCTTTGACAGTCAAGTGTCATCTCTGCCTTTCCTCTGGCCAGTTCCCACAACTACATCATTTCTACCTACTCTTCTTTCCCCTTGGTCCAGTGCTTTCCACTACCCTTGCTAACTCAAATTATTGGATATGCACATAGATGTATATTTTCTTTAACAATAGGGAGAATTCTCTGCCTTTTTCTATAGATCAGTTTCTGTAGGGCAGCAGATTGCCCATAGATGTCATAGTCTATTGCTCTCCCATCCCACCAAGTCTTGGTGATTTCCATGAGGTTTTATCTCCTTGAGTTCTTTTTTACTATTACTACTTTTTAAGTGTAGTGCCTAGCACACTGATGTTCAATAAGTAATATTTATGATTAATCTCAAGAAGTGTTTGCCTTCTCTTTTAGGCTGTGAGGATATCATTGCTGAGAGCATCTCATTAGATACCTTAATTGCCATCCTCAAGTGGAGCTCGCATCCATATGGTTCTAAGTGGGTGCACCGACAAGCTTTGCATTTCCTCTGTGAGGAATTGTCCCAGGTCATGACTTCGGATGTTTTTTATGAACTCAGCAAAGACCATCTGCTTACTGCTATCCAGTCTGACTATCTACAGGTAACCATTTATACACCTCTCAAATTCATTGTCATTCATATGTGGACCAAGAAATCCATCTGTACTATATTACTCTTTCATGTTGGATAGTACAGGGAGAGAGAAGATGTGGTCTGACCACTCAGGAATGCCCTCTTTATATTTGTACAATCCAGGCCTTCGGGCTCAGTGGCCCTGCATGTACACTGCTACTATGATCAGGCATTGTGAGCAAGGCCAGGACCTAACCAAGGAGAACTGGAGAGGTTGAGGCAGTAGGCAAGGTCAGAAGCATCTCCTAACAGTGCTTTTCTTGTTTCCATTAATGTGGATGTGCTGTGATAACTTCTTACATTTGTTAGAATATCAAACACTTAGATTTTAGACAGTAGCCTAAACAGATCAATTTCTCATATGCCCACCTAACTATAAAAACTCAGTATGTGTGTTCTGCCAAAGTATATTGTTTTCAGCTCCTCTTTTTTTTTCTTCTTCTTTTTTTTGGTACTGGGGTTCCTGAAAACCCTTCTACCTCTGGGCTATACTCCCAGACCTATTTTATATTTTTATTTGGAAACAGGGTCTCCTAAGCCATCGAGGCTGGCTTTGAACCTGCACGATCCTCCTGTCTCCGCCTCCCAAGCACGGGGATTACAAGCATGCGCCACCACGCCCAGCATTCAACTCCTCATTTTTAACCAGAAGTAGTATCTAGTAAATTCTTATGCCTTTGACTTATATGTCAATCTAATTTAAACTCATAGATGTTAAGTGTTGCAAAAAGTACTTTCAGGTAAAGTATTTCTCATCTTAATTTGTTTGGTTTGGTTTTTGCCTTGACTATGAACTTTATTTTTAGCATAAAAATAAAAAGTGTACAATACCTGGGTGTGGTGACACACACTTTTGTAATCCCAGTACTTGGGAGGCTAAGACAGGAGGATCGTGGATTTGTGATCAGCCTCATCTACTTAGTGAGCTCCTCCACAACGTAGTGAGACTCTTGTTTCAATATAGAGTTAAAAATAGGGCTGGAGGTATAGCTCAACTGTCCAGTGCCTCTGGATTCAATCCCTGGTACCTCAAAAAAACCAAAACTACAATAGTTTTCATTCTGTGAGGACATAATTCTATTGAGCGAATTCCTACATAAAATGCTACCATCTGAATTAGAAAATACAGTGAAGAGTTAAATAATTCACCCAGCATCTACACTTTTTTGACATGTTTTGTTTGCATTACAAATGTTGTCCCACTTGGGGTTGATATGTGGAGGACCTTTGTTCATCTGTCTGCCTTTTCTCGCTGTTCTGATAAGCCTGGATGCTTTATGTGTATGAGAGGTGAAGTTTATAAGCTTTGCATTCTTTCATAGACAGGTAAACGACACAGGGAGTAGCCTAGATTCGCCTTGAGATTTTAAATACGTACAAAGAAATGAGGGGTAGGTACAATGCCATTTCACAAATTCTGCCTCAAGGCTTGTTTTTCCCATCCCAGCAGAGCTTAGTAGACATCTGTATCACTTTACTTTTGCTTTAATGTGTTTATCTCCATCTTGCTCCAGAAAAGAATTTAAGGCAGCTATATAGAAGCCATATAGTAAGATAAAATAAAAATTAAAATAAGATGAGAACAGGATAAGGGGGAAAAAGATGGGAGTGAGAATAAAAACTTTAGTTGACACTAAGAGTTAAGGTTACTGCATAGTTTTGTATATTTGTTCTTGATGGACCACAGATTTAACTGTAAGATTTCAAACAGTGGATGGAAAGAGGGAAATATGGTAAATCACACTCTATTTATATTATGTCCTAGGAAAAGTCATCAGGGAATTAACCGTTTATCTAATTTCACCTAAAATAAATATATTTTTTTGTTATAGGCAAGTGAACAAGATATCCTTAAATATCTGATTAAATGGGGAGAGCATCAGTTGATGAAAAGAATAGCAGACAGAGGTAAGTTCAGAAAATTAGGTTGTGTTGATCAGCGTGCATAAGCTTGGGTGGCGTTTTATAGTCCCAGACACCTACCGAAATGCCTGCCGCACATCAGTCTTGAAAATAGACACTATTGCTTGATGAAAATAGACATTTTTATAATCAATAAAATACTTGAAAGTTTTATTTTGAAAATTTAAAAGGTATCTTTTTGTTTCTTTTGTGCTTAGTAATATATGTTTAGTGATTCATAGAATTATTTGAATGAAAAATTTCAAGCAGTGATTCATGTAACACCATAGTATATTGTTAAGAAAATGTTCTGGAATTAGTGTTTGGTGGTTGCATTACAATGTGAATAGACTAAAAATCATTGATTGCATAGTTTCAAAATGGTGAATTTTATGTTATATGAATTTTCCTCAATTAAAAGAAATATAAAAGGCTGTGGGTACCAGCTCAGTGGTAGAGTGCATGCTTATCATGTACAGGCCTCAGGCTCAATTCCCAGGACCAAAGAACAACAGTAGTAATAATAATATAAAAAAATGTTTGTTACTTATTTTAAAATGTTGCAGAATGTAAAAGGGATTTTTTTTTTTTTTTTTTTTTTTTTTTTTTTTTTTTTTTGGTGGCACTAGGGGTGGAACCCAGAGGCTTTCTACCTCCAGGCTATATTCCCAAACGTATTTTATATTTTATTTGGAATCAGGGTCTCACTAAGTTGCTGAGAGCCTCACTAAATAGCGGAGACTGGCTTCAAACCTGTGCGACCCTCCTGTCTCAACCTCCCAAGTGCAGGAATTACAAGCGTTTGCCACTACGCTAAAAGGGAATTTTTTTTTTTTTTTTGGCAAGTCTGGAGATGGAACCCAGAGGCATTTAACCTCTGAGCTATACCCCCTGCCCTATTTTTTATTCTTTATTTGAAAGAGGGTCTCGCTAAGTTGCAGAGGGCCTCACTAAGTAGCTGAGGCTGTCCACGAACCGTGATCCTCTGGTGTCAGCCCTCCCGAATGCTGGGATTACAAGCGTGCGCCACGCCCAGCTAAAAGGGAATATTTTTTAATGATTTCCAACTGGGGTTATTGCAGAATCAAGGATAGCATCATACATAGTGGGATGGACTTTGATTTTGGCAACTTAGAATTCTGGAGTACTCTCTCTTTTATTTATTTACTTATTTATTTATTTATTTATTGCAGTACTGGGGATGGAACCCAGGGGCACTCAACCTCCAAGCTACACACCCTGCCCTATTTTTTCTTCTTTTTTTTTTTTGAAACAGGGTCTCACTGAGTTGCGGAGGGTCACGCTGAGGCTGTCTGCGAACTTCGATCCTCAGGTCTCAACCTCCCAAATGCTGGGATTGCAAGCGTTTGCCATCAGGCCCGGCTCATTTTTTTTTTTTCATGTGTTAGCCCAGCCGTCTGTCTGTCTCCCCTCATACAGTATTGTGTTCTTCTATATGCTGAACTCAGATCAGTATTTTTCAATTAGAAAATTTGAATAGATGTCTTTTCCTATCATTTTTCAGTTGCTTTGTTTGCTGCTTTTGTGTTTGTTTCTCAATACTAGGGATTAAGCCCAAGGGAATTCTGTCACTGAGCTGCATCTCCAGCCCTTTTTATTTTTTGAGACAAGGTCTCACTGAGTTGTAAGTTCAAGTTCAAGCCGACCTTAAACTTGCAACCCTCCTGACTCAGCCTCTGAGTAGTTGAAGTTAGAGACATGGCCACCACAGCTGGCCCAGTAGCTGTATGTAGAAATAATCTAGTATAATTTATAACCATAAAGTTCACCTGTTTAAGCTGGGCGTGGTGGCTGAGACAGGAGGATCGCACGGGTTCGAAGCCAGCCTCAGCTACTGAGTGAAGCTCTCAGCAACTTAGTGAGACGCTGTTTCCAAATAAAATAGAAAGTAGGTATGGGAGTATAGCCCGGAGGTAGAAAGCCTCTGGGTTCCACCCCCAGTAACACACACACACACACACACACACACACACACACACACACACACAAGTTCATCTGTTTAAAATGTGCAAGTCAATGTACAGATGATTCTCATTTACAAATACTGCATTTTTCTAACTTATGTGATAAAATTTATAACGCAAATCCATACTCAGAGCACTTTAAGGATTCAGCGCAGGCATAGAATGACCAAAAAAAAAGATTTGCCCAACAAGCACATTCTAAGCTGAATTCCAACAGAGTGGCACTTTGCTGCCTTCTCTCAGACCTTATATAATCGAGAGTCCTTTTCATTTCTTTTTTAAGTGAGCTCACTGTTAAAACCGCCCCCAAGCGTGGCACTAAAGGGTTGTCTAGTGTTGCTAAGTGAAAGAAGGGGTCAGGCGTGGTGGCGCACGCTTGTAATCCCCGTGCTTGGGAGGTGGAGACAGGAGGATCGTGCGCAGGTTCAAAACCAGACTCTCTGGCTTAAGAGACCCTGTTTCCAAATAAAAATATAAAAAATAGGTGTCTGGGAGTGTGGCCCGGAGGTAGAAAGCTTTCCAGGAACCCCAGTACCACCAAAAAAAATCAAAGAAGGGTGTGTTGTGCCTTATGGAGAAAATGCATGTACAGCCAGGCTTGGTGGCATGCCTATAATCCTAGTACCCAGGAGGCTGGGACAGGAGGACCACAGGTTCAAGGACAACCCTCAGCAAATAGTGAGACTATCATTAACCTAACAAGACCAAGTTTTAAATAAAAATAAAATAGGGCTAGGGAATAGCTCTGAGGTAGACTGTCTCTGAGTTAAATCCCCAGTGCCACAATAAAGGAAGGAAGAAGGGGAGGGAGGGGTAAGATATAGCTCAGAGCTAGAATGCCCCTGAGTTCAATCCCTAGTATAACACACACACACACACACACACACACACACACACAAATAGATGTATGAAGTAAGCTATTTTCTGGCATGAGTTACAGGGCTGTTGGCCATGAAATCACTGTTAATGAACAAATAGTATTTATATTAAATAAAATGTCTTTAAATCAAAAACATAAAATAAGATTTTTCTTTTTTTTTCTTTTTCTTTTTTTTTTTTGCGGTACTGGGGATGGAACCCAGGGGCATTGTACCTCAGAACCACAACTCCAGCCCTATTTTTTAGTCTTTTTATTTTTGAAACAGTTTCACTGAATTGTAAAGGGCCTTGCTAAGTAGCTGAGGCTGTCTGCGAACCAGAGTCCTTCTGTTTCAGCCTCACAAATACTGGGATTACAAGCGTGCACCACCATGCCCGGCATAAAATAAGATTTTCTCTTGATCAGTTGACAGACATGTGATGTGCCCAAAAAACTCACAGGAACCTAACCCTATACTTCACTGGGGAACCAGTGGTTCAGTATAACTCTACATAATCATTATTTATTCATTGATGTAATGTTAGCAGATAATGATAAAAGGTCATATTTCTTTGGGACAGATTCATTAAGGGAGGCTTTTAAATTTCCGTTACAGTTGTTTTCAGATTGGGTTAGAATGGTGGGTTCTTAGGCTGGGCGTGGTGGCGCACGCTTGTAATCCCCACGCTTGGGAGGCAGAGACACAAGGATCGTGCAGGTTCAAAGCCAGCCACTTGCGCTGGCTTAGGAGACCCTGTTTCCAAATAAAAATGTAAAAATAGGTCTGGGAGTGTAGCCTGGAGGTAAAAGGGCTTCCAGGAACCCCAGTACCACCCAAAAAAAAAAAATTCCATTACAGTTGTTTTCAGATTGGGTTAGAATGGTGGGTTCTTGTGCAGGGACAGTAAGGAAGCTAAGCAAATCATACTTTTGTTTCAGTCACTTTTATGTATGAAGAGTTCTGCCTTTACCTATTAGATAATTGAGAGTTGCGTGCAAGATTTCATATGAAAACAAGATGCAACTTTGTGTGTGTGTGTGTGGTACTGGGGATGGAACCCAGGGGCACTCTACCTCCAAGCTACGCCTCCAGCCCTATATTTTATTCTTTATTTTAAAACAGGGTCTCACTGAGTTGCAAAGGGCCTCACTAAGTAGCTGAGGCTAGCTGCAAACCACAATCCTCCTGTCTCAAGCTCCCGAATGCTGGGATTATAAGCATATACCACCACGCTCAGCAATGCAACAAATTAAAAAAAATTTTTTGTAAAACATTTATATGTAGAAGTATGAAGCTAAATCATGCCAAGATAAGGAGAAAAATTACCCCTTTCCACACACTTGTAATTTTATTTTTGGTGACTCCAGAAAAAAAAACCTTAATTTCTCAAAAATGGTGTGTGTGTGTATTTTACACTATTCCTTTGTGTATGTATGTGTGTGTGTGTGTTACTGGGGATTGAAGCCAGGTGCATTCTACCTCTCAGCCAATCCCCAGCCTTATTTTTTTCTTTTTACTTTGAAACCAGGTCTCACTAGTGGTGGAGGGGCTCACAAAGTTGCTGAGGCTGCCCTCAAGTGTGTGTTCATTGTCCAGAGTAGAGAATAAAGACTTTCTGTGTTGGGTATTAGTGAATGGGAAGTTCTGAAATAAATAAACAAATAAATAAAATACAATTAAAGTATTGAAGTGGAAAGAAAATTTATAAAATTTCAGAAATATTTATCCATGTCTTCAATTGAGGGAGCAATTTTTCCTTAAAAAATTTAACACTGCTGGGCATGGTGGCACACGCTTGTAATCCCCGTGCTTGGACGGCAGAGACAGGAAGATCGCGCAGGTTCGAAGCCAGCCGTGTGCGCTGGCTTAGGAGACCTTATTTCAAAAATATAAAATAGGTCTGGGAGTGTAGGCTGGAGGTAGAAGGGCTTCCAGGAACCCCAGTAACACCAAAAAAAAAAAAAAAAAAAAAAAAAATTAACACTGAAAAACATCCTTATTATTCATAAATATAGACGCTCAGTTTTTGTAAGTATTCTGTAAGTACTGGTATCTTTGTTAAATTGTGTGTGAGGTGCATACCTATAATCCCAGTACTTGAGGCTGAGACAGGAGGATTGCAGGTTTACAGACAGCCTCAGCAACATATTGAGACCCTGTTCCAAAACAAAAATAGAAATCTCGCAGCGATAGCATGCTCTTGATTCAATTCCCAATACACAAAAATAAGTAAGCATATAAATGAGTAAATAATTTTTAAATCTACATACTGATTACCCACAGTGATGCCCTATACTGCCTTTATTGTACTAAAAAATAGTCACAAAATGAGGAAGCTTAAGGAAAAGCAAGCTCTAGATAAAATTATATGTTAAGCAGGGTGTGTTGGCGCGTGCTTGTAATCCCTGCGCTTGGGAGGCTGAGACAGGAGGATCGCGCAGGTTCGAAGCCAGCCTCAGCTACTGAGTGAGGCGCTCAGCAACTTAGTGAGACCCTGTTTCCAAATAAAGTATAAAATAGGTCTGGGAGTATAGCCCAGAGGTAGAAGGCCTCTGGGTTCCACCCCCAGTACCACACAAAAAAAAATTATATGTTAAAAAATTGTCATTTTTCCTTCTTTGAGTTAAAATACAAATAAATCCTTTATTCTTTAGTACAGAACAGTCATAAAAGAATGTTGCTCTGCTGTGAATGCTGTGTTTTCTCTTTGTCCCAGCACTTTTTATTAAATAAAGTTCTTGTGATAGAAGTAAATGAGTTATAACCCCTCTTCAAGCAGAGGTGCTAAGTCCATAGAGCAGTACTGAGGGTGTTAAGTACTGGGAAAGAAAGCCTGTTTGAACATTGGATTTGGTTGGAGACTCTTCATTTTCTGTCTCACAGAGCCGAACTTACTGAGCGGCACCACGCACAGTGTGAACAAAAGAGGGGTAAAAAGACGAGACCTGGACGTTGAAGAGCTTAGAGAGATCCTTTCTTCTCTTTTACCTTTTGTGCGAATTGAACACATCTTACCTATAAACAGTGAAGTTTTAAGTGACGCAGTAAGTGTCTTTTTTTTACAACCCTTTCATGAAAAAAACCAGACATTTCTTGTTTTAATAACTGTAAATCATTTCTAATAATTAAGTATTGTGAAGCTATAGATTTCACGAGAACACAAACAAATGTCTGTGTTATACAGTGTTGTGCCCCTAGTGTCTGTCACATCGTGCAAATGAACGTGTGGTGGATGAGTTCAGTGGGTAAATAGGTCTTTCTTGTGCAAGATACAGTTCCTGAAGTTGAGTCATTTATCAGCGTAGATCAAGTAGATCCTTATGCAGAAGGAAGAGGTAGAAATTGCCTTTGGAGATTATGAACAGCAATAAATCATAGAACAGGAAGGAGACTGGTTCAGTATTAAAGATGCATGGGACCTTCTAAGGGTATTCCAGGCCCAGTTAACAATTAATGGAGCTAATATGTAACTTTCATCCTTTTTTTTTTTTTTTTTTTTTGGTAGCATTGGGGTTCCTGAAAACCCTTCTACCTCCGGGCTGCACTCCCAGACCTGTTTTATATTTTTATTTGGAAACAGTCTCCCAAGCCAGCAAGGCTGGCTTCGAACCTACGCGATGATCCTCCTGTCTCCGCCTCCCAAGCACGGGGATTACAAGCATGCACCACCATGCCTGGCAACTTTCATCCTTTTTAAAGGGACTTTTTTTGAGGGGGAGTGGGGTCCTGGGGATTGAACTCAGGGGTGTTCTATCTCCAAGCTACACCCCTAGCCCTGTTTATTACTCTTTATTTTGAAACAGAGTCTCACTAAGTAGCTGATGCCAGCCAGGAACCTGTGATCCTCCTGTCTCAACCTCCCAAGTACTGGGATTACAAGCATGCACCACCACACCTGGCTATACAGTGAATATTTTTAACTATTAGAATTGCCGGAATTAATAGATGGGAAAGATAAATATTATAAAAGTTCTCCACTAACTGATTTACAAAGTTACTGTAATGCTTGTGAACAATTTTCTTTTTCTTTTTTTTTTTTTTTTGGTGGTACTGGTGTTCCTGGAAGCCCTTCAACCTCCAGGCTACACTCCCACACCTATTTTATATTTTTATTTGGAAACAGGGTCTCCTAAGCCGGCGCGCGCGGCTGGCTTCGAACCTGCACGATCCTCCTGTCTCTGCCTCCCAAGCGCGGGGATTACAAGCGTGCGCCACCATGCCCAGCAACAGTTTTCTTTTTAAGTGTTATTTTTGTTTGGCATAATTTTAAATATTTATGGCGTATAACAACATGATGTTTTGATGCATGTAGACATTGTGTAATAATAAAATCTAGGGTAATTAGCATACTTATTATCTCTATCATTTTTGAAGTGAGAGTATTGAGAATCCTCTCTTCAGTCCCAGTATTTAAGAGGCTAAAACAGGAGGGTAGAGGTTTGAGACCAACCTCCACAACTTAGTGAGATGCTGTTTCAAGATAAGAAATAAAATTGGGCTGGGGTGTAGCTCCAAGGTAGAATGCCCTGAGTTCAATCCCCAGTTCCACACACAAAAAAAAAGTAAGATTGTACCCACTCCAACCTCTGCTCCACTCCAACCTCTGCCCCACCCCAACCTCTGGTAACTTAGTCTTTGCTCAACTTCTATGAAATCACCTTTTATAGATTCCACATATGAGTGAAATCATATGACAGTTGTCTTTCTGTGCCTAGCTTATTTCATTTCACATCCAGGTTCATCTTTGTTGCAAATGACAGGATCCTCGTTTTTAAGACTGTACAGTATTCTGTCTATACCACATTTTCTTTATCCATTCATACATTTAGTGGACATTTGTGGGCTTTTTGTAAATATCCGAAATAAAAATGGGAATGTAGATTGATCAACCTCTCAGTATCTATCTCTATCTCCCTCCCTCCCTCCTTCCCTCCCTCCCCCCACTTCCTCTTTTTCTTCCCTCTCCTCTGCCTCCTCTCCCCTCTCCCAGAGTATTCTATATTTTAACTTTTTTTTTTTTGGTGGTACTGGGGTGCCTGGAAGCCCTTCTACCTCCGGGCTACACTCCCAGACACCTATTTTTTATATTTTTATTTGGAAACAGGGTCTTTGAAGCCAGTGCGGCTGGCTTCGAACCTGCATGATCCTCCTATCTCCACCTCTCAAGCGCAGGGATTACAAGCGTGCACCACCATGCCTGGCTTACATTTTAACTTCTTTTTTTTTTTTTTGGTGGTGGTGGTACTGGGGTTCCTGGAAGCCCTTCTACCTCCGGGCTATACTCCCAGACCTATTTTTACATTTTTATTTGGAAACAGGGTCTCCTAAGCCAGCGCGCGCGGCTGGCTGGCTTCGAACCTGCGCGATCCTCCTGTCTCCACCTCCCAAGCGCGGGGATTACAAGTGTGCGCCACCACACCCAGCCCACATTTTAACTTTTTAAGGAACCTCCACAGCATTTTCCATTATGGAAATACTAATTTCCATTCCCCGCTAACATTCTGCTAGGGTTTCTTTTTCTCCATATTTTTCCATAACTGGCTTGAAGTTATATCTCATTGTGGCTTTGACTTACCTTTTCCTGATGATTAGTGATGTTGTACATTTTTTCTCCTGGTCATTTGTATGTCTTTTGAGAATTGTCTACTAGGTGTGTGTGTGTGTGTGTGTGTGTGTGTGTGTGTGTGTGTGTGTGTGTGTGAGACACCACTCATTGTGCCTCTGAGCTTCACCCCCAGCCCTATTCGTTGAGACAAGATCTCACTAAATTGCAGAGAGCCTCCTCACTAAGTACCTGAAATATTAAAATGTGTTTGCTTTGCCTGTATTGTCCATGCTTTGGGGTTTCACCCAAGGGTTGGTCCCTGGACCAGTGTCATGGAGCTTCTCCTCCATGTTCTCCTCTCCCCTCGTGTTTTCCTCGTGGTAGAGTCATACTTTAGGTCTTACATTTAAAACTTCAATCCATCTTTAATTGGTTTTGTGTATAGAAGGAGATACTACGTCTAATTTTGTTTTTCTACATGTGGTATCCAGGTTTTCTAGCCTCTTTTACCCACCAAACAGCATGCCAATCACTGAGACATCAGAGTTTTGGAAAATAGAGAATGTATTCACACAGTGGCTAAATATGGCAGGGAAGACTCAATTCTCAAATCCTCCTCCCTGAGCAAAGGGCTGAAGGGATAGAGACGCAGAATGATTTAAGGCATTTGGAAAAGTGATTGAAGGTGAAGTAAGTCAGTGGAATGTGTATGCATAATCAAGGGCATTTGTCAAAAAAATGGTAACCTTGGGGTGATCTGGGGTCGAGTTTTTGGCACCCTGATGTACAAAGGTCACCCATTGCACCCTTGCGCAGGCCCATATAAAGGTTGATTGTTTCAACAAAAGCGACCTTCAAGTCTCTGAAAAGTAGCCTAGGCAACCATTATCATCATAACTAGGTCGGGAGTGTTTTCCACAGCAAAGCTAGTGGGAGCCTAGTAACATACTGCTCAACTCTGTGACCTCCAAAATTAGTGATTTTTTTTAAGCCAACTAAATGCAAGTAACTAAAATCAAGTGAAACTAGTAGGTTTATTCATGCCCACCCCACCCCACCCCCGGCTTTAAGACCATCCCATTATATGTTCCTTTGTGATTTTGTTTTGTTTTTTTGGGTTTTATTTTTCTTTTTGGGGGGAGGTGTGTGTGTGCTGGAGATTCAACTCAGGGGCATTCTACCTCCGATCTATACCCCAAACCTATTATTTTTTTATTTATAAACAGGATCTTTCTAAGTTGCTTACAGCCTCGCTAAATTTCTGAGGCGGCTTTGATCCTACGATCTTCCTGTCAGCCTCCCATGTTCTGGGATTATAGGCATCCGCCGCCACACCCAACTTCCGTTACATGTTTTGGGCACTTAGGTTGAACATCAGTTGACTGTAAATGTGTGGGTTTATTTCCAGGCTTTCTGTTTTAACCAGTGTATCTTTATGCCGTACCATGATGTTTGGGTCACTATAACTGGTATATTTTGAAGTCAGTGTGGTACCTTCTCCAGCTTTGTTCATTTTACTTAAGAACGTTTTCACTATATACACGTCTTTTGTGGTTCCATACAGATTTTTATAGCTTTTTTATTTCTGTGAAAAATGTAATTGGTATTTTCATAAAGATTACATCTGCTTTATAGATTGTTATATGTAATACAGACATTTTAATATTCTTCCAATCAAAGAACATAACTTTTTTACAGTTTCTTTCATCCATGTTTTATAGTTTTCAATGTAGAGATCTTTTAAATCTTTTACTAGATCAATGTATTACTAGGGATTTTTTTTTTTTTTTTTTTTTTTTGGATGGGGGAGTACTGGGGATTGAGCCTTGGAGTATTCTTCCTCTAAGCTACACCCAGCCATTTCTGCGCGTGTGTGTGTGTGTGTGTGTGTGTGTGTGTGTGTGTGTGTATGACACACCACTCATTCTACCTCTGAGCTTCACCCCCAGCCCTATTCGTTGAGACAAGATCTCACTAAGTTGCAGAGAGCCTCCTCACTAACTACCTGAAGCTGGCCTCCAACCTGAGATCTTGTCTCAGCCTCCTGAATACTGGGATTACAAGCATACACCACCACACCCAGCTTTTATATTTTATTTTGAAACAGGCTCTCGCTAGGTTGCTGAGAGTCTACTTGCTAAGGCTTTTCCTTGAACATGAGGTCCTCCTCTCTCAGCTCCCGAGTACTGGGATTACAGGCATGTACCACCTCATCCAGCTTTAAGGGTTTTCTGTATGCAGATATGTTATTCTTTACATTTACAGAAAGGAACAGTTTAATTTCTTCCTGTCCAGCTTAGATGCTTTTTTTTTCTTGCCCGTTGCTGTGGCTGTGACTTCCAGTACTTTATTGACTAGAAAACACAAAAACATGCATTCCAGAGCTTTCACTTTCACTATGGTGCCACTTTTGGGTTTGTTTTTATTTTATTTTTTATTTTTTATTTATTTTTTTTTTTTTGGGTGGTACTGGGGGTGGAATCCAGAGGCTTTCTACCTCCATGCTGTACTCCCAGACCTTTTTTATATTTTATTTGGAAACAGGGTCTCACTAAGTTGCTGAGAGCCTCACTAAGTAGCTGAGGCTGGCTTCAAACCCTTGTGATCCTCCTGTCTCAGCCTCCCAAGCGCGGGGATTACAAGCGTGCGCCACCACGCCCGGCTGTTTTTATTTTTTGTTTTTTCCCTGTGGTACTGGGGATTGAACCCAGGGGTATTCTACCTCCAGCATATACCCCCAATCATATTTTTTATTTTAACTTTTGAAACAGGATCTCACTAAGTTGCAGAGGGCCTCACTAAGTAGCTGAGGCTGACATCAAACCTGCCATCCTTCTGTCTCAGCCTCCCTAATACTGAGATTACCGTGCACCACCACATCAGACATATGTGGCTTTTACTCGGCAACCTAACAAGGTCCTTAGCAACTTAGTGAGACCCTGTTTAAAATAAAAACAAAAATAAAATGGAGCCAGGCGTGGTGGCGCATGCTTGTAATCCCTGCGCTTGGGAGACGGAGACGGAGACGAGGATCGCGCAGGTTCGGAGCCAGCCTCGCTGGCTTAAGAGACCCTGTTTCCAAATAAAAAATATAAAATAGGTCTGGGAGTATAGCCTGGAGGTAGAAGGGTTTCCAGGAACCCCAGTACCATCAAAATAAAATAAATAAATAAATAAATAAATAAATAAATAAATAAATAAATAAATTGGAGCTGGGAGTATATCTCAGAGGTAGAATGCCCACTGGGTTCAATCCCCAGTACCAAAAATAAATTAGTGAGTGAATGAACAAATGATAAATAAATAAATAAATGTGGCTTTTATTAAGTTTTTATTATGAAAGGTTGCTGAATTTTATCTTTTTTTTTTTTTTTTTTTTGGGTGGTACTGGGGGTGGAACCCAGAGGCTTTCTACCTCCGGGCTATACTCCCAGACCTATCTTCTATTTTATTGGGAAACAGGGTCTCACTTAAGTTGCTGAGAGCCTCACTAAGTAGCTGAGGCTGGCTTTGAACCCGTGCGATCCTCTCAGCCTCCCAAACTCAGGGATTACAAGCGTGCGCCACCACGCTCGGCTCAAATGTTTTTTCTTTACCTATGGCATAGATTCACAAAACTATTGGCTTATCACCACTTTCCCTTTTTTGTATGTAGTACTAGAAATTGAACCCAGGAGCTCTCTATCTCTAGGGCGCCATACCCCCAACCCTATTTTATTTTGTTATTTTGCAACAGGATCTTGCTAAGTCACCAAGGCTGGCCTTGACCCTGTAATGCTCCTGTCTCGGTCTCCCAAGTACTGAGATCACGAGTGTGTACCTCCACGCACAGTGAAATGCTTTTTATTGCTGATAAAATTTCCTCAGTTATTGGTCTGTTAGGGTTTCCTGCTTCTTCCTCATTTGGTCTTGATAGGTTGGATATATCCATTTCTTCTAGGTTATCCTGACTGTTAACATGTAACTATTTATACTATCTTATGGTCCTTTTTCTTTTGTGTTATTAGTTTAGTGTCTTTTATCTCTGGTTTTATTTATTTGAGTCTTTTCTTTTTCTTAGTTTAGCTGAATGTTGATCTTTCAAACAAACAACTCTGAAGCCAAGCACAGTGGCACATATTTATAACTAGTTACCCAGGAAGCAGAGACAGAAAAATAGAAAGTTTAGGGCCAGCCTGGGCAACTTAGTGAGATACTGTCTCAAAATGAAATATTAAGGGCTGGAATGCAGATCAGCGTCAGAAATGCCTGCCTAGCATATATTTCTTTCCTCCTACTAATTTTGATTTTGTTTTTAGTTTTCTGATTTCTTGAGGTGCGGTGTTAGATTGTTTAAGACCATTTTGGGGGGTCCTGGGGATTGTATCCAGGGTTGTTCTACCTCTAAGCTATACCCTCATCCCTTTTATTGTTAAAACAGTCTCACTAAGCTGCAGAGGCCAGCCCCAAGTCCTTCTGTCTCAGCCTCCCAAGTACTGGGATTATAGGCATGTACCACCACACCCAGCTTGAGAACATTCTTCTAAAGTCCTCCAGAAAGGACATAATGAAGCAATAGAATGTAATGAAAAAGTAGAATGTTTTACGTTGTTCTAGAATATGTTTACTGATATAAAATATGTTCTAGAATATTCTTCTAGAATTTATAGTCTAGAAGAATGAAGAATATTTTAAAGCCCTAATGTCTAATCTGTGATGCTAGCATAACATCCTAATTAATATAAGAATTAAACAGAATAAGTGACCTATCACAAATTACTGTGGTACAGGATGATCTGGTCAGGGAAGAGGAAATTTTAAGTTAAAACCCTCAGCCAGCCGGGCGTGGTGGCCCACGCTTGTAATCCCCGCGCTTGGGAGGCAGAGACAGGAGGATCGCGCAGGTTTGAAGCCAGCCACGCGCGCTGGTTTAGGAGACCCTGTTTCCAAATAAAAATGTAAAAATAGGTCTGGGAGTGTAGCCTGGAGGTAGAAGGGCTTCCAGGAACCCCAGTACCACCAAAAAAAGAAAAAAGAAAAACCCTCAGCCAGCCATGGTAGAGCATACCTGTAATCCCTGTACTTGGGAGCTGACACAGAGGATCACAGGTTTTTGTTGTTTTGTTTTGGGGTGGTTTTTTTTGTTGTTGTTGTTGTTGTTTGTTTTTTTGTGTGTATGGGGGGGGGGTCTGGAGATGGAACACAGGGGCATTCGATCTCTGAGCTACATCCCCTGCCCTATTTTTTATTCTTTATTTTGAAACAGGGTCTCACTAAATTGCGAAGGGCCTCACTAAGTAGCTGAGGCTGTCTACAAACCGCGATCCTCCGGTGGTCAGCCTCCCAGACTCTGGGATTACAAGCATGAGCCGCTATGCCCGGCTAGGATCACAGGTTTAAGGATAGTCTCAGCAACCCAACAAGACTGTCTCAAAAAAAAAAAAAAAAAAAAAAGTTTAAAAAAGGTACTGAAGTATAGCTCAAAAAGTAGAATGTCCCTGGGTTCTATCCCCCCCTGACCCCCCCCCCAAAAAAAAACACTCTCATTTCGTTGCATACACTTTCTTTTTTTTTTGCAGAACTGGGGATGGAACCCAGGGATATTCTGCCTTGGAGCTACACCCCCAGCTCTATGTTTTTTTTCTTTATTTTGAAACAGGTTCTCACTAAGTTGCAGTGGGCCTCACTAAGTAGCTGAGGCTGGCTATGATCCTTCTTATCTCAACCTCTCAAGTACTGAGATTACAAGCATGTACCACCGCTCCCAGCTCATCGCATACAAAATTAATTCATATTAGGGTCAATAATTAAGTCTTAAGTTAGAATATGAGAAAACTATAAAAAATACTGATGGTATTTGATTATAAAAAATGTTCAGTCTTCACTATTACTCACACATATACCAAAGAAAGCAAACTAAAACAGTAAGCTACCAGCCAGGCACAGTGGTTGCATCTATGATCCTAGTACTCAGGAGACTGACTGGAGGATTATAGATTTGAGGCCAGCCTTGGCACTTTATTGAGATGCTCTTTCAAAATAAAAAGGTTTGGAAGTATAGCTCAGAGGTCAAGTCCCCTGGATTCAGTTCCCAGTACCACCAAAACAGAAAAGGAAGTTATCATTTTTCTTGTTAAAGCCAGTAATCTTGCGAGGCACGGTGGCACACCCCTATAATCCCAGTATTTGGGAGCCTGAGACAGGAGGATCTCTGGTTTGAAGCCAGCCTCAGTAATTTAGTTAGGCCCTACTTCGAAATCAAAAGGGTTGGTGGTGAAGATCCAGGGTGGAATGCCTCTAGTTCAATACCCAGCACTAAAAAAGAAAGAAAAGACTAAAAGGAAACAACAATCATAGTTCTGATAGTGTATTGAGCTTTTTTCTCTATTTTCTATACACTACATATTGTAAAAATAAATACAAATTTAACAATCTAAAAAGGCCTTAAGGTTGCAGCTCAGAGGTAGAGTGCCCACAGTATCAATCCATAGTATCACAAAAATAATCATCTTAACTAATGCATTAATTAGGTGTTAGTATATTTAGCAAGAGTAATATTAAAGAGCCAGGCGTGGTGGCTCACGCTTGTAATTCCCGCGCTTGGGAGGCTGAGACAGGAGCATCGCACAGGTTCATAGCCAGCCTCAGCTACTCAGTGAGACCCTGTTTCGAAATAAAAAAAAAATAAAAAATAGGTCTGGGAGTGTAGCCTGGAGGTAGAAAGCTCCTGGGTTCCACTCCCAGCACCACACACATTAAAAAAAAAAAAAAGACTAATATTAGAGAAACAAGTTTTGGTTTTGTTTAAAACCTGAGACTCAAACTCAACTCTGCCTTTGACCTGGAAAAATACTTGAGAGCTCTAGTTAGATAATACGCGTGCCCTGCTCTTCATTCCATGCCTAACATTTAAATCCTGAAAAAAGGCTTGGTGACAGAGGTGTTAACATTTGCTCTCTCTCTCAGGTGCTAAGCCCTGTGCCAGCTGCTTTCCTCTGAATTTGCTTTGTTTTGCTTTTGAGGTGCTGAACCCAGGGCCTTGGGCATGCAGAGGCCCTGGGTTCGGCTCAGTAAACCGGATTTTGAGCTACACCCCTCAGCCCCTGCATTAGCTTGTGTTCCCACTACCACCTTAAGAGTGAAGGGACTTGACTCATATTCTCCTAGCATTAATGAGGAAATAGCAGAGCCACCAGATGGAGTTAGTTGTGGCAGCGCCCCACTTCCAGGGCCATACGGGCCACTAAGGTAAATCAAGATACTCAGGGTGACAGGGCTATTAAATAAGAGGTGGCCTCCCCGAGCCCCTATGCTGCACTGCTGGCATCCTTGAGCTATAGGTACTGGCAAGTTGATGATTTCCTTTTTTTCCTGGTACTGGGGATGGAACCCAGGGGCATTCTGCCTTCAAGCTACACCCCTGATCCTATTTTTTAGTCTTTTTATTTTTTTGAAACAGTCTCACCGAGTTGCCAAGGGCCTCGCTAAGTAGCTGAGGCTGTCCGCACCGTGTTCCTCCAGTCTCCACCTCCCGAATGCTGGGGTTACGAGCCTGCGCCACCACGCCTGGCCCGCTGATCTCCTTTTGTCCTGGGGACAATGGAAGTGGGTAGAAGAAAGAGGGAAGAAACATTTCCTTAAGGGTTCTATTATGCCTGCTTATTACATTTAATTAATTAAGACCCTTTTTTGGGGGGTGGCAATGGGCCTTGAACACAGGAGAGCACTCTACCACTAAGATATACTCTTAATCATTCTTAGGTTTTTTTTCTGTGTATGTGTCGTACTGGGGGTGGAACCCAGAGGCTTTCTACCTCCAGGCTATACTCCCAGACCTTTTTTATATTTTATTTGGAAACAGGGTCTCACTAAGTTGCTGAGAGCCTCACTAAGTAGCTGAGACTGGCTTTGAACTTGTGTGATCCTCCTGTCTCAGCCTCCCCAGCGCGGGGATTACAAGCGTGCGCCACCACGCCTGCTTTTTTTTTTTTTTTTTTTTTTTTTTTTGAGAAAAGGTCTTGCTAAGTTGCCCAGGCTAGCCACAAACTTGTGATCTTTTTGTCTCAGCTTCCCAGGTACTGAGATTACAAGCATGTGTCACCACATCTGGCTTTTACTTTATATTTGAAACAGGTTCTCAGTAACTTGCTGAGGCTGGCCTCAAACCTGCAATCCTCCTGTCTCAGCCTCCCAGGTACTAGGATTACAGTGTATACCACCCTGCCCAGCTTCTTTAGCATATTTAAATAGTTAGCATCACTACTCTTGTGCTCTGGGGCTATTACTAAGCAAAATAAAGGGGTTTTTGTGGGGGTTGTGTTTTTTGTTGTTATTTTTTTTTTTTGCAGTATCAATGATAGAACCTAGGGCCATTCTACCTCTGAGCTACACCCCCAGCCCTATTATAATTTTTTTTTACACTACTGGAGATTGAACCCAGAGGGATTCTACCTCCAAGATACCCCAGCCCTATTTTTTATTTTTATTTATTTATTTATTTATTTACTTACTTACTTACTTACGGTTCTGGGGATAGAACCCAGGGGCATTCAACCTCTGAGCTGCACCCCTGCCCTATTTTTTATTCTTTATTTTGAAACTGGGTCTCACTGAGTTGCAGAGGGCCTCACTAAGTAGCTGAGGCTGTCCACGAACTGCAATCCTCCGGTCTTAGCCTCTCAAATGCTGGGATTACAAGCGTGCGCCACCACTCCCGGCTCCTATTTTTTATTGAAACAGGGTCTCACTAGGTTGTGGAGGCCTCACTAAGTAGCTGAGGCTCGCCATGAACCTGTGGTCCTCCTGTCTCAGGCTCCCAAGTATTGGGATCACAAGTGTGTGCCAACACTCCCAGCTTGAATCTTCATATATTATTAAACACTAGAGGTATTTCTAAATTTCACTTACATTCCTAGAATTTAAATAGTAAAGTTTGATCCTGGTGTAGTGACCATGCCTGTAATCACAGTACTTGGGAGGCTGAGAGAAGAGTGATAGTTCAAAACCAGCCTCAGCAACTTAAAATGAAAAGGGGGGCGGCCTTAGAGGTTGCATGTTCCTGAGTTCAGTACCTAGTTCCTAAATAAATAAATGAATAAAGTTTGTATATTTTGATGTATGAGTATTAATATTACCATCTTGTGGAACTCTAGTTCACTAAAGCCTTTTTGTTTTTCAAGATGAAAAGAGGCTTGATTAGTACTCCTCCATCAGATATGCTTCCTACGACAGAAGGTGGGAAGTCAAATGCCTGGTTACGACAGAAAAATGCGGGGATATATGTTCGTCCTCGTCTATTCTCTCCCTATGTGGAAGAAGCAAAGGTAACTTGAAGAGCTTGGACAGTGTTATTATAAACCATAGGCACAGTTAGCCTAAATGTCTGGTAACAGGGAAATGAAAGTCAACTCTAGTTGGACTACTCAACAGAATAGTTTTCTGAAATGTCTAATTATCAGAGATCATATTAAAATGTATATTATATTTTATTTGCCTTTTAAATTCTTAATTGCTTTGCAAGTTATTTACTGAAATAGATGAGAAAAATATTCTGAAAAAAGGTTATATGCATTTTATCTCTCTTTATAAACTAAAGTGCATGGTCTCTTATAGCTCCATAATAACTGACTGTTGGAAGTCGCATCCAGTTTTAGGATAAGTATACCAACTAAGAGTTCCAAGTGAATAGTCAGCATTATGTATATAGTAACAAAAGATACTCTCCAAGGAAATACCATAACATGAAAATGAAACCCTGTCGCTTTTATTAGATGTATTTATACATAAGATGTTTGGAGTGACATTTTGGCAAACTGTCTGAAAGTCAGACTTCAAAGAGACTTTTTTTAATGGTGCGCAGTACTGGGGCTGGAACCCAGGGGCACTGCCTCCAAGCTACACCCCTGCCCTATGTTTTATTCTTTATTTTGAAGCAGGGTCTCACTAAGTACAGGGTGCCTCACTAAGTACCTGAGTACAGTAAACCTGTGATCCCCTTGTCTCAGCCTACCAAGTACTAGGGTTACAAGCCTGCACCGACATGCCAGCTCCTGAAGTAAATTTTAACAGACAAAACAGTGTGTTTGGGCACAGAATTAAGTTGCTTTAAAATTTTTTCTGATTTTTGTTTCTGTAGTTGCTAATTTTTGGTGGTACTGGGGTTCCTGGAAACCTCCGGGCTACACTCCCAGACCTATTTTTATATTTTTATTTGAAAACAGGGTCTTTAAGCCAGCATGGCTGGCTTCGAACCTGTGCGGTCCTCCTGTCTCTGCCTCCCAAGCGCAGGGATTACAGGCGTGCACCACCACGCCCGGCTATAGTTGCTAATTTTAAGATGTGAAAAGATTTTTGAGGAGTTTCTCTTACTGACTAGGTTGATAATGTACTTCTTATTGGATTGTTGACATTCTAAATTAGTTTGAAAACAGGAAAAAACAGAAAGGTTAGGTCTGGTCTTTCTGAAGTAAGTGCAGTGCTTGATGTTGCCGCGCAGCTTAGCTTGGGCCTTCACAAGCCTCCTCTGGTGATAAACCACATGGGCTCCACCTTCCCTGCCCCAGGACGGGGCCGCCGGCCTCAGGTAGGGCTCACGCCTACTGAGATGCTCTCCCCGGGAAACGTGGAGAATGTCTATATGTTGGCTCACTTCCACTGTAGTTTGGTGAGAAAGATGCATCTGAAACTGATTTAACAAAATTGAGTGTCTTTATAGGTCTATTAAATATAGTATCAATCTTTAATATGTTATATTTTGAGCATTTTTGTTGAATGTGATAGCACATGTATATATTGTTTTCGTTATAATTTTATGTGTAACTTATTTCTGATTAACTTTATATCCTTCTTTTAAATTTTTTTTTTTTTTTTTTTTTTATTGTTGCAGGGCTGAGGATGGATTCTACCTCCAGGCTACACTCCCAGCCCTATTTTTTATTCTTTATTTTGAAACAAGGCCTCACTAAGTAGTTAAGGCTGTCCTCGAACTGCGATCCTCCAGTCTCAGCCTCCCAAATGCTGGGATTACAAACGTGCACCATCACGTCCAGCTCCTTTTAAATTTCAAATACTTATCATTAGAAGCAAACTTTTTAGAAGATGATTGTTTTCAAAGATGTTCTAAAAAGATTCTTTAAAAATTAATCAAAATAGAGCCAGGCGTGGTGGCGCACGCTTGTAATCCCAGCGCTTGGGAGGCTGAGACAGGAGGATCGCACAGGTTCAAAGCCAGCCTCAGCTACTTAGTGAGGCTCTCAGCAACTTAGTGAGACCCTGTTTCCAAATAAAGTATAAAATAGGGCTGGGGGTGTAGCCTGGAAGTACAAAGACCCTGGGTTCCACCCCCAGTACAAAAACTAAAAAAATAAAAATTAATCAAAATAGGTAGGGGTACTTCTTTCACTACTAATTTAAACTTCATAAATGAGAAACAGTAAGTGAATTCCCTTTTATATAAAGAATATAATAATGCTCCTGATGTAATTTAACACAAATGATGGATTATCTGATTCTAATCTAGTCAGTGCTGGATGAGATGATGGTGGAACAAACAGACCTAGTGCGTCTGCGAATGGTCAGAATGTCCAACGTGCCAGACACGCTGTACATGGTGAGCAGCGCTGTGCCGCAGTGCTGCCACGTGATCAGCCACCAGCAGATGAGCAGCAGCCAGGCGAGTCCTCCCTCAGTCGTAGCTAATGAGATCCCAGGTAAGGCAGTGCCGTTCATGAGGCGTTTACATCTAAATGAACAATCGTGTGGGTTTTTATTGCTGGTGTTTAAACCCTATATGTAGGCTACTTCTCTCAACATTTCAGTACTCTTTATATATTGTTCTCCTTGAATATATACTTGGAAGCTTTTTCTTCTGTATTTTACATGTGTGCAATTAAATAATTATTAATAAGTTCCTCGTTTTAGCTCAGGGCTTATCAACCATCGCCTTCTAGTTAGGGCTGTTCTGTGTTGTGGGGAGCTGTCCTGGGTGTACTGTAGGTGTCATCAACCCCTGGCCTGTCATACCCCATGTCAAAATAAAGAATAAAAAAAAATAGGGCAGGGGTATAGCTCGGAGGTCGAATACCCCTGGTTTCTATCCCCAGACCTGTAAAATAAATAAATAAATAATAAATAAATAAATAATAGGGCTGGGGGTGTAGCTTGGAGGTCAAATGCCCCTGGGTTCCATCCCCAGTACCGCAAAAAAGAAAAGAAAAAAAACTTCACTTAGAAAAGTAAGTGGCTGCCCAGTTTAGCCAGTCTGCCCTCCCTGCTTTCCAGAGCATCAGCATGTCCTCACCACATCACCGCTCTGAGCCTGTCACCCCTGCATGGTGACAGCAGCTCGTGCTGTCTCTCCCTGTGTACTGTGTGTGCTGTGTGCGTGTAGAAAGCCTTTGCCCCACTTTCTACTTTCTTTCTGTCTTTTTTTTTTTTTTTTTTTTGCGGGTCTGGGGATAGAACCCAGGGGCATTCGACCTCCGAGTGATACCCCTGCCCTATTTTTTATTCTTTATTTTGAAACAAGGTCTCACTAAGTTGTGGAGGGCCTCACTGAGTAGCTGAGACTGTCCATGAACCACGATCCTTCCATCTCAGCCTCCCAAACTCTGGGGTTACAAGCGTGCGCCACCACACCCAGCGTCCCACTTTCTTACCCTCCTGCTTCCCTCCTTGATTCTGCTCAGGGTTATCGAGGAAACCTTTCCTGCCTGCTCTTAGTCGGGGTGAAGTGCCCCTCCACCTGGTGTCGGTGGTTTTTGCTTATTTCTCCCTGTGAGTTTTTCTGACCCTCTTCTGTACTTGCTCATTTAATTCATATCAAAACCAGAGTTTGCTGGGTGTGGCGGTGCACGCTTGGAATCCCAGCATTCGGGAGGCAGATCCCGGAGGATTGTGGTTCGCGGACAGCCTCAGCTACTTAGCGGGGCCCTTCACAACTCAGTGAGACCCTGTTTCCAAAAAATGAAAGGACTAAAAACTAGGGCTGAGTTGTAGCACGGAGGTAGAATGCCCCTGAGTTCATCCCAGTACTGCAAAAATAAAAAACCAGAGCTTTTGGAGGTAGGAAACTAATCTTTTGCTCTGTGCATCTCAATACCCAATGTCCAATTCCTGGTAAGTAGTCAGCATTCAAACAATTATTTAAATAAAAGAATGAATTTTATTTTTAATTTTTATTGCTCTGCATAGAACACAGGGCCTTGCACACTAGGCAAGTGCTCTACCACTGAGCTACATCTGTAGCCATAAGAATTAATACATCTTTTAAAAATATATATGAAATATCCTGAAATACAGAAGCGAATGCATACTGGTAAAAATCATATTTGAGCTATGGACTAAAATAATACAGTTCAGAAGCTGTTTGGTATGACCAAGAGCCTTTTGGGCACAATGAAATTTTAAAACCTTGAAAAGCAATTAGAGGCTTATAAATTAATATGTTGCCAGGAAATTAAATTACTATCTAAAAAATTTATGAGAAGATTGTGATACAAAACCCATGCATTTTCCTTGTGCTCACTGGGTGGTCTTTGATGTGGCTCCGTTTGCCAACGTGCTGTCTCCCTCCAGTTCCCCGTCTCCTCACTATGAAAGACATGGTCAGACGCCTGCAGGAGCTGCGCCACACGGAGCAGGTGCAGAGGGCCTATGCGCTCAACTGCGGGGAGGGCGCCACCGTCAGCTACGAGATTCAGATCCGAGTACTGCGGGAGTTTGGTCTTGCGGATGCTGCTGCGGAGCTCTTGCAGGTAGGATCTGCCACTCAACTGTTGAAAGGTGGGCATCTCACTCATTGGGAAGGCAGCCCAGCGAACCCTTGGCCTTTTCTTCACACGTGCTCTCTCCTGGCCTTTGGTGTCTGTGACACCCGCGAGGGAGAGCGTGGCGGACTGACCTGAGTACAGAGCTGGCCCTGTTGCTGGCCAGAATCAGGTTACTTAACTGCTCCCCATCTGTTTCCTTCCCGTAAAACGGATTGTTACGTGAACAACAGCTAAGTATCGGTATTCAACAAGCATCCAGTGATGCCTCCTCAGAGTTCTGTCCCGACAGAGGTGGCACAGGAGTAACTGCTCACCCCCATGGCTTCTCACTGGTCAGGTGTCCAGGTTTCAGGGTCAGCAGCGACCACGCGTCCAGGTCTTTGGCTGCCCCCTCGCTTCCTCTCCTTTCCCTCACAAGGAATCTTTTACACAAGGGCTCAAACCCAAGTGTGAGAATCATTAAATGACTGCTTTTGTTTCACCTGGCAGCAAACAGACTCATTTCTAAGAATTACTTGGTACAGGAGCAATAGCCTTGATTTTGTAGTTAAATAAAATTTGAAAATTATCTGATCATAGCCACCAAATCTTAAATAAGGTTAATCTCATTTAAATCTTAAATAAGATTTCATTGTGGCATACTTTCTTGCTACTGACTCTAGCTTTGTCAGCCTTGACCCTTCCAAAGGGTGAATGTGGCATTGTCTTTGGTAAGATAGCAGCCCATTTTTAGGTTCTTAATCTTTTGTTGTTGTTGTTGTTGCTGATTTCTATCCCCTTTGCCATTCTAAATTGCATCTTAATTTGATACCTTAAATTGTATAAGTCAATATTCTTGTATAATTATCAAAGTCTTAAACCAGCTTAGTCATGTATAATGTTTAAGTAATAGCATTTTGTAGTTAATTCAGATGGAACATACACCAATGTCTATCAGAAAGTTTCGAGGGACATCCTCAGTTGTATGCTTTTTCTTATTTTGAATTAACATAAATCTTATTTTCTTAGCAAAAAGCATATTTGAAGCCAGGCACAGTGGCACTCACCTATAATCTCAGTACTTAGGCGGCTGAGACAGGAGAATTGAGAGTTCAAGGAAAGCCTCAGCGACTTAGTGAGACCCTGTTTCCAAATTAAAAATAAAATGGTACTTGGGGTATAGCTGAGAGAATGCCCCTGGGTTGAATCATCAGTACTGTACCCAAAAAGTATTTTTTTGTGTGTTGTGGGGATTGAACCCAGAGACATTCTACCTTCAAGCTACACCCCCAGCCCAATTTTATTTCTTATTTGGAAACAGGGTCTTGCTAGGTTGATGAGAGTCTCACTAAGTTGCTGAGGCTGTCCTTGAACTTGCAATTTTCCTGTCTCAACCTCCTGAGTTACAGGACTTACAGGCATGCGCCACCACACCCATCTCAAAAAAAATAATTTTTAATTAGATATTTTTAATTGCTTTTTGCTTTATCACACAGTCCTGTAAGAGAAGACTGGCCTGCTTGCTAGAATATTCAACTAAGTAGCTGTCCTCAGTAGCAGTGTCTTATACTCCTAGGCTGCACTCTGTCCCTTTGTGCTATTATTAAGTTAATATTTCTCGAGCTTTTGGCCTAGGAAACTACACTATACTGATTATTCCTCCTGAATATGGATTCCTCAGGTGCCTCACTTGACTCCCTCAGCCTGACCATTCCATCTATGAAATCTTCTAGCAAATATTCTAACTCTTTTTATTTGTTTTATCTTAGAATCCTCACAAGTTCTTTCCTGATGAACGTTTTGGGGATGAAAGTCCACTCTTGACGATGAGACAGCCTGGGAGATGTCGCGTTAACAGCACCCCAACCACAGAAACCATGTTTACAGACCTGGACTCTTTTGTGGCCTTCCATCCACCTTTGCCCCCTCCACCCCCTCCATACCACCCCCCTGCCACCCCGATCCATAACCAACTCAAAGCAGGCTGGAAACAAAGGCCTCCCAGTCAGCAGCCTTCACGTTCGTTTTCATACCCCTGTAACCATTCACTGTTTCACTCCAGAACAGCTCCTAAAGCTGTCCCTCCCCCAGTCTATTTGCCAGGTATTAAAGCAGCACCACCCGACTGTACCAACCCTGCAGGACTGGGGAGACAGACGGTTGCTGCTGCTGCATCTGCTGCTGCTGCTGCTGCTGCTGCTGCTGCTGCTGCTGCTGCTGCTGCTGCAGCCTCGGCCTCAGCAACAGTAACATCTGAGAAGCAAGGGGTAAGTTGGCACTTAAGTACTTTCCCCAGATAGAAAGTTTATGGGACATTAGGAGCTACGTCCTTAACCCCAAGAGCTTAACTGCAACTCAGCAATACCCAGAAGAATTACTGGCAGGCTGAAAGCATGCATTTGAGGGGTATGGAAAAGAGATGTTGGTAGTGTTCGATAAACTAATATTCACTTGGCCTGGCCCTCAGTTCTACTATATATCTATATATCTATCTATATAGATAAAAAATAGATATGGATATAGATAGATACAGGGTTTTTTTGTTTGTTTGTTTTTGTTTTGGGTGGTACTGGGCGTGGAACCCAGGGGCTTTCTACCTCCGGGCTATCCTCCAAGATCTATTTTATACTTTATTTGGAAACAGGGTCTCACTAAGGTGCTGAGAGCCTCACTAAGTAGCTGAGGCTGGCTTCCAACCTGTGCGATCCTCCTGTCTCAGCCTCCCAAGCGCAGGGATTACAAGAATGCGCCACCACACCCAGCATATTGTATTGTATTTTAAATATAACTCTCTTTAAAGGAAATTTATTAGTAGGTTTATTGAAGTCTTAACTGTAATAAAAAATTGATAATAACTTAAGTGTCTGATAGTAAGAGAAAGGTTAAATAAGTCAGATTTATCAGTACAGTGGAATGTTACACCATAATTTCAAATGATGATTTAAAAAAATGTAGTGATAGAAATATATGCACACTGAACTTTGTGATAATTAATGCATACACAAAGAAAAAGTGAGAAAACTACTTCATTATACTAACAGTGGTTCTCTCTTTGGGGAAGGTTAGGATTTTTTTCTGCATTTGTAATTTTCTGTATTTTAATAATTCTTAAATATGAACATGAATTACTTTTATAATGAGGAAACAAAATTAGTGGCCATTTTTACCCAGAGAAATTGGTGGGCCCTTTTGTAATTGTCCTTCGCTGTTTCTGTCTCAGAGTACACAACCTGCGCTGAATGATACGATGCCAGATATCGCCATTGGAGTATCTACACTGTCGCTCAAGGACAGGAGGCTTCCAGAGCTTGCTGTAGACACAGAAGTAAGCCAGCCAGTCTGCGAGGCAGGCCCGGGGCCTCCCCAGCATCTCTCGTGTGCTCCACAGAGGCAGACACATACTTCTCGGAAAAAACACACACTAGAGCAAAAAACAGATGCTAGGGAAGCTCAGCAGGAATACCCAGACTTCTGTGACTTCTCACACGCTGCTGGCAGACCTGCTGCTCCTGCTGCTGGCAGGCACACCCCTTCCCCTTCGCAAGGCGGGTATTTTGCTCCCGATCTGTATAGCCACAAGAAGGCATCACCGAGTGGCTTAAAGTCAGCCTACCCAGCAAGTCAGACCTCCCCTAAACACCAGGAAGAGGCTAGGAGAGAATACCCACTGTCCCCTGATGGGCATCCACACAGGCAGAAGAGTGAGCCAGCGCGCCTGGATGTCGTGGAGCAGCCGTCCCAGCGGTCAGACTTTCCTTTGGCAGCCCCAGAAAATGCTGGCGATGGTCTAGCCCACGTCAGAGGACGGACTACAGTAGAGACCGACTTGACCTTTGGGCTGACTTCTAACAGACCTGCACATTCTGCGTGTAGCTCTGAAGGTCCAGAAGAGCGAACCCGGAGAAGGCTGGCAGACAGTGAGCCCCTGGGCCACGGAGCTCAGAGGAGCACGGATCTGGAAAGGGACGATTCCATCAGCAGAGGAAGGAGGTCACCCAGCAAACCAGACTTCCTCTACAAAAAGTCTGCCCTCTGAGAGCAGCCTCACGTCGCCTGTGCCTGAGATGTGAAACGTCCCATTTCAAGATGGAGCCCAACAACTCACTGACCAGTTTATTGATGCCAGCTTAGTTTCACATCATTTTATTTTGGTTTTCGTATGTGTACGTGTTTGTTACATGTGGCATTCTCAGAGGGTTATTTTGAACGCGGCATCTGTCTCTTTTGTGTTCGCGCAGTTGTATGGGGAGCACCTTGGAGCGCGAGCGAGCTGGCACTTCTTTTCTCTATATACAAATGGTGGATTTTTTTGCACTTGTACATTTATTTTATCTGTATTGATTTTATATCAGTATGTAAAATTTTATTGCCACATTTAAAGGACTGTATTTTCATACTTTTTTGCATTTTTACCTTTCATCTACCAATTTTCATGTGCATTGGATTGCACACTAAGATGTATTTTCTTATGAAATAGTTCTGTGTTTATTTTTTAATTACAGAAATTCCAAAGAACAGCACATCAAAATGCTCCTGTTTTCAGCAGTTGTTTTAATTCAGAAATCTTCCCACTCAGTCTCCATAGATGTAATGTCATTTTTTTAATAAGTCTAGGGAGCTGGTCTTCATCCCTCCCACCCCCCCGTGGAAGTCCAGTCAGAGTCCTGAAGTTTGGGGGTTCAGTAAAGAACAGGAAAGAGAAAAGCCTTTGGTGCCCCGGCTAACACTGTTCCTTTATTCAAAGAGTGGAAGCCGTAAGGACCCTGCGTACCCTAGTGGCACTGAGCAGCACTCAGCGGGTGCGAGGAGCCGGGCTCCCCTGGTGCGGGAAGCAGTGGCGAGGGCCGGGGCTGGGGAGGGCAGGCCGAGTGCGCCCCCCGAGCGGGTGGGGGCTGCCTCTGCCTTCAGTTGTCTTACTTTCTATGGGAAACAAAACAAATACAAAAGGGCTCAATCTTAAGGGTGTTCTTTGATGTTTGTATGCATATGTTTTTCTTTTAAGTGTTTTTCAGAGTGTGTCTGAAACTGTGTGTCCTATAAAAACTTAAATGCATAGTGCTTTGTCACCAAAAAAAAGAAAAAATTGTTCATCAGTTGAACACTACATGTCCTACTTGAACTCCACCGGAGGCGCGGTTTGGCGTCACTGAACCGCTGAGCGCGGGGTCTCTGGTCCTCTCCCTTGGACGGGCAGTGTGTGAGCTAAAGACTGTTTTTTTCTTACTCTCCTATGTAAATATATTAATATTTGAGTTTTTAAATCACTTCAACATTACTGAGCATACACTTTGTATTTTTGCAAACGCACACAGCCGTAGCACTTAGAGGAAAAGAGACTTCCTAGAAATTTCCTCATAGGAAGGATATTTGGGAACCTCTCTTCTTTGTATGTATGTATGTATATATAAAATTATGAATCACTCACACTCACTCTGAAACTATGCAGGGCTAGGGAGCCTTTACAAGCTACCATGTAAACGAATTACGTGCACTTTGAAGTAAATAGGTTTCTATTGGGTATCAACAACTCTGATTTCTCCCAAAACTGTAGTTTTTCTTATGATCTTTTCCTACTTTTCCCTGTGGATATACACTCAGGAATAATCTGGCATTTAAAAAACAATCCTAACAGTAGATAATCTCAAAGCTGGAAAACACGTAAGCTGTCTTTATACACCGGCAAACTGCCACCGCTTGCTCGCTGCCCGGCTGGGGGCTGCTGCTCGCGCACTCCTGGGCCTTGGTGATGGTGCGTCCTGCGCGCCAGCCTTCCAGAGGTCGCGCTCATCTGCTGTTAAGGTCGGCTCGGCTCGCATCGCCCGTAAGGCTCCTTTTTTAAAGATAGAAAAACATAGGACTCCTCGTGTTTAAGTCTTATAATAGGTGATGGTGTCTTTCGAAGCCAAATTTCAGTCTGTCTTCAGAAACAAGTTAATTCCATCATATTTCTTCCTAACGTGTTTGCCGTACACATGTTGACATGAATTGTCTTGATGTGGTTGGGATTTCTGTTCTGAATCAGGCCGGCCATGCTGATGCTGCAGATGAGGACGAGAGCAGACCTGATCTGAGTGGGAGAGGGGACCTTTGTCTCTAAACTGTTTTCTTTTCCCACGTGCTCGGCCAGGGCTGTTGATTTTTCTGAAAATTCTTTGAATATTCTTTAAAATCTCTAAAATACCATTACTGAAAATCAGAGGCCACTGTTTGTCGTATCACTCGCTCTGTGAGGCTCACTTTTAATAATTTACTTTCCCTGGCTAAACTGTGTACAGAGGGAATCTTACTTTAGTCTGTGGGGTTGGGGACCGAAGTCACTTGCAGAAGATGAACGTGGATTTTGTGTGCGTTGGGCAGGGTGCGTTGTTGGACTTGTATCTCGTGAAGTGTGGTTAATAGGGTAGGTTGAATAGCTACGTGCCTCTGGCTTTTGAACCCATCTGTTAAATCGTTTTTAATGCTGTATGAAGATAAATGTGAAGTCCGAGTAAGGTTGCTCTCAGAAAAAAAAAATTATTTATGTATAAATTTAGTACACAGGAACTGGCATTTTACCTAGTACAAATGTCTAATGAGAACCAAATCACCAAATACCTGCTAGGCCTGGGACAATCAGGCCGTCTAGACAATCACCGCGTCCAGTGCCCACTGTGTGTCAAGCTTATTAGCAAATTACCGTGCGTATGCTTGCATAAAAGAAGAGTCGGGTTTCTTAAAGAGGCTGTTGGTCCTTTTCTTTTACACAATTGTTTTAATTTTGTGATTTTGAAAAATAAATTCAAAGTCACTTGTGGCTCCTAAAGGGGGGGGGGGACAGCAGCATGAAAGGCAGAAATTGTGCAAAATGCAGATTTCCGTGTCCCCATCCATTCTCACGTCTCCGCTGGCTTGAGTCCTAGGCGCATGTCCCCAGACCTGAGCTGGCCCGGCGTTTCCATGACCCGTCAGGCTGAGAGACTCTTGAGTGAGTTCTTGACATACGCCTTTTTGGAGAACTCTACAGATTTACCTAATTCCTGGCTCTGCTTCCTCAGAGGCTTGGGTTTTTATACACTTTTCCTTCTTTCTTGGGCTTTCTTTGGGTCCGTTGCTCAAGTTCTAGCAGTGAGCACAATCCTGGCCATTTGAAGGAAGTTGCTGCCGCAGGATGTCAGGGGGACGAGCCGGCGCCGGCCTCAGGCCGCGTTCTCTGTGGAGTTGAAGGATCAGCACTCTAGTAACCGCCCGGCAAGGTTCATATTTTCACAGTGCTCATCTGCCTGTTAGGGGAAATGAGACACTTGTGAGGTAGTTGCTTTGCCGTCCTTAGGCATTCCTGTGTTTACCTTTCCACTAAATTCAAAGGGAAACGCTCTGACCTGGCGCTCTGCGGTCGCTCCCCCAGCTGCAGTGAGGGTGCTCTCCCGCGTCTGCAGTGGTCCACTCGTCTACTACACAGTTTCCTTTCAAACCTCATACAGATAATCTTCCTAAAGGAGTTGCCTGTGCACCAGGAGAAGGCACTTACTGTTTCCATCAACACTGTATGCAGTGTCTTGCGGAATGTTTTCTCTTTGTCCTATCGATTGCAATAGCTCTCTGCTACTCATTGTCTGGGCAAGTCTTGATCTTTTTTTCCTCTAGAAAACCCTCAGACTGTGTATCAATCTTTTCTATTCTGAATATTATAATGCTGTGGCCATGTCTGTAGAAGATTACCTGCAAGTGTGTGTCTTGAGAAACAAGCTCTTGTGTTTGTGTGTTCTGTCTGAAGTCACACGAGCGCTGGGAGCTCCGGGCGCGCGGCTCGTGGCCGGCCTGGGTCCGGGGCGGACTGTGCGGCGCCCCGCTCTTCGGCTGGGGTCCACTTGCTCTGTGCACTCCACATCTGTACCGTGGGGTGTGAGACCTTCTACACCACTGCGTTTCTTGTGGTTGTGCTGTTACTGGTATAAAGTCAAGTGCCTTCAACGCTAAAGGCTCAGAAATTTTTCTTAAACTGATTTCATGTCCTATGCAAGTGTTTTCTACAACCTGCATAACCGTACTTTGTAAAACTTGTTTACGCTTCAATTGTACATATTGTTTTTTAAAGAAATATATAGTATTTTTATTTAGGTACCTCCAGACTTGAATCTGTCTGTGTGAAGCGTTGTAAAACGATCCGTCCCTCTTTTGAGTACCATTACACTTGTACAGAGGTTTTCACTGGTTCTATTTTTCTACTGTTACTGATAAGCATGTAACACTGACTTTATCCTGCATATAGTTGGCATTTCAAATAAATGGCTTGTATAGAAGCTCCCGTGTTGGATGGTCTGTTTTGGCCGTGTGGTGTGCAGTCTTCGTCTGCAGACACGCCCATACCCCTCAAGGGAGAACTGATTTCCTCTCTGCTTCTAGGAGTTCAGTTATTCAGAGGTATTTGGTTTTTATTTTTATGGTTTTCCTGGAAATCACACGTTTAATTGTGAATCATCAAGTTCACTTTCTATTTCACTGGGACACTTACGAGAGATTTCATTTAACAAATTTGAGCAAAAAGTTACTTGGGCAGCTGTCTGCAGAGGAGGTTCAGCATTCCACCCCGTCACTGGGCACCTGGAGTGTGTGGTTGTCGGTCAGTGAGACCGAAGTGGGTCCCACCGTTGGGGGCCTCCAGGCATCAGAGACCTGCTTAGAACCCCGCCACTTCCCTCTTTCAAATTCAAGCTCATTAATAACTTTCAGTATAAACAAGACAGGGAGCTATGATCTAGAGCCTAGGGTTCTGGGAGGGAAAAGTAAGCATGCATGGGGCGGGTGGTCCACGCTTGTAATCCCAGTGCTTGAGAGGCTGAGACAGGAGGATCGAAGGTTCAAGGCCAGCCTCAGCAAGTAACTCTCATCAACCTACTGAGACTCTGTTTCAAAATTTAAAAAAAGAAAAAGGTGTGAGGGTGTAGCTCAGAGGTAGAATGCCCCTGGGTTCGATCCCCAGTACCACACCAGAAAAAAGGGGGTCTGGAGGTATACCTTAGAGGTAGACTTCTCCTGTGTTCAGTCATCAGTACCACCTCCCCCTCCCAAAAAGAAAAAAACATACAAAATGAGAAGGAATCCCATTTTTAAAAGTTGCTAAAAGATAGGAATGGTGCTACACACCTGTAATCCCAACTACTCAGGAGGCTAAGGTAGGAAAATCACAGGTCCCAAATCCCCTGGGCAACTTACTTTGTTTAAAAAAAAAAAAAAGAAAAGGCCGGGTGTGGTGGCGCTTGTAATCCGCACACTTGTAATCCCCGCGCTTGGGAAGCAGAGACAGGAGGACCGCGCAGGTTCAAAGCCAGCCACGCTGGCTTAAGAGACCCTGTTTCCAAATAAAAATATAAAAATAGGTCTAGGAGTGTAGCCCGGAGGTAGAAGGGCTTCCAGGAACCCCAGTACCACCAATAAATTAATTAATTAATTAATTAATAATAAAAGCTGGGCATGGTAGCGCATGCTTGTAATCCCAGCACTCAGGAGGCCGAGACCCGGAGGATTGCGGTTCGCGCACAGCCTCAGCTACTTAGGCCCTCTGCAACTCAGTGAGACCCGGTTTCAAAATAAAGAATAAAAATAGGGCAGGAGGTGTAGCTTGGAGGTCTAATGCCCCTGGGTTCCACCCCCAGCCCCGCACAAATAAATAATTATTAAATAAAGTCTGGGGGTGCAGCCAGCCCAGTGCAAGACACTTGCTTTGCATGGATAAGGTCCTGGATTCAGCACATAGCAACACATACACCAAGGGGAATTGAAAAATGTGCCAACTTTAATTTCTGCACTTGCAGATTATCCTGCAAAACATGGGGCCTGGGGACGGTGGCACACGCCTGTAATCCTATTCCTTGGGAGGTTGAGGCGGAAGGACCTCAGGTTCCAGGCCAGTCTCAGCAACTGAGTGAGGCCCTTAGTAATTTAGCAAGACCTTGTTTCAAAATAAGGCTGGGCGTTTAGCTTGGAGGTAGATATTCATGGGTCCAATCCTCAGTATTAAAAAAAAAATTAAAAATTTTTAAAAGTTGAAGTTGGCTTCTCTGGCCATCTTGGGCCTCACCTCTCAATATATGAGAAGCTCTTTCTTGAGTTCCCAGCTTCTGGTCAGGGGCATGGGACAGCTAATAAACAGGACACATTCTCAGCTGAGTGGAAGTGACTTCTGTCCTTGAAAACAACCAGAATGAAGCCGGGCGTGGTGGCGCACACTTGTAATCCCAGCGCTTGGGAGGCTGAGACGGGAGGATCGCACAGGTTTGAAGCCAGCCTCCGCTACGTAGTGAGGCTTTCAGCAACTTACTGAGACCCTGTTTCAAAATAAAATATAAAATAGGGCTGGGAGTATAGCCTGGAGGTAGAAAGCCTCTGGGTTCCACCCCCAGTACCACCAAAAAAAAAAGGAAAAAAGAAAACAACCAGAACGATACAGGGCAGGATCCCGGCTGAAGGAAAGACCAGGCCGAAGTGGCCCCAGAGTAAGTGGGAGGAAAGCGGCAGGTTCAATGCCAGGCGCTCGGGGTAGTGTCTAATGAATGAATGAATTCGGTATTACTACCACCATTCTTGGCGAATTAAGTACTTTTTTGTGTGCTAATTCACAAAGCTCAGAGCTTCTGGGCACCTTGTCCCAGGGCACGCAGCTTGTTAGTTGGCAGAGCTTGACTCAAACCCCAGCAGTCTGGCTCCAGAGCCCAAGTTCTCAGCCGAGTCCACCGGCCCCAGGTGGGGCATGTGCGCGCAGGGTGAGGGAGGTACGAGCCTGGCGTCCACTCACTCGGCAGACGCTCCATCCAGTCTGTCTGCAGACGCCGCTTGCATTTAAAGCAGAACTGAGCAGGACAGCCACAGGCTGTCAGGGTTTCCAGGAATCAAGGGCATTACAGAGGGGACGCTGGGAACCTGACAGTCCCGAGATAGGAAGATGTTGCTCGCAGGGGAGTGGGCTTCAAGGTGCAGGTGAAGAGGGAGGGAGGGGCCGGAGGGCTGAGTAGAGAGGGAGATGGAGGCTGAAGAGGGAGGCTAGGACTTTTGAGGCTGGCCTTCATGCAACAGCAGCCACTGCAGGGTTTGCATGGGCTGATTAACTAGATCTGCCTGGTCCGAATCACTGGCCACTGAGCCGGAAGTGGAATGGAGAGACCTGCAGTGGGTCCGCGAAGCAGCTGGGAGCTATGACGGAGAGGCTCGAGGAGGGCCAAGTCCCCGTGACAGTGCAGGTCTCGGCCCATCGTGTCCAGCTCCGAGTCCCAAGGTCCAAATGCCATGACAAACCTGCCCTGCCACCACAGCAGGGGCTGTAAAGGGACCCTGTGGCTCTGCCAGATGCTTCAAGATTCATTTAAAAACACTTCTGCCAGCCATGGTGGCGCATGCTTATAATTCCCCGTGCTTGGGAAGCTGAGACAGGAGGATCGTGCAGGTTCGAAGGCAGCCTCAGCTGGCTTAAGAGACCTTGTTTCCAAATAAAAAACTATAAAACAGGTCTGAGAGTGTAGCCTAGAGGTAGAAGGCCCCTGGGTTCCATCCCCAGTACCACCAGGAAAAAAAAAAACACTTCTTATAAGCCGGTATGGTGGTGCACGCTTGTAATCCCAGTACTTGGGAGGCTGAGACAGGAGGATCGCAGGTGCAGAGCCAGCGTCCGCAACTTACCAAGGCTCTCAGCAACCTGGTGAGACCCTGAGAGCGGTGGTGAGTGGCCCCTGCCCTTTATTTCCCTAGGCCCCACACTCCTGGTGGGGGAGGCAGGCCCTGCGTTCTCCTTCTGTGTCACCTGCCTGTCCCTGAGTCACGTAGGGGAGCAGAGTTGGATTCGTGCTCCTTGGAGTGTTTAGGAAAACCTCCCTGGAGCACGTGAGGGGCTGCGAGCGAGTCGCTTCTATCATGTAACTGTGAGTTAGTTACCAAGACAAAACCCAAACCAAGAGACCGAGTCCCTCTTGCCCCAGGCAACAGTGGCATCCTGTAACTCGGGCTTCTCAGCGCCTTCCTAAGGCTCCTTCCCTCTTCTGGGGTCGGGAAGAGGGGCTTCCTGAGGCCACAATGACCAGCCCAGGGAACCCCAGCCTCCCGAGCCTCAGTTCCCACATCTGTAAGGTGAGGATAGGTCATCTTCCTGGGGTCATCGTGGTGGTTAAACGAGTTATATCAACGAGCTCCGGCCACGAGAGTGCTCAGCAGGTTGTGGTTGTGTGTAAGAACACCCACCCTGTTGGGAATACAGCTTCCAGGCCAGTGTCGGCAACTTAGTGACACCATGCTTCAAAGTAAAAAATAAGATAGGGCTAAGGGTATAGCTTGGGGGTGGAATGCCCCTGAGTCCAATCCCCAATAACAAAATAGATAAATAAACAAGCGGTGGACCACAATTGATGCCCGCACTATAACCACCAGGAAGAAAGCTGGTGCCTTCCCTCGCTGGATTTATGGTTTAGTGGGAAGACACGTTAGTAAGCGAAAACACAAATATGCGGGGTGTGCGCGGTGGCACACGCTGGTAATCGCTGCGCTTGGGAGGCTGAGATAGGAGGATCGCGCAGGTTCGAAGCCAGCCTCAGCTACTTAGACTCTCAGCAACTTAATGAGACCCTATTTCCAAATAAAATATAAAACAGGTATAATCCCAGTACTTAGGAGGCTGAGACAAGAGGATTGCAGGTTCGAGGTCAGCCTCAATAACGTAACAAGACCATGTTTCAAAATAAATTAAAAATAAATTTTTAAAAAGGGCTGGGGGGTACAGCTCAGAGGCAGGATGCCCCTGGATTAAATAAAACAAGAGGTCACTGGGGGTAAGGGGGGGGGGGGTGGGAAAGGGCAGGCCTTAGTCAGCAGCATTTGACTTGCAAAGGGACCAAGAAGGGGGCCTGGGAAATGGAATCGCTGCCTCTGCCTCTGTCGGCATACACTGTGTGGAGAGGGCCACTCCGCCCTGTTGACAGCCCCGGCCTGCTGGCCTCGCGAGCTCTCCCTACGCGGCGTGGTCCTGGTGTCTCGCCCGCCACTCTGCCACGGTGTGCTGGGTCAGCTCTGGCAGTCGGAGCCGTCTAGTTGCACCTGGGCAAGAGAGGATGAGTCTGCAGTGATTTTTCTCATCCATGGTCAAACTACCCTCAAAACCCTTACATTCTACAAGGCCGGGCCTTCCATTAAGTGATACCGCCATCGCTCCCTGTCTGTGCCACGTTTTCCAGTAGACTAGGCCACTGACTCCCAGGGTGAATCTGAGTGGATGAGATTCAAATTCTGGGTTCACTGACTTAAGAATAGGTGCTGTGGCCGGGCGTGGTGGCGCACACTTGTAATCCCAGCATTCGGGAGGCTGAGACCGGAGGATCGCGGTTCATGGACAGCCGCAGCTACTTAGTGAGGCCCTCTGCAACTCAGTGAGACCCGGTTTCAAAATAAAGAATAAAAACTAGGGCAGGGGGTGTAGCTCGGAGGTCGAATGCCCCTGGGTTCCATCCCCAGACCCGCAAAAAAAAAAAAAAAAAAAGAATAGGTGCTATGGGCTGGGCGTGGTGGCGCACACTTGTAACCCCTGTGCTTGTGAGGCGGAGACAGGAGGATCACGCAGGTGTGAAGCCAGCCTCACTGGCATAAGAGACCCTGTTTCCAAATTTAAAAAAATATATAAAATAGGTCTGGGAGTATAGCCCGGAGGTAGAAGGGTTTCCAGGAACCCCAGTACCACCACCACCCCCAAAAAAATAGGTGCTGTGATTTCAAAATCTGATGCCTTCCCTCACCCGAATTTCTTTTTTTCTGTAGGAAATTCAAAAGGGTTAACTGTTTTCCAGAAGATATTCTGCAGGTGACTCATAAAACCTCGAGACCAGTCAGGCGTGGTGGCGCACGCTTGTAATCCCCGCGCTTGGGAGGCTGAGACCGGAGGATCGCACAGGTTCGAAGCCAGCCTCAGCTACTTAGTGAGACCTGGTTTCCAAATAAAGTATAAAGTAGGTCTGGGAGTGTAGCCCGGAGGTAGAAAAGCCCCTGGGTTCCACCCCCAGTACCATGATAAATAAATAAATAAATAAATAAATAAAACCTCGAGATCTAAATTCCTTTCTACTCAACAAAACAAAAATCATACATTTTTATTTTTATTTTTTTTTTTATTTTTATTTATTTTTTTGCGGGTCTGGGGATGGAACCCAGGGGCACTTGACCTCCGAGCTACACCCCCTGCCCTTTTTTTTTTTTCTTTATTTTGAAACCGGGTCTCACTGAGTTGCAGAGGGCCTTACTAAGTAGCTGAGGCTGTCCGCGAACCGCGATCCTCAGGTCTCAGCCTCCCAGATGCTGGGATTACAAGCGTGCGCCACCACGCCCAGCCATTTTTATTTTTTATAGCTTTTTATTTTTTGTGGTACCAGGGATTGAACTGAACTGAGGGCATTCTACCTCTGAGCTACATCCTCAGCCTTATTTTGAAATAGGGTCTTACTAAACTCCTGAGGCTGCTCTCAGACCCGCGATCCCTGTTTCAACCTCCCAAGTGCTAGGATTACAAATGTGCACCAGCACCAGCTCAACATCTTGATTGTATGTAGAGACTGTGTGTGTGTGTGTGTGTGTGTGTGTGTGTGTGTGTGTGTGGTACAGGGGTGGGACCCAGAGACTGTTCAGCTGAAAGAATAGCTGTGTGTGTGTGTGTGTGTGTGTGTGTGTGTGTATGTGTGTGTGTGTGGTACAGGGGTGGGACCCAGGGGCTTTTCTACCTCCAGGCTATACTCCCAGACCTATTTTATACTTTATTTGGAAACAGGGTCTCACTGAGTTGCTGAGAGCCTCACTAAGTAGCTGAGGCTGGCTTCGAACCTGTGCGATCCTCCTGTCTCAGCCTCCCAAGGGCTGGGATTACAAGCGTGCACCACCACGCCCAGCTATTTTCTTTTTTGGTAGTACTGGGGATAGAACCCAACGCCATTCTACCTCTGAGCTACATGCTTAGCCCTATTTTATTCTTTTTATTTTGAAACAGGGTCTCACTTAGTTGCAGAGGGTCTAAGTTGCCAAGGCTGGCCTCGAACCTGTGTGATCCTCCTGTCTCAGCCTCCCAAGTACTGGGATTACAAGTGTGTGCCACCATGCCCAGCTCATAAATCAATATTTTTAAAAAATGCTAGGCCCATTGGCACATACCTGTAATACCAGTACTTGGGGGGCTAAGCCAGGAGGCTTACTGGTATGAGGGCAGCCTCAGCAACCTAGCAAGACCCTGTTTGAAAAAGACAAAGCTAGAAAGGGCTGGGGATGTAGCTCAGAGGTAGAAGGCGCCTGGGTGTTTGTGTACATGCGCGCGTGTGCACACATACACACATACACGCACATGCACACACAGAGCCCAGGCCATTGTGATCCCCGAATCTCAGCATGTCAAGGTGCCCAGGACTCTCCCCACCCGGGGGCCTGCTGCACACAGCTCAACAGTGGGAGGAAACCATGCTGGTAGTCACCCTCTCCAGTTTGGTTCGTGGAACTGCTGCTCAGCAGAGTCCAGGAGCCCGAGGCAGAGGAGGCCAGGATGCTGCACCTCGGGGAGGGAAGCCGGCGGCCCAGAGTCCAGCTGGGAGTCTCAGGTGAAGAGCAGGACGACTGCCCTGAGGGCAGACACAGCGCGGTAAGCACCACCTCTCCCGCCAGAGAGGGAGCCAGGAGGCCAGGAGAAGCGTCCGGCCTGTTTCCCTGAGAGGAAAAGGGACTGGAGAGCTGGGAATGAAGCTCTGCCAAGTCCTAAGAACTGTCACGAGAGGTAAGCAGCAGAAGCTGGGAGCCGGACAAGTCCAGCTGTCGCATGAGCTTCAGGCGAGGCTTGACCTAGTACCCAGTGCCCGAATCGCCAGACACGGCGTCTCCCCTTCCTCTTGACTTCCACAACGCCAGGCCTCCTAAGGTTGGCTCCCCAGGCACTCAGAAGCTTTATGCTTGCACCTGGCAGGGGACATGGTCACTGTCCCTGCATCACATGGCAGGGAAGTAGAGGGGCAGAAGGCTGTTAACAGAGCACAGGACTTAGGCAGGCCCCACGAGCGTCCTCTGCAGAGGGAAGACTTGCCCTGAGGAGGCGAGGCTCAGGAATGTCTCTGCGTCTTCCATCCGCAGGGCCGTGATGGGCGGTATGGAGCTCACCACGGACCAGCTGGCCATGCTGGATGTCCTCCCAGACCAAGGCTTACGTTGGCAGCAGCTTCAAGGTGAGCCAACCGGAGGCAACCTTACTGGCATCAGGAGGCTGGCCAGAAGCAGAACATGGACCTAAGTTCACAGCCCTGAGAGGCCCTGACTTCCCATGGGTGTTGGACAAGGCCCACTTCCTGGGCCTATAGCCCCATGGCTGGCTCTTCCAGTTTCCTCCTGCTCCACCAGGGTCCTGCATGGATACTTATCCTGGGGCTCTAGTTCCCAGGGCAGCCGCAGTGCTGCAGAGAGCACCTCTCCCAAGTTTAACTCACTGGGATGACTATGCGTTCCAAAAACAGTAAGAGCAAGGGCCGAGGGAAGCCAAAGGTAGGTCTCCAGCATGTGCGTGTGGCGCTGGGGCGCATCCAGGAGCACCGTCAACCCACATCCCCAGCCCTTCTTATTTTTTAGTTTCAAACAGGGTCTTGCTGTGCTGCCCAAGCAGGCCTTGAACTCCTGGGGCCAGCAGTCCTCCCCGGGCTGGGCCTGCAGGCTGTTTGCGTTGCACTGACACCTTGTGAAATCCTGCGGACACAGGCCCTTCGCTTTGTCCCGCTGCCCCACCCCTCCCAGGAGCTGGAAACCCAAGGGGTGAAGGCGCTGTGTTCAGAGCTCCCAGATCAGGCCACACTAGAGCCAGGAGCGCGGAGACCTCCAGCCTTGACAGGCCCTCTGCTCGGCTTGAGGGCAGGAGCCGGAAGGCTGCTGGGACCTACTCCCACTCAACTCAGAACGGGCAGGAGGAGGCTGCAGACTTAAACACCACGAGGGACGATCTGAAAAGCAACTATTCTGAGTTGGTTTTATTTAAATTTTACAGAAACCTGATTGGAGTTAGGTATGTATTGTAAGTCCAATAACAATTTCTATAAAAATGCACGTACAATGCTGGAATTCCTTAAAAGCAACTAATACCATACTTCTGTTTTGCATAAAACATGCATTAATATCAACTGCCACATGTTGGCCAAAATCAGTCTCTACAAGAAGAGACGGTCCAAGAGTCAATAAGAAAACTAGTAAACAGGTAAAAAAGAGGTTTTCCGGTTAGTGGGAGAGGAGGAGCAGTGCCCCTCCTGAGACAAGCCCGCAGCCCGGGGGAGCTGCCCTCTGCCGCAGCAGCGCACCGCCTCTGGGGTTTGGTCCTCAACTGCCACAGGGAGGAAGGAACCTTTGGGTAGTTAAGCCAGACAACAGGGAAGATAGAAACTTTCAGGACACGATGGCACAGAGCAGTGCAACTTTGCAGAGGGGTTCAGAACATCCTCAGACTTGGGAGATGTGCATGTCCGCGAGCACCTGAACTCTTAGCCGAGTGCCGTCCACAAAGCCAGCTCGGGCATAGGCACTGCAGCCGTAAGAGCTCACGGCTGCACACCCGGTCTTCACAGGGATCTACTTAGGGACAGATGTCAAGGAGCGTGAGTGGTACCGTTTCCTCCTGACCTTGACTTTTTGTAGTCTGTAGGCCTAGTTCATCTGGCCTGAGATTGGGGGGCACTTGTACACACACCTGTTGGACTAACAGGAGTATCAATGCACGCTGTGACCCCAAATCCTAAAATGCTTTCGCTGAATGTTTTGAAGTGTGTAAACTCAGGAAAGACTGTTCCTCCAGAAGGAGCGACTGAGGCCTCTATGTTTACGAAAAGGTGTTTTCCACATGAATTGGAGGGCTTTAAAGAGATTTCATACCAACTAAAAGGAGGGGTTTTATACGACATTCCATGAGGATCTTCAAAAGAAGATCTCGGGTTGTAGGAAGCGGCTTTGGACACTGTTTCTGGACAGAGCCGCCGTCTGTGCAGCCCGTGGCTTGCGTGGAATCTCGCCCAGTCTCTTCCCAGACAAGGCAGGCACTGCCCTGTGCGCTCCAAGTAAGCTGAGTCAGTGTCTGCCGCGTTCAGCATAGATCCACGGGGAGAAATAATAACTTACTGGGGTTCTAAAACATTTTCGTAAGAGAACAATATCAAAATAGGTCTATTTTTAATATATGCTTATGAATATCCCTGATAATATAAGGAAATCCAGAGGACTCTGTAAACTACCAAGATTTCACAGGAGTGATACCCGGTCATTTTCTAGGCAGCAAAAAGGGACTGGTGTACTGAAGCACTACAGTACTGAAATTCTAATATTCGAGTGCCAGTAGAATCATGAATGAAAATTTCACTTTGTTAATAAAATTTCTAACAAAGGTTCGCTTCCTCAACCTCCCTGCCCATGCAGACATCCAGGCCCACCATCCAGCAGTCCTGGCCGCTCTGGAGGCTGGGCCCAGACCACGAGTCTCAAGATCCCTTCTATGGCACGGCCAGACCTCCGGCAACGGGGAGGCAGAAGAAGTGGCAGAGCGGGTGCAAGGAAGCTTGGACCCAAGGCACCTCGATCGTGGGGAGAGCGCGGGCTCACGGGAAGAGAACCTGGCACGATGCCCACAGGAGGCCCTGGGAGGCAAAAGCCCTGCAGGGATGCGCCTGCGCTGGGAGCCAACGAACAGACCATGTAAAAGGAAACCAGAAGTTTTCTCAAAACCAAATGAAACTTCTTACAACTTATAAGCAGTAAACCCTGGGTGTCCTGGGGCAGGAGAGCTGCGCTGTGGAGTGAGCTGCTTTTAGCTGGGTCCTGGGGAGGTGCTGCTGTGAGGCTACTGCAGGTAGGAGGGAAGGGAGCTCAGGCGGCCTCTCCAGAGGACAGAGAAGGGGCCGCGGGAGGCGCCTCCTGCATTCTGGGACAGTAGTGGCGTTCCGAGGCCGAGCTTGAAGGCCCGCGCTTCCCTCTAGCTGCAGTAATACTGCACCCCATCCACTCTCCTCCGCTTTTTTGACTGAAATTCTTCAAAGAACTGCTGAATGTCTTCTCTCTTAACAACCTGTTGATGAAAGCAAAGGTCAGGAAAGAGCACTTTATCATGTAACAGCAAGAAAAGGTAGCAACGTTCACAGGTCAGAAATTACGGACAAAACTTAGACACTCCTGGGCTCATGGTCCGGACAAGCCTACTGAAAGGTGAAATAGCGTAGGGTGAAAACTCAGGGAACGTGCCTCGCCTGCAAAAGAGCAGAGCGCAGCAACCCGCACACTGCCGAGCGCTGGGCAATGGGGCCCCGTGCGAGGAGCCGACCACGTGCTGCCAGCGCAGGCGGGGGCCACGGCACTGTCCTAAGCAGTTTCTCCTGAGCGTGTATTGCTTCCACCAGGGCGAAGCTGAACCACCCTAAGTCAGCGACTCTGCCTTTTAGCATTGTTTACTATACTACTCCCTTGCACAGGCGAGCGCAGCATGGCTCTCGGGCCCCTGCTCAGCCACACAGCGAGGCGGCAGAGCAGATCGCTGCATACTGAGCCTCCTCACCTGCCTCTGCTTCCCTGCACAAAGTGAGATAAAAGCAGCAACGTAACGGGACAAAGGCCAGAGACACCTGCACACCACTGCCGGACACACAGGAAGTCCCGGGTAGGAGGGGAGCCGGGAGAGCGGCAGAGCGGAAGGCCCCGGGACCCAGCCGCCCTCACCCCTCAGCCGGCTTCAGCAACGCCCTTCAGCTCCGCCACCACAGAAAAGTCTGCTCTGCTTCCAGGCTCTGCTCCTTCACAACATGGAGCGTGTCTTCAGAAAGGAACCAAGACACTTTCCCCTCCTTGAGAGTTTGAAATGATTTTTTTTTCCCGCAGTACTGGGGATGAAACCCAGGGGCATCTACTTCTGAGCTATACCCTCAGCCCTATTTTTTATCTATAAAAAATAGGGTCTCACTGAGTTGCAAAGGGCCTCACTAGGTAACTGAGGCTGTCCACAGACTTGTGATCCTCCTGTCTCAGCCTCCTGAATGCTGGGATTACAAGCATGTGCCACCAGGCCCGGCTGAAATGAAAGATTTTTGCTATATAAACAAAAATAATTGAAAAAGAAAATGCAACTACAGAAGCACTACTTTTAGTAAATCTGTTTTACGTGCTAAAATGATGAAGTTATCTTCTGTTTTATGGGAAAGAGGACTTAGAGTGCTATATAAAGGTGTTTATCACGGAAACTAAAATATTAAAAATGAGAAAACAAGATAAAGAAAAATATGGATAAAGAAGCAAACCGGACAAACCCGAGGTGACTGCTTACCCCTGCAAAGAGTCACTGATAGACCATCTGATGGAGAGCTGTCTAGTGGTACTTAATTTATTTTTAGGTACAAGGGAAACACATGTTATTGGGAGAGGAGAAATGCTGAGGCAGAGAGGGTGGAGGAGGAGAGCACGTGAATGCTATGAACACAAGGGGAAAAAGGAAGTCAGAAAGAGGTCCATCACACAAAGGAAAGCCTCCCTCTCCATTCCCCAGGGGTGACTGCAGAGGCAGTGCTGGCTTGCAGCAACTTTCTTGGGGTACAATACCTATAAGTCCTCCAAATGAAAGACCTCTGCCAGCATTCTGCTATACCAGTGGCCGATGGACCAGCTTCACAGGCACTGAGCAGAAAACTGCTGGCCAATTTGTGGGAACCCCTCAAACACAGGTCTAGAAAGCGAACACACCCTGAGAGGAGGGCAGCTCAAAGCTCCAATGCACTGGGCTAAATGGCTTAGAAATCTACATTTGAAAATGCTAATATGAAGGAGATGTCTCTAGCTGGGGGATAAACATCAAATACTGAAGCCACTGAAAGGAATTCTCCTATTGACACTGTGACAGGAGACCTAGAAGCACAGTCATTTGAGTGTGCAATTTTGGGATTTTAGATGTCATCAGATGTTTGTAGCCAACATGCAGAGCAGAAATGCTAATAAATAAATACTGGGTTCAACAAAAAGTCGTTTTATTGCTCTGTGCCAGAAAATCTATAGTTTCTACGTTGTTTTATTCATTCATTTATTTACTTATTTACTTATTTATTTATAGTCAGATACAAGCATTAAATAAAAGGCAGTCAGCCCATCATCTAAGAACATCTAGAACTTACTAACATTATCCCCTGTGGTCAAAGACAACTGAAGCAGTTAGGTTTATGGTAATCTGAGTTGTTTGTTTTGGTAAAGAACTAGTTAGTAACATCATGAAAAATTAAAATATCACATATTTTGTCTTTTTAAATCTTCATGTCAAATAATTCTCTCTAAATAAAATGGTTTCAAATCTGAAAAAGATGTGAAATATATGTAACGGTCTTCCTAGTGTGATCCACCTGCACTGGAGTTGGGTGCGTGCCTGGCACTGTGTAGCGCAGCTCGAGGACCCGCTGCAGGGCAGAGGCCACAGGCGCCCCCACTGCAGCCACACTGAGCACCCCCAGTTCCAGCAGGAGTGAAGCGTAGGTCCAGGGACCAGAGGGGCCTTTGCAATACAGAAAGCCATTTAGGAGGCCTTTAGCCTTGGACTTTACAATTTGTTTGGCAGGAGGGCAGGACTGTGAACCGGTACAGAAATCCAGGCAGCTACATGTTCTTCCCACAGTCAGGACAGAAGAAAATGACCTAAGGCTGGCTGACTTCTTCCAAGAAAGCAAGGCACGAAGCCCTTCGTGGGCATCATCAGATCCATGTCTGACTTCATTTGTACTCTGGCTAAAACACAGCAAAACCTTAACTGCTTATAGAGATAACCTTAAGTTACAAAGAGAAAAGTTAGCTATTCAATGCTTTGCTGCCCAAGGAGAAAAGTGAAGGACTGAGAAGTTCTTGTAAACTTACTTGAAACCCTATCATAAACATAAACATTTTAAAAAACAGGCTTAGCTGGGCATGGTGGCACACGCTTGTAATCCCCGCGCTTGGGAGGTGGAGACAGGAGGATCACGCAGGTTCGTAGCCAGCCGCGCTGGCTTAAGAGACCCTGTTTCCAAATAAAAATATAAAAATAGGTCTGGGAGTGTAGCCCGGAGGTAGAAGGGCTTCCAGGAACCCCAGTACCACAAAACAAAACAAAACAAAAAACCACAGGCTTAAAAGTATAGACTCTCTTACTAGCAAGAGAAATTTTTGAGATTTTTGAAATTTTTCAGTCCCCAGTGGCAAACTTCTATTCTAAACTCTGAAACTCCAAACTCAGGGGATGGCTCTGGTTTTGATTTTTCCAGCCTGTCCCTGATCCCTGCAAGGTCAGGCTCACCAGGGTCTTTGATTCCCAGGGCCTTCTGCCGTCTGTACCCTGTGCGGCTGCTCCCGCCCACTCTTTCTGGACACCAAGGGCTGGTTGCAGGGACTCTCAGTAGAGCCCTTGGTATTTCACTGCCCCTTACGGATTTCTCTTAGCATAGCAACATCCCTAGAAATCATTTCTACGCTAAACTTTCAAGTACCACATTTTTTACTCCACATTTTTTATCATCATAGGAAATAAACAGTTACTCAAAATGTACTAGGCTATGAATAAATGTTTTAACTCAACATACCGTGCCTTCATCAGCAAACCTCTTCAGATAGTCTTTAAGTTCAGTCTTCAGGTCATTGTATTCTAAACCAAAACACAAAAGCACTTGAAAGTTAGACAAGCCATTTGCTTTTAATGCCTTTTCTTTTTTCCTTTTTTCTTTTTTTGGTACTAGAGATTGAATACAGGGGCATTTTATCTCTGAGCTACACCTCCAAACCTTTCTATTATTTATTTATTTATTTATTTATTTATTTATTTATTTATTTATTTATATACTGGGGCTTGAACCAAGGCCTTCTAACTCTGAGCTACATATACTTGGTACTTTATTATTTTGAAACAGGGTCTTGTTAAGATGCTGAGCCTGGCTTCAAAGCTGCAATCCTTCTATCTCTGCCATCTGAGTACTGGGGTTGCGGGCCTGTTTCGCTGGGCCCAGTCATTTTTATATTTATTTGGTACTAGGGATTGAACACAGACACATTCTATCTCCAAGCTGCAATCCTAGACCTTTTTATTTTTTATTTTGAGACAGCATCTCATACACATCTCTGAGTTTCTAAGGATCTTTTAAGTTGTGAATGCTGGCCTCAAAGCTGTGATCCTCCTGTCTCAGCCTCCTCAGTGCTGGGATTAGAGTGTGCACCACCACACTCAACTTTTTTTATTTTGAAACAGGGTCTCATTAAGTTGGTGAGGCTGGCCTCATACCTGTGATCATCCTGTCTCAGCCTCCCAAGCACTGAATTATAGGTATGTGTTACTGTACCCAGCTATAAGTCATTCCCCCCCCCCCCTTTTTAGTATTGGGGATTGAATTCAGAGGTATTCTACCACCAATTTACACCCACAGCCCTATTTTTTTTCTTTAAACCAGGTCTCACTAGGTTGCTAAGGGTCTTACTACATTGTTGAGGCTGTCCTCAGACCTATAATCCTCCTGTCTCAGCTTCCCAAGTACTGGGATTATAGGCATGTACCATCACACACGGTTTGCCATTTACTTTTATAAGGAAAATATTTATTTGCCATTGACAGTTGAGTATGTTAATAGTTTAAATTTTCATTTAAATTTTTCTTAAATGAAACCTGCATAGAAACTTGCTCTGAATTTAATTCAATGGACTTCTATCATTTTGCTATCTGAGACATTTTACATTAACAATAAAAACAACAAACACCTAAAACCTCATAAAATATAAAAAACAGAAGTCTCTTTATTCTCATTAAGGTCAGTTAAGATTTTTTTTTAAGAGCTTCTCATTTCTCTGGAATTCTAGTACCTGAAATAAACTTGGACTCAATTTCTCCCCCTACACACACTGGTGATTGAACCCAAGAGCATTCTACCTTTTAAGCTGCACTCTGAGCCTTTTTTATTTTTTGTTTTGAAACAGAGTTTCACTAAGTTGCTGAGGCTGGTGATCTTCCTGTGGCTACCCAAGACTGGGATTAGAGGCATGCTCTACCATGCATGGCTGACAAAAAAAAATTTCTTTCTTTTTTTTTTTTTTTGCAGTACTAGAGATGGAACCCAGGGGCATTATATCTCTGAGCTACACCCCCAACCCTTTTTTTTTTTTTTTTTTTTTTTTTTTGCGGGTCTGGGTGGAACCCAGAGGTATTCTATCTCCAAGCTACACCCCTAGCCCTATCTTTATTTTGAAACAGGGTCTTGCTGAGTTGCGAAGGGCCTCACTAAGTAGCTGAGGCTGGCCACGAACCATGATCCTCTGGTCTTAGCCTCCTGAATGCTGGGATTACAAGCATGCGCCGCCACGCCCAGCTTTATCCTTTATTTTGAAACAGGGTTTCACTAAGCTGTGGAGGGTCTTAATTAATCAAATTAATTAACAAAAGGAATTAATCACATAGTTGCAAATAAGAGACAAATGATGCTCTAAAAGGGACACAAAGGCAGCGGCATCTGAGATGACTGGCTGGGCCATGCTGTGAAGGGGTGGGAAGATGGAAAAGCCTACAATAAGGGCTTAGGGATATTTTTCCTTCTAGTGGTTTCCTGTGAACCACTGAAGCAACCTCAAGGACTGTCAAAGATGACATGCTTTGCAAAAATGACACATAACCACTCAATGAAAATAATTTCAATGGATGGAAACATTTTTTGTTATTCTGTATTCATACATATACCCTTAAATCAAAATAGCAGCCGGGTGTGGTGGCGCACGCTTGTAATCCCCGCCTTGGGAGGCTGAGACAGGAGGATCGCGCAGGTTCGAAGCCAGCCGCGCGCGCTGGCTTAGGAGACCCTGTTTCCAAATAAAAATGTAAAAATAGGTCTGGGAGTGTAGCCCGGAGATAGAAGGGCTTCCAGGAACCCCAGTACCACCAAAAAAAAAAAAAAAAAAAAAAATCAAAATAGCACATGTTGTGGTTTCTCAAAAATGCAATTCCTCTAACATGAAACTCAGTCAGTGGTAAGAGCAGCAGAGGACTCGGCAATATTCAACATCAGGCAACTATAATTGAGGCCTACTATACAACCCCAAACTTTTTTTTGCATTAAATTAAAAATATAAGAGCTATCTTCTTTCTACACATATTTTTTTACATGGCAAAGGAAACTTTATGAACTTTCGCACACACACAATACTTACCGCAAATGAGCTCCACCTGCTGGACTCTGTTCATGCTGCTCAGGGTGTCCATCAAGGGGTCCCTCCTATCAGCTGCCTGGGCGATCTTGCCTTTGTTTTCATAAGCCAACACTGTGTCGTATTCATCTGTCAGGAACAGGACATCTAGATCTCCATACATTTTCTTTAAAAAATAAAACCAGTTTCCCCATTAGAAGTGTTTGTCATTTCCTGAAAGTCAACTGCATAATAATTACTAAAATTTTATTTATTATTCTTATGAACACCTAGGAACCCAGGGGCATTCTTCCTCTGATTTATACCTCAGCACTATTTTATTTTATTTTTTTTTATTTTGAAATGGGGTCTAAGTTGCGGAGACTGGACATGAACCTGCAATCTTCCTGTCTTCCAAGTATCTCCCTAGGATTACAAGTATATGTCACCATGCCTGGCTAAGATCTAGGCTTTTTGCTATTTAAAAAAAAAAAAAAATCTCCCAACTTCTCAACTGATGTATGTAGTCCATGAGGTTTTTTTTTTTTTTTTTTTTTTTTGGTGGTACTGGGGGTGGAACCCAGGGGCTTTTTACATTCGGGCTACCTCCCAGACCTATTTTATATGTTATTTGGAAACAGTGTCTCACTAACTTGCTGAGAGCCTCACTAAGTAGTTGAGGCTGGCTTCGAACCTGCGTGATCCTCCTGTCTTAGCCTCGCAAGTGCTGGGATTACAAGTGTGCGCCACCACGGTCAGCCTATGAGATACTTTATATAAATGTCGCTGACTTACTACAACTTTTAAGCAATTTATGTTTCGAAGCAACTTTATCACATAAAAAAGATAAGAATTGCTTTTTACCACTAAATTTAAGATGAACAAGTAAATAAAAAGTATGGCATAATTCTTATTCTCTTTGAAAGAATTCAGACAACTTCATAAATTTATTTTAAAAAATTTTGAAAGTTCCCTCGATGTCTACATCAACTCCATAAATATAAATTTTAGTACACAAAATATACAAACATTAAAATTAAAGAGACACTCACCATACAGTCTCTGCAGGAACACAACTTGCTTCGCCAGTTCAGTGGCCAGTAGGTGGCAGTATCTTTCTTTATAAACGGCTTGGCTTTGAGCTCCTGAAGTCTGCAGCTAGATTGGGACTCTGTGTTGAGGCTTTGACTCTTAAATACTGCCTGAAATAAAATTGAGTTTTTAAGTCTTTATCATAGTTTTCATAGTTTAGAATTTGTAGAGGGATTTTTTTTTGGGGGGGGGGCAGGTCTGGGGATGGAACCCAGGGGCATTCGACTTCCGAATTACATCCCCTGCCCTATTTTTTATTCTTTATTTTGAAACAGGGTCTCACAAAGTTGCAGAGGGCCTCACTAAGTAGCTGAGGCTAACCGTGAACTGCGGTCCTTCTGTCTCAGCCTCCCAAATGCTGAGATTACAAGTGTGTGCCACCATGGCCGGCTTGTAGAGGGATTTTTAACAGCAAAGAACACATGTGAAATCTAAAGCTATGGCACTTACAAAATTAATGCTAAAGTTTTCTTTTATTGCCTGTACTTCATAAATGTATAAAAATTTGGGAGAAGGTACTAGGGATTGAGCTCAGGGGCATTCTACCTCTGAGCTACACCCCCCAGCCCTTTTTATTTTTTGTTTTGAAACAGGGTCTCACTAAATTGTTGAAACTGGCCTTGATCCTCCTTTCTTGGCCTCCCAAGTTCTGGGATTATAAACATCACCATGACTGGCTCTCTGCTTCATACGTTACCTGGAGAGCAGATTCAGAACCAGAGCTGGTACAGGGTTCGTTATTCTGTTCTGCTTTAACTTCCTTGACAGCATCCCTTCCAGGTTCTGGAACATTCTCTTTGAGGGTATTATCTTGATGATCTCTGTTTTCAGATTTAACGTCCTGATCTCCTATTCCATCAACATTCAGCACCAACCCATCATCCTCGGCAGATATTTTGGTCACTGTGGATTCAGTGAAAAAAATAAAATAAAACCGTATGTACATCCATAGACCATAAAATCACTTATTCTGGTTTTAAGACATTTCAGAATCTAGGAAAGAGAAAAAGTCAAACAAAATCTCTGGAATAATAAAAAAAATACCAATATATCTTTAGGTTATTCCTAGCTAAACCAAGCAATTTCAATAATAAACACTTAAAATATCAATTACAGTTGGGCATAGTAGCACATCCCTGTATTCCCAGTACTTAGAAGGCTGACAGGAGGATCACAGGTTCAAGGCCAACCTCAATAATTTAGTGAGACCCTGTTTCAAAAGAAAAAGTTGAGGAATATCTCTGAGGTAGGATGCCACAGGGTTGAATCCCCAAAACCGAAAATAAATAAAAATATCAAGCACTATTTAAGCAGTCTGTATATCAAGGAGAGGAGAATATATTATAGATGTTAAAGAAAGGAAGGACAACTCGAGTACAAAAAGCAAAAGAAAAAGATTTAACTGCAAACAAACAGGAAGGTACGCCAGCCTTTTCTTCTGTGAGGAGGAAATTAAAAAAAAAAAAAGATGGGTGTAAAGGCTGAAATGTTGTGAAGGAGATAGAGAAATGGTAAGAGAGCTCACGCTGGATGATTTAGTAGCAGATAAAGCCAGCTGCCAATAGGCAACGGAATGACAGAGATGGGAGAAAACAAGAAAACCCAGTGAATGATAAAAACACAGAGGTCTAGCATCGGTGCAGAGTGAGAGATAACTGGAAAGGGTATAAAAAGAGAGAGCATCAACTTTAAGAACTTAAAGCCAGGCATGGTGGTGCATGTTTATAATCCTAGTACTTGGGAGGCTGAGACAGAAGGATCAGGGTTCGCGGACAGTCTCAGCTACTAAGTGGGGCCCTTTGCAACTCAGTGAGACCCTGTTTCAAAATCAAGACTAAAAAATAGGGCTGGGGTGTAGCTCGGAGGTTGAATGTCCCTGGGTTCCATTCCCAGTACTGCCAAAAAATAAAAAAATAAAGAACTTAAGAGGCAAATAAAAATAGAGGATGGTCTTAAGTATAGCTATGCTACCTGTGGTATGTACTGTACTGTGAAGTAGTATCTAAAGGTGAGAATGCCGAGAAATTAAGAGGCCAGAAATACTATGAATAACTTCCACCTTAAAATATCCTAAGGGCTGAGGATGTGGCTCAGTGGTAGACAGCCTTATTTATCTTTGTGGTGCTGGGAACTGAACCTAAGCCTAAGGCTTGACTTTATTTGGATCAATAAATAAATGTAAAGAAATAAAGTAACACATGGCATTAACAATAAGATTTTTTTTTGTGGTCCTGGGGGTGGAACCCAGGGGCTTTCTACCTCCGGGCTATACTCCCAGACCTATTTTGTATTTTATTTGGAAACAGGGTCTCACTGAGTTGCTAAGAGCCTCACTAAGTACCTGAGGCTGGCTTCGAACCCGTGCGATCCTCCTGTCTCAGCCTCCCAAGCGCGGGGATTACAAGCTTGCACCACCATGCCTGGCCAACAATAAGATATTTAATGCCTCAAGGCCATTCACAGTTGATTAATTGTTCTGACTCAATTTCTTAGTATATAATAGCACTAGGTAACAAACAGTATCATTATTTGCTTGGTCTGAATGCTTCCATCCTTTCAAGTCACAGGTTAAAACCTGATCTCTAATGCAGTGACATTTTAGAAGGTCATTAGGTTCTCAGGGCCAACCCTCATGTATAGAATATCTCTAGAAAGAGGCCCAAGGAGCCTGTGTGCTTTCTCCCCAGGGCGCGCACATGGAAGGTTCCATTTATAAGGAACAGGCCCTCGCCACACGTGAATCTTCTGCCACCTTGATCTGGACTTGTTAGTCTCCAGAACTGTGAGCAATAAACTTCTATCCCAAGTACTGGGATTACAAGCACACACCACTGCACCTGGCCAGTCTAAGGTATTTTGTTAATGTTTTGGTACTAGAGATTCAATCCAGGGGCATTCTATTTCCAAGTTATATCTCCAGCCATCATCATCATCATTATTATTATTGAAACAGGGTCTCACTAAGTTGCTGAGTCTTGTTAAATTGCTACAGCTGTACAGCTGGCCTGGAACCTATGATCCTGCTATCTCAATTCCTAAGCACCAAGATTACAGGCATGTGTCACCATGGTCAACCCAGTTCTTTTTATTTTGAAACAGGGCCTTCCTAAGTTGCCCAGGCTGGCTTTGAACCTGGAATCCTCTTATTCCAACCTCCTCAGTATTGGGGTCCCAGGCATGTGTCATCATGCTCAGCTGATATTTTATCCTAACATCCCAAATGGACTAAAATACCACTCCCCGCCCAAGGATTCTACCTCCGAGCCATACCCCCCAGCCCTATTTTATTTTTTATTTTGAAACAGGGTCTCACTAAGTTGCAGAGGCCTTCACTAAGTTGCTGAGGCTGTCCTTGAACCTGCGATCCTCCTGTCTCAGCCTTTCAACTGCTAAGATTACAAATGTGCACCACCACACCTGCCTCTCATTTATTATCTCTACTTCTAATTTCATCTACACTTTGCCATCTAAATTAAAATTTGTTCTTGGTAGTCTCCCAAACAATCCATAAGCATTCTGTGGAGAAGAAACATATCTTACAATGTCTTTATTTATTTTTTTTTGCAGTATTGGAGAACTCAGGGACATTCTACCCCTGAGCTACATCCCCAGACCTATTTCTTTATTCTTTATTTTGAAACAGGGTCTGACTAAGTTGCAGATGGCCTAAGTAGCTGAGGCTGGCCACGAACCTGTCATCCTCCTGTCTCAGCCTCCTAAGTACTAGGATTACAAGCTTGTGCCACCATGCCTGGCTTAAAACATTTTCTAAATAGTTGCTAAAAAATTCTGGATTGATACAAACTTCACAAGCACAAGTCTGTGTCACACCAACGTCACAGAGATACCTACCTGCCAATTGTGCAGCATAAGCCCACAGGAAAGAACAGCGTTTCATACAAGCCTGGCACACCATCTCTTGGAAATCCCCACTCTCAGGGGGAATGGCACCAAGGTGCTATAAATACAGAAAACCAAGAATCATCCTTAAGATCTCCAAATGGTTCAAAATGGTTATTAAACAAAGACTGTAATAGTATACTAATCACATCTCTATGGTTTGTTTTTAGAAGAATAACTATATTGTAAAATAATACAATTCAAAAGAAAAAGATTCTGTATCTTTTTTGTGGAGACAATGTCTTTAAAAGGCTAGCTCTCCTTACCCTTCCATGGAACCAGTCTTCACACACTATGCACTGGATCATCTCATCGGGAACCTAATACAGAAAAGCAGTTTGCTTGTTAATGATTATTGTGATAACTGATACCCACAAGACTTTATAGATAGTAGGGCATTCTCATTTTATACCTAAAGTGGGTGCCTAGGGAGGAATGTAAATTGACCCATGGAGAATGTGACAGTTGGGACTCTGCCATGACAAGCTGCCAAGTGAACTGAAAAGCAAATGAATGTTGCAAGCAAGCAATCTCTTCATAATGCAGATAACCTATTTGAACAAGTTAAATAATTAAATGCCTGCACTAGGAAACTTACATACCAACGACATAGATTTTATTCACAGGCTTTCATATCTACTACTTAACTTCCTAATGTTGTTCTGTCCTTTTATTATGTTGGTTTCTTTCTCTTCTCTCTCTCTCTCTCTCTCTCTCTCTCTCTCTCTCTCTCTCTCTCTCTCTCTCTCTCTCTTTTTTTGGTACTGGGGACAGAACCCAGGGGCATTCTACCTGAAACAGGGTCTCACTAAGTTGCTAAGTGCCTCATTAGGTTACTGAAGCTGGCCTCAAAACTGCAATCCTCCTCTTAGCCTCCAAGTACTAGGATTATACACATGTGCCACCATGCCTGGCTTATGATGGTTTCTTTCTTTTTTCGTGGTACCAGTCCTCAGGGAACCCAGGGGCCTTCACCCCCCCAGCCCTATTTTTCTTTTTTTTAAATTTGGATATAGGGTCTTGCTAAGTTCCTAAGAGCCTCACAAAACTGCTGAGGCTGGCTTCAAACCTGTGATCCTCTTGCCTTAAGAATAAAGCCCTCTTTATTCTTTCAAAATAAAGGGTAAAAAATAGAGCTGGGGGTGTAGCTCGGAGATAGAATGCCCCCGGGTTCAATCCCCAGTACTGCAAAAAAAATAAAAATAAAAATAATTCTTTTTCTTTTCTTTTTTGGTTGCTGAAGATTGAACCCAGGAACATTCTACCCCTGAGCTACACTCCCAGCCCCGTTTATTTTTAAACACGCCATCATTAAGTTGTTGGGGATCTCACTAAGTTGCTGAGGCTGGCCTTAAGCCTATGATTCTCCTCTGTCATCCTCCCAAGTAGTGGGATTATAGGTGCACACCACCACACCACCAGGAACCACTTTCTAATTTCGCATATACTTCTAATTGAAATGTTTAAGAGGACCCAGTTGGTACACATTTCTCTCCTTTCAGGGAGGCAACAAGTTGAAGATCATTTCTTAGAAGGTGTTTGGGGTGGGACAGCCAGATAGGAAGGAGGGAAGGGAAGGGGAGGAGTTCTAGCCTTGGGAGAGTCCTCTAATCTCACTCTTATAAGGATGAGAATAGATGAGACCTATACCAGGCACAGCTCCAAACCCGATTCGTAAGAACAGGCAAATCCAGACACCTGGAGCATCTTGAAATGCCTCTTACAGAGCTCCAGAGGCTGAGGAGCCAAGGCTAGAAGTGACAGTCCAGGTTGTAACCTCCAACTCTCTTACCTCATCTTCAGGATCAGGGTAGGGTCTCTTGCAAATGCAGTATAATCCAAAGAAGTTGTCATTATACTTATTACCAGAGTTTATCTTTGCTTTGTCCTAAAAGATAATATAAACTTTGGCATATAAAACAGTCTAACAGTATCATTTTACACATCATAAAATATATGCATTCATTACATTTTGGCACTAAGTACCTTCTCCCTAGAAACCAGTCTTGAACTTTCAAAGTCTAAAGAAAAACACTGATTCCTATTAGAGAGATATTTTTTTCCAAGATAAAAGAATCAAATAAAATTTATTCTTGGTGTCTCTTTTGTGGGAATTGGGCAAAACTGGATATACCCATTCAATAAAATGGAGATAGAAGTTAACCATAAACTGGGCATGGTGGTGACGCTTTTAATACCAATACTTGGGAAGCTGAGACAGGAGGATCCAGGTTCACAGACAGCAGCCTCAGCAAGTAGTAAGGCCCTTTGCAACTCAGTGAGACCCTGTTTCAAAATAAAGACTAAAAAGTAGGGCTGGGGGTGTCACTTGGAGGTGGAATGCCCTCGGGTTCCATCCCTAGTACCGAGGAAAAAAAATTAACCAGAAATATTTTCAATCTATGTGAAATGACATTGTCCTGGAATTTCAAGGTACTTTCTTTCCCCCTTTGGTACTGAAGATTAAACCCAAGAGAATTCTTCCTTCGAGTTATACCTGTTTTTTAAAAAATTTGAAACAGGTCTCACTAAATTGCTAAGGCTGGCTTTGAACTTGTGATCCTCCTGCTAAATCTCCCAGGTACTAGGATTACTGTACTATAATTGGTACCAGGTAGTGCGTACTACCATGCCTAGCTTCAAAGTACCTTTATGCTTATCTGTGATAGCTGAGACCCTCAAGTTACTAGAAGGCAAACAAATGGTCTAAACCATTCAAAGAAGGGGGAAAACCTGTTATTCACTACAAGTTATGGTATAGACATAGTTTTTATTAGCCAAAATACAGTGAAAAATATCATGTGCATCAAGCCTATATTGTTACCAAGGTCTTTTTACTATGGAAAGAAAAAGAGAGAAAGAAAGAGGGAGAGGGAGAGGGAAAGAGATAGGCAGGCACTATGAACTGAATCCCGGGCAATACCCCCAGCCCTTTTTAACCCCCCCAGCCCCAGTACTGGGGATGGAACCCAGGGGCATTCTACCTCTAAGCTACACCCCAGCCCTATTTTTTATTTTTATTTTTTGGTGGTACTGAGGGTGGAGCCCAGAGGCTTTCTACCTCCGGGCTATACTCCCAGACCTATTTTTATATTTTATTTGGAACCAAGGTCTCACTAAGTTGCTGAGAGCCTCACTAAGTAGCTGAGGCTAGCTTCAAACCTATGTGATCCTCCTGTCTCAGCCTACCAAATGCTGGGATTACAGCCTGCACCACCATGCCCGGCTTCTTTTTAGTTTTAATTTTGAAACAGGGTATCACTAAATTACCCAGGCTGGTCTCAAATTTGCAAACATCCTGGCACAACTTTCCAAGTAGTGGAATTACAAGCACATGGCACTGTAGCCAGCTTATTTATTCAGTTTTAAAAGTCATATTTTTTGCTCTAAAAGCCTCAGAGTAAGCCAGACACATGCCTATAATCCCAGTACTTTGGAGGCAGAAACACAAGGATCATAAGTTTGAAGACAGCCTCAGCAAGTAATACTCTCATCAACGTTGCAAGACCCTTTTTCAAGATAAAAATAAAATAGGGTAATCCCCGCGCTTGGGAGGCTGAGACAGGAGGATCGCGCTGGCTTAAGAGACCCTGTTTCCACATAAAGTTAAAAAATAGGTCTGGGAGTGTAGCCCGTGGGAGTGTAGCCCGGAGGTAGAAGGGCTTCCAGGAACCCCAGTACCACCAAAATAAATAAATAAATAAATAAAATAAAATAAAATAAAATAGGGCTGGGGTAATAGCTCGGGGGTTGAATTCCCCTGGGTTCAATCCCTAGTACCACCAAAAAACCTCAAAGTACGAGCATAACCGATAAAAATAAATCTGAATTACTCTAAAGAACATTTCTAGCCAGGCATGGTGGCACATGCCTGTAATCCTAGTACTAAAGAGGCTCAACACAGGAGGATTGCAGGTTTTAGGTCAGCCTCAGCAACTTAGTGAGATCCTGTTTCTAAATAAAAACTAAAATAGAGCTGGGGGTGTAGCTCAAAGGTAGAATGTCCCTGGGTTGAATCCTCAGTATTGCAAAAACAGAAAGAAAAGAAAAGAAAGATAGAAATGCCCACAAAACCATTCATTTTAATTATAATATATATCATGAGTTATCTACTTTTTCTAACAAAGTAAGAAATGAAATAACCATCTGCAAAGAATAAGCAAAAAGCCCTTCTTTTTCATTTTTACCCATGCTAGTAAATACCAACCTCCTTTAAATGCATTTGTAGTTAGATTGCTTACTTACAGGAAATAATTTGCATTCCAAATTTTTAAACTTGCTGTTTCCACAATCACAACGAAAATTTCTGAAAAAAGAAAAAAGAGCCAATTTTACTTTTCTTTTAAATCTAATGAAGTGCAACCCTATTTCAAAATAAAGAATAGCTGGGCCTGGTAGTGCACGCTTGTAATCCCAGCATTTGGAAGGCAGAGACTGGAGGATAGCGGGTCACAGACAGCCTCAGCTACTTAGCGGGGCCCTTCGCAACTCAGTGAGACCCTGTTTCAAAAAATAAAGACTTAAAAAAAATAGGGCTGTGGGTGTAGCTCAGAGATACAATGCCCCTGGTTCCATCCCCAGTACCGTCAAAAAAAAAAAAAAAAGGAAAGAAAGAAAAAAAGAAAAAGAAAAACAGTCAAAAGAAAGAGTAAAAAATAGGGCTGGGGTGTAGCCTGGAGGTAAATTGAGCTCCTGGGTTCAATCCCCAGTACCACATATACACACACACAAAATCTAATGAAGTAATCTTTAAATTCAAATCATAGCCTCTTCTTTTTCAACTCATTTCTAGGATCTAAAAAGAAGCTTTGAGCCATATCCCCAGCCCTTTTTATTTTGAAACAGGGTCTAAGTTGCTGAGACTGGCCTCAAACTCTCATGAACTAGTATTATAGGAACATACCACCATCACCACTACCACCATGCCCAGCAGTGCACAACTACTTGAATGAAAAACAAAAACAAAATTAAAAAAAAAACCTGTGCTGGGCGTGGTGGCGAATGCTTGTAATCCCAGTATTTAGGAGGCTGAGACAGGAGAATTGAAGGATCACAGCCAGCCTCAGCAACTTGGTGAGGCCTTTGACAACTTAGTGAGACCCTATTTCAAAATACAGAATAAAAAATAGGGCTGGGAGTACAGCTCATAGGTAGCATGCTCCTGGGTTCGATCCTCAGTAACACACACACACACACACACACACAATTATGGTTGGGAAAGAATCTAAACATTTAGAAAACATTCAGTAATGAGTTTTGTTTACCGTTTTGTGTATAACTCGAATAGTTTATGACTGCCGTGACATTCATAACTGCAGGCAAGACAAATTCCTGCTGGTTCTTCTCCCTCTGGGGTACAGGTACTACAGGCATAGAGGGCTTGCCTTTTTACTGAGCCCTAAAAGACAGTACCCAAACAAGAAAAGAGTAAGTTAATATAGTAGCGTAGTTACCTGATACCACTAAGAAGATCTGAAAAATAATTAAAACTAGATTATCTATGGTCACGATCTTCATGTAAAAACCATCAAGGCTATTCAAAATGTTTATAGATACCAAAGCACTGTTGCATATTATTTCACATCTATATTAATGCTTATTTTCATACATATTTTAAAGTAGTAGGAAGCCTACACTTGTCAATCAGCTGTGAACAAATTGTTCTGTGAATAAATTGATCTGCTTAATCATTTTAACTTACGAAAATGTAGGTGACGGTGTATATGTTTATGTAACACTCTAATTTTGGGAAATGCTTGTAATTCCACCAGAGAAAAATCAATGCATAAAACCCTTGGATTTTAAGGAGATGCGTATTAAGTATTGAGAAGTGTAGTATCATGGTGTGTGTGTGTGTGCAACTGATTTTCAAGTGAGTCAAAAGAAGTGTATTAGTAGTGATAAAACATGGAATAAAAAGCTGGGCGTGGTGGCGCACGCTTGTAATCCCAGCATTTGGGAGGCTGAGACTGGAGGAGTACGTTTCGCGGACAGCCTCAGCTACTTAGTGAGGCCCTCTGCAACTTAGTGAGACCCTGTTTCAAAATAAAGAATAAAAAATAGGGCAGGGGGTGTAGCGCGGAGGTGGAATGCCCCTAGGTTCCATCCCCAGACCTGCAAAAAAAAAGGGGAAAAATGTTAAAAGGTGAATACATGTTAATAGGTGTACAGGTGTTCATAATACTATACTTTTAACTTTCTGTAGATTTTAAATGTTTCTAAAGAAACAGCAGTACTTGAGAGACTGAGACAGAAAGGTCACAGGTTCAAGGACAGCCTCAGCGAGTAGTGAGACTCTTAGCAACCAAGTGAGACCCTGTTTCAAAACAAAAAATTTTAAAAAACCAGGCTGGGGGCTGTAGCTCAGAGATAGAATGGCCCTAGGTTCAAACCCAGATGCCACAAACACAACAACAACAAAAGAAACAGTTGAAAGAAAACCAGGCAAACTTCTAGAAATATTAATAAAGGTTACTCTTCTCTAGGAAGCAGGGAGACACACAGGCAGGCTTTTATGGAGCTTGATCAGATGGTGGGTACACCTATGTGTGCATGTTCTTTTCAACACACACACACACACACACACATGCTTTATGCAAATTTTCATGTTTTACTATATTAAAACTTGAAAGGTTAATCTGATTAGTGAGGCCCTCCACAATTTAGTGAGATCCTGTTTCAATATAAAGAATAAAAAATAAGCCTAGGGGTGTAGCTCGGAGGTAGACTGCCCCTGGGTTCAATACCAAGTACCACACACACACACACACACACACACACACACACACACACACACTCTCTCTCTCTCTCTCTCTCATTCATTTGATAATTAACTATATTTCAAAATAGCATATACACGTGTGTGTATATTGTTGAGGCTGGCGATTTAGTGATCCTCTGGTCTCAGCCTCCTGAGTATTGGGATTACAAGCTTGAGCCACCATACCTGGCTTCTTCTTCTTCTTTTGTTTTAAATAAAAAAACAAAGTTGTTTTAGTAATGACCAAAGATTTTAAATACTAGCCAGCATATGGAATTATCTCTGGATACCAGGTTTACACAACAGTCTAGCCACTTTGGAGGGTAAACTCAACTTGGTCAATGATGACAACAGGTTAAGTTATTATTTCAGTCCGTACTACGTAATAACTGCAAGTCTCTCTCCTTCTTCCCCAACGTTCTCCCTCTCCCAAACCCTGACCTAGATACTCTCCCTCCTACCAGTTCTTAACACTTGTTAGTTTTCTTTCTACCCAATTGTCTCTATTTTTGTGCCTAAAAATATAGAATGAGTCACAAAACACTACATCACAGCCCTTCCAACTCTTCACAATGTCTTCCAAATGCCAACCAGATCGCTTTCTCCTCCCCCTCCCCGCTTGCTGGAGCCACCTGCTGTTCTGGTTCCGGTCTGTTTCTCGGGGGAGGGGACTGAGGCTGCAAATAGGATATTTGCTTCGTTTTGCAGAAGGAAAGAGAAGAAAGAAATACTATTCGCCATTAAACCATACTGCAGAGCTGGCAAAGAGCTCGTTCCACACAAGATTTTCAAATCCAGAGGTGTTTTAGCTCTACTTTGACTCCTCCGTTCGGTCCCGATTAAATAAATGCACAAAGAATGGGGGAAATAGAGGAAAGATGCCTGCATGCGAGAGGTCACGGGGATGGTCTCATAAAAAGCAACAGGGCCACCAAGAAGGGACTGGAGAGTTAGGCCAGAGGAGCTGCTCCAGGCCCAACGCGTGGAGAATCCCGAGGCGCCGGGCGCAGGAGGGCAGGGAGGAGGGAGGCCCCTGCTGGACACCGCTGAGGAAGGGGCCAGGAGAAGGCTCAGGATCAAAGGGCGGCTGGACCGGGGAAGCCTCGGACAGGCGGCGGCGGCCGCGGGCCGCCTCCGGGAGACGCCGCGGAGGCGGGAGGTGCGCCGACCCGCAGGTTCGGAGGGAGTGGCGGGGAGGGCGAGGCCCGCCGCGCGCCCACCTGCGAGTAGGAGCACTTCTCGGAGTCGCTGCCGCCCAGGACGGCGCACGCCTCGTTCTCCAGCTCCTCGTCCTCCTCCAGTACGTCCACCAGCGACACCACGGGCTCCAGCTCCGACTGTCGCCCAGCGGGCCCCTCAGCTCCCGCCATCCTCAACTGTCACCCGGACCCTGCTCGGCCCCGGCGGAGGCGGGAAAAGCGGCCGCGAGGGGCGTAGCGGCGGGGGCGGGGCCTGCGCGCCAGGAACCAATCCCAGCGGAGAAAGGCGCAGGAAGGGGAGGAGTAACTTCCGGCGAGCTGAAAGTCATTCCTCCCGCCTGCGCCTGCCCCGGCGGCTTCCGCTTCCGGGTGACGCTCCCAGTGGCGCGGTCTTAGAGCCGGGGTGTCGCCATGGAGCTGCTAGGGGAGTACGTGGGGCAGGACGGGGAGCCGCAGCGGCTGCGCGTGTTCTGTGATGAGTCCAGTGACGCGGACCCTCTCCAGAGCCTGCTGTCGGGCGTGGCCCAGATGAAGGAGCTGGTATCCGAGCTCTTCGACCCCCTGGTGCGGCGGGAAGCGCAGGACCCGGCGGCGGCGGCGGCGGCTCAGGACGGTGAGCCTGGGTCGGCTGCCGGAGGGCGGGCGGCGGGCTGGGGAGCGAGCGCGGGAGGACTCGCAGCCAGGAATTGTGTACATCCCCTGCCCTGTTTATCTGAACTGTTCCTACCCAGGTGTTTTCACGACTTTTCGTTTCTAGAAACAAAAAGGTGGCTCGGGTCCTGAGATGCGCAAATAGGCTTCTAAGAGTGGGAAAGTGCGGCTCTGTGCAAGCCTAAAGGACCCAGCAAGGAGACTAGAGGGGTCAAGACTTTTGAGCTGAGTGTTGAAAGAAGGAAAGGAAGTTTTACCGGGTGTGAAAATACAAACGTGTTTGAAAGAAGGCAGGACCTCATAGTAGGAACAGGCCCTGGAGATTGGGACAGACCCGTTTAATAAGCCTTAACCCCCAGGGACTCCTTCCCCACATCCCAGTTTTTTAGGTGTTTTGAAAGTAAGACCATAAAGTTTTAGTTTCATTAACTAGAAAAGATAAACGAGAATACGCAAAAGTGCATTTATTTTCTGGCACTGGGGATTGAACCCAAGGGGCATTCTACCTCCTAGCTACATTTCCAGCCCTATTTTATTTTTTATTTTGAAAGTGTCTCGCTAAGTTGACGATAGGTCTATTGACGGCCGAGGCTGTCCTCGAACCTGCAATCCTCCTGTCTCAACCTTCCAAGTATTGGGATTACAAGCGTGCGCCATCACACCCAGTTAAAAGATGCATCTTTTACTGCCTTGAGCTAAAAAAAATACAAAAACAGAAAAAAACAAGAACTAGATACTGGAGTCAGCAGTTACTCTGAAGAGAAGCTTAAAGTGTTTCCATCTTCCTAACGTGGACATTGGGTGACATTGAAAGAATAACAAGCATAGGCTAGATGTGAAGAAATTACTGGTGGAAATATAAAATGGTGTATCCACATAAAATAGTTTGGCAGTTCCTCAAAAACTTAACATAGAGTTACCATATAATCCAGAAGTCCCACTGCTAGTCCTCCCAAGAGAACTGGAAACAGGCTTACACACTAATGTTCATAAGCAGTGTTACTCATAAATAAGATGGCAACAACACAGATGTCCTTTAACTGATTAGTACTTATGCAAAGTGTTGTATGGTTGCACATTTGAATGTTATTTAGCAATAAAAAGAAATGTAGTATTGATACATACTACAACAGGAAAGACTTTTTTTTTTTTTTTTTTTGCGGTACCTGGGATGGAACCCAGGGGCATTCTACCTCCGAGCTACACCCCCAGCCCTATTTTTTTATTCTTTATTTTGAAACAGGGTCTCACTGAGTTGCAGAGGGCCTAAGTAGTAGCTGAGGCATCCATGAACCCGGATGCTCCTGTCTCAGCCTCCCAAATGCTGGGATTACAAGTGTGCACTACCAAGCTGGGCAGGAAAGACTCTTGAAGCAATAAGTCAAACACAAGCTACACACTGTATAGTTCCATTCATATGAAATATCCATAATAGGGGAGTCCATAGAGATGAAATGTAGGTTAGTAGTGGCAAGGGCTGAGGGAGACTAAATTGTTTTTCTCCAGAATTATGGTTGCACAGGCAAGAGAATATACTGAACACCACTGAACTATACACTTTAAAAGGGTGAATTATATGGTAAATAAATTGTATCTCAAAGTAAGAAAGTAATAGACAACTGAAATCTAAGACATCCATGGTTTTATTAATCCTTAAAGTGAAATGGTCTCAGTTCAACCATTTTAACTCTATACTTCTTTCAACCAATGAACATACGACAATGTCATACAACAATATTTATTTTAAAAGGTGATGATGAAGATGATGCAGAAGATGAAACTAACAATCATAAGAGAACTAACTCAGATGGACCATCTGCAAAACGGCCAAAGCCACCATCTTAGCTATGGTTTTTCTGGGGAAAAAAAAAAAAAATTTCTTGTGGTACTGGGGATTGAATGTCTACCACTGACCTACACTCTCAGACTTTATTTTTTATTTTGAAACAGTCTTATGAAGTTGCCCAGGCTGGCCACACTGGAACTTGTGATCCTCCTGCCTCTGCCTCCTAGGATTATAGGCATGCACCACCATGCTGGGCTAGCTTTTCTCAAAATCAAAGACTGCTCCTATATGTTAGTTATCAGACATTGCTCTTTAAGGAAGATTCATGCCGATTTGGGAAAGTATTTTGTTTCCTCAGGACAAGTTTGTCAGAGAAAACTTGATTCTGTTTCTGTTAAATTTAATTCAGTAACCATTTAATTATGTGATGTTATATCTTTTAGATTGTTATAAAAAGAACATGTCGTGGACCCTAGGCAGTAATATTTTGAAGAATCAATATAAGTAAATGGCAGAAATTGGCTATTAAGTGTCGGAGTGTTGATTCCTTATCAGTAGAAGGAAAATAAGGAACTAGAAATACTGAAGAGGAGACCTTGAGAGAGACCCAAGAAAATGCTGAATTCACATTTATACCTTTTGTCCAGACATCTAGAGATGAAGCCATTCGATAAGAATTAATCTTCTGATTTATCTTGTAGCTTGAGAGAGCACAACAGTGTATTTTTGTGCTATAATATGGTTATATATATAAGTACAAACAAGAGTTTGAATTAACCATCTATGTTGACTATAAGTTTGATATTTCCTCAATGCCTGTAGCCTACTTTTACTTAAGAACTGTTGAAACTTTTAAATATATATATTCCTAAAATACATGTGTGTGTGTTCCTTTTCTGCTTGTCAGTGGGACTTAAGGCATTTATTTATTGCTCATCTTTCCTAATTAATACAGATAACTAAAATGCAGAGAAGTCAGGTAACATGAATATAATGAAATACAAATAGTTATTGAATTTTAGAGCTGGCAGTAACCTTACAAATTATATAATTTATTTTAGATATAAACTGAATCTCAGAATAGTCATTTGCTTCAGGTTATAGAACTGACCATTGGAAAAGCTGAGGTACAGCCAGTTAGATCCCTTCTCCCCTTTGGTGCTGGAGACAACCTGGGGTCATTCTATCTCCAAGCTACACTCCTGCCCTTTTTAATTTTTATTTTGAAACAAGGTCTAAGTAGCTACGGCTGGCCTTGAACTGCAATCCGTCTATTTTAGCCTCCTAAGTACTGGGATGACAGGTGTGCACCACTTAGATATTTTTTTAAGATGATAAAAGGTTAGAGAAATCATTAATTTTTGTGAATCATCTTTATTATGAAGTTTTTTTTTTTTAATGTGTGTGGTACTGGGAGTGGAACCCAGGGGCTTTTGTACCTCTAGGCTATACTCCCAGACCTATTATACTTTATTTAAAAACAGGGTCTCACTAAGTTGCTGAGAGCCTCACTAAGCAGCTGAGGCTGGCTTTGAACCTGTGCCATCCTATCTCAGCCTCCCAAGCACTTGGATTACAAGTGTGTGCCACCACACCATCTATTATGAAGTAAATTAAATGATATTATCATTGTACTTTTCCAGTTGATTTTGAAGTCTATAGCTTACAGTATATGCTGTTAAGAAAACTCCTTAAACCGGGCGTGTATTCCCAGTACTTGGGAGGCTGAGACAGAAGGATCACAGGGTCCTATGGGCCTCAGCTGCTTAATGAGGCCCTCCACAACTTGGTGAAACTCTGTTTCAAAATAAAGAATAAAAATAGGGCTGGGGGAGTAGCTTGATGGTAGAATGACTCTGGGTTCCATCCCCAGTACAGGAAGAAGAAAAAAAAAAAACTTTAAAATATTGTTTTACTTGGAACATTAGCTTTCTGCTAAGTAAGCTTATGTAATCAAAACAGTGTCAAAGGTATAAATGGTGAGAAATTATATTGTTTGGTTTATGGTAATGTTTCTAATATTCAACTCTGACTTATAACTATGACCTAAGTAATACTTAATACTACTATCCTTATTCAGTCCTTAAAGAAAAAAGCTTACCTGTGTACATTTGATAATTTGTAATTAAATTGGAAGCCAAACTTTTTTCCTGAACATTTTATATTTCCTTGTTTTTCTTCTTCTTCTTCTTTTTTTTTTTTTTGGTACTAGAGAGTAAACCCAGGGGGATTCTACCTCTGAACCACACCCTCAGCCTTTTTTTATTTTTAATGAATATTTACATCTTGTGGGGATAGAAACCAGGGGTGTTCTACCTCTGAGGTATACCCTAGGTCTTTTTTTGTTCTTTAAACAAAATCTAAGTTGTAGAGGCCCGAAGTTGCTGAGGCTGGCAGCAAACCTACAATCCTCCTGTCTCAGACTACCAAGTACAGGGGAGTGCCACCACACCTGGCTTAATACTGTCTCCTTTATAAGTGAACCATTAGTTTGACCTAAAAGATGTTTTGAAGGACCAGTGAAGAAATGCCTTGCAAGCTGGCTGCAGTGGCTCATGCCTGTAAATCTATTACTCTGGAGGCTCAAACAGGAGGATTAACAGGTTTGAGGCAAATGTGCAGTAATTTAGGGAGACCTTGATTCAGAATTTAAAAAGGGCTGGAGGTGTAGATGAGTGGTAAAATACTCTTGGGTTCAGTCCCCAGGACCACAGAAAAGAAATGCTTTGCCTACTTTTCTGATCTGCTGCCTTCTAATGGTTCAACATTAGCCACAGGCAGGAAGAACAAAGCTACTCTTTGACACAGCTCCAATTTTACTTTTTTTTTTTTTTTTTTTCCGATACTGGGGATGGAACCCAGGGGCATTCTACCTCCAAGCTACACTTTCAGCCCTGTTTTTTATTCTTTATTTTGAAACAAGTTCTCACTGCATTGCAAAGGGCCCCACTAAGTAGCTGAGGCTGTCCATGAACCACGGTCCTCCTCTCAGCCTCCCAAATGCTGGGCTTACGAGAGTGCGCCACCACGCCGGCTCCAATTTGACTTCTGTAAAGAAAAGTCAGTCCCACAATCCTACCTAAAAATAAGCTTGACAATAGCTTTAGGTAAATAATCTAAAATGTGGAACATGGAAGTTTTGCGAGAGAAATGGCTTTCTAAATGCAAGCACTTAAATAATACTTATTTTAACTAATAGTATTCTTTGGCCAACATACTGGTGCATGCCCATAATCCCAATACTTTGGGAGGCTGAGACAGGAGGATTACAAGTTTGAGGCCAGCCTTGGCAATTTAGCAAGACCTTCAGCAACTAAGTGAAACCATTTAAAAATTTAAAAGGCCGGGCATGGTGGTGCACACTTGTAATCCCAGCATTCTGGAGGCTGAGACAGGAGAATCATGGTTCGCGGCCAATTTAGCAAGACCTTCAGCAACTAAGTGAAACCATTTAAAAATTTAAAAGGCCGGGCATGGTGGTGCACACTTGTAATCCCAGCATTCTGGAGGCTGAGACAGGAGAATCATGGTTCGCGGCCAGCCTCAGATATTAAGTGAGACCCTATTTCAAAATAAAGAGTAAAAAATAGGGCTGGGGTGTAGCTCGGAGGTAGAATGGCCCTGGGTTCCATCCCTAGTATTGAGGGGGAAAAAAAAAAAAAAAAAAAAAAAGGACTAGGTGGTGTAGCTCAAAGGTAGGACAGTCCTGTGGCCAAGAATCATCACTCTTTTATAATACAGTGTGGTTGGTTGTTTGCCTGTATTATTGAGAATTAAAACTTAATCCCCTGGGCAGAACACTTTACTTTGGGAAAAAACAAAACAAATTATATATAGAGAGGGAGAGGGAGAGGTAGTTCCTTCTCTGGGCCAAGTGACTTTTTTGCTTTTTATTGAGAAGGTTTGTATATATACACATACATTTATGTCTGGGGATTGAACCTATTATTGCTATATACCTAGCCCCCACCCTTTTTTTTTTTAGACAGTCTTGCCAAGTGGCCCAGGCTGGCCTCAAACTTGCCATCCTCCTGCCTCAGCATTCCAGGATTAGAGGTGTTTGCCACTGTGCCCAGCTAAAATCTACTTTTCTTTTTTTTTTTTTTTTTTTTTTTTTTGCAATACCAGGGGTAGAATTCAGGGGCATTGTACCTCCGAGCTACAACCTGAGCCCTATATTTTTAGTGTTTTTATTTTTGAAATGGTCTCACTGAGTCACAAAGAACCTCACTAAGTAGCCAAGACTGTCTGAGAACAGAACTGCGATCCTCTGGTCTCCACATCCCGAATACGGAGATTACAGATGTGCGCCACCATGCCCGGAAGAACTGTACTTTTAAAGAAAATAAAATTTTTTTCTCCCAAATGAGGAAATCATTTGGCGATGTCTTATGGCCCTTAGTTTTGTCGTGCTTTTATCTAGTTCCAACTAAGCTTTTTTTTTTTTTTTTTTTCTTTTTTTTTAGGTGGTGGTACTGGGGTTCCTGGAACCCCTTCTACCTCCGGCCTACACTCCCAGACCTATTTTATATTTTTATTTAGAAACAGGGGTCTCTTACTTCAAACCTGCAGGATCCTCCTGTCTCTGCCTCCCAACCACAGGGATTGCAAGCGTGCGCCTACCACACCCGGCCCAACTGAGTTTATTAAAGATATGACTGCTGGGCGTGGTGGCGCACACTTGTAATCCCAGCATTCCGGAGGCTGAGACCGGAGGATCACGGTTCGCGGACAGCCTCAGCTACTTAGTGAGACCCTCTGCAACTCAGCGAGACCCGGTTTCAAAATAAAGAATAAAAAATAGGGCTGGGGCTGTAGCTCGGAGGCCAAATGCCTCTGGGTTGCATCCCCAGACACACACACACACAAAAAAAAGATACAACTATTCCCCCCTACCTGTGCTACTGGGGGTGGAACCCAGGAGCTTTTCTACCTCTGGGCTATACTCCCAGACCCGTTTTGTATTTTTTTTGGCATCAGGGTCTCACTATTGCTGAGAGCCTTGCTAAGTAGCTGAGGCTGGCTTTGAACCTGTGTGATCCTCCTGTCTCAGCCTCCCAAGCGCTAGGATTACAAGCGTGTGCCACCACGCCCGGCCAACTATTTCTTAATAAAATTAATTTAGCTGGGCATGGTGGTGCACGCTTGTAATCCCCGCACTTGGGAGGCAGAGACAGGAGGATCGTGCAGGTCACAAGCCAGCTGCGCTGGCATAAGAGACCCAGTTTCCAAATTTTAAAAAGTATAAAATAGGTCTGGGAGTGTAGCCCGGAGGTAGAAGGGTTTCCAGGAACCCCGGTACCACCAATAATAATAACAATAATAACAACAAATTGTTTAATTTATAGAATGTCAGTTATATAGTATACTTGCAACAGGGTTTATAAATAAAAACATCCTGGCCAGGCGTGGTAGTGCACACTTGTAATCCCAGTATGTGGGAGGCTGAGACTAGAGAATCACATAGGTTCAAAGCCAGCCTCGGCTACCTAGTGAGGCTCTCAGCAACTTAGTGAGATCCTGTTTTCAAGTAAAATATAAAATAGGTCTGGGAGTGTAGCTCAGAAGTAGAAAGCCCCTGGATTCCATCCCCAGTACTACAAAAAGAAAAAAAAAATTCTGAAAACCCAAGTTTTTAAATTTAGTTTTCAACCACTGTGTTAGGATAAAATGCTTACAAGTAATTCCGGTTAGAACTTGTCTGTCTGGCAGTGAGTACCACAAAGCTCAGCTATATCTGGGGCCTGCGGTGTAGGTCAGTGGGAGAGCACTCGCGGAGATAGTAAGAAGCCTTGGGTTCCCATGCTGGTCCCAGCATTCAAAACAAAACCATATATCTAGGCAGGTGATAGTTAAAGATAAAGTTACCATGTTTTAGCCAGGCATGGTGGTGCATGCCTGTAATTCCAGTACTTGGGAGGCTGAGCCAGGAGGATTACAAGTTTGAGACCAGCCTCAGCAACTTAGCAAGAGCCTGTTTCAAAATAAAAAAGCAAAGGCCGGGCGTGGTGGCACATGCTTGTAACCCCAATGCTTGGGAGGCTGAGACAGGAGGATGACACAGGTTCAAAGCCAGCCTCAGCTACTCAATGAGGCTTTCAGCAACGTAGTGAGAGCCTGTTTCTAAATAAAATATAAAATAGGTCTGGGAGTATAGCCCAGAGGTAGGAAGCCTCTGAGTTCCACCCCCGTACCACCAAAAAATAAATAAATAATAAATAGCCGGGCATGGTGGCGCACGCTTGTAATCCCTGTGCTTGGGAGGCAGAGACAGGAGGATCGTGCAGGTTCAAAGCCCCTCAGCTGGCTTAAGAAAGACCCTGTTTCCAAATAAAAAATATAAAATAGGTCTGGGAATGTAGCCTGGAGATAGAAGGGTTCCATCCCCAGTACCACCAAAAATAATATAATAATAATAAATAAAGGAAGCTGGGTGTGGGTGGCATACACTTGTTATCTCAGTATTTGGGAGGCTGAGGCAGGAAGATAACAGGTTCCTGGCTAGCCTCAGCTATTTAGTGAGGCCCTCTGCAATTTAGTGAGACTTTGTTTAAAAAAAAAATAGGGCTGGGAGTATAGCTCGGAGGTAGAATGACCCAGGATTCAATCCCCAGTACAAAACCAACCAAACAAACATGTTTGGGGAAGTTAATTATACCAGTTATTTTTATAATTCTTGGATATATGTAAGTATTATAGAATTCTCTACTGGCAAAATTGGGAAATTGTAAGAAAACTTTTTTTTTTTGGGGGGCAGGTCTAGGGATGGAACCCAGGGGCATTCAACCTCTGAGCTACACCCCCTGCCCTATATTTTATTCTTTTAGTTTGAAACAGGGTATCACTAAGTGGTGGAGGGCCTCAGGAAGTAGCTGAGGATGTCTGTGAACCATGATCCTCCGGTTTTATCTCCTGAACAGTGGGATTACAAGCGTGTGCCACCATGCCCAGCTTAGAAAATTTCTCATTACTAAGAAAAGACTAAACAACATAAATGTTCCACCAGTAGAGGAACATAGTTAAAAACAAGTAGAGGAGCCAGGCATGGTGGTGCATGCTTGTAATACCACCATTTGGGAGGCTGAGACAGGAAAATCACAGGTTTGCAGCCAGCCTCAGCTACTTAGGCCCTTTGCAACTCAATGACAGCCTGCTTCAAAATAAAAAAATAGGGCCTGGGGTGTAGCTCAGAGGTAGAATGCCTCTGGGTTCCATCCCCAGCACCGCAAAAAAAAAAAAAAAAAAAAAGAACAATACCATGCAGCATTAAAAAGACCAACATATAGCTCTAGATGCTGTTAAGGATTCATCTCTATGTCAAATGAAAACTAGCAAGATACATAAATCGGGAGAACCATACTACTAGAGAATACAGGCCAGATAATGCTTATAATAGCTCCTTAGGATATAATCCACCTGCCCCAAGGAAGATGGAACACGGGAAAAGGGAGGTTTTTCATTCTATACTTTTTAGTTCTCTTTGCATTAAAAAGTCATTTTTACATGAATATGGAAAAAATTACTGTGAAACTTTCAGCTAGCTATTTAAAAGTCATGCTTTGAATTTAATAAGAGCAGGCCAGCCATATAAGCAGTTGAATAGGCTGTCTGTGTAAGTAATTCAGGGCAAATATCAAATTCAGACTATAAAAAAAAATTCCCAGCTGGGCATGGTTGTGCACGCTTGTAATCCTCGTGCTTGGGAGGTGGAGACAGGAGGATCGCACGGGTTCGAAGCCAGCCGTGCTGGCTTAAGAGACCCTGTTTCCAAATAAAAATATAAAAATAGGTCTGGGAGTGTAACCCGGATGTAGAAGGGTTTCCAGAAACCCCAATACCACCAAAAAAAAAAAAAAAAATCCATCCAGTTCTTTGTCAAGAGGAGGAGGAGGCAGAGGCAGAAATCAACTTGAGAGAAGTTAGGAAAGCTTGGGTAAATAATAAGGTAGGTACCACAGGTACCTACCTGGGGAGGTGGATTATACCCCAAGGAGATATTATAAGCATTATCTGGCCTGTATTCTCTAGTAGTATGGTTCTCCGGATTTCTGTATCTTGCTAGTTTTCATTTGACATAGAGAAGAATCCTTAACAGCATCTAGAGCTATATGTTGGTCTTTTTAATGCTGCATGGTTTTGTTCTAATGTTTCTCTACAATATGCCTAGACTTAACTTTAAAAAGGTTTCTCCAAAGCTGGTACATTTTCCTTTGATAATCTCAGCTACAAGGCCCAAATGCAACAGTGCATTGTTTTCAAAGTATAAAATGAATTTGAGTGTTGCTGTAACTATGCAGTTCTCAGGTGACCTTTGGGATCAGAATTGCTCTATTTAGAGACACGACCCAGGAAACAGTGAATGCTAGAAATAAGCTTCTATTTAAATCTTTTAAAAAATAGCTCACATAGAAACACCAATAGGCCATTGGGGTATAGTTTTAAATAGAAATTGGTCATATGCTACAAAATTCTAGTGGGCATACAAGTAGTTTCTGAGTGTTGAATATGTGCTGTAACTCTAAAAGTGGTTATACTTGAGGTATGTTAGGTGGCTTAGAGAATTGCTACCTTCATACTGTATTTCTTAAGGGCTCTAACCACCACTTAAAACCTTGTTTGTGAATATATGATTTTCTCAGCATCAGTAAAGAAAATTGCAAGGACCGCTATCACAAGGACTACCGGCAAAAAAACACATTTTAAATTGTGGCCTTGAAGAGAATATATCACTACATGCTGAAACCTGAAAGAGCCTAGTAAGTAAACTAGAACATGACAGATTACACTTTGCACTTAATAGTATTAACTTTAACCCTTCAGTCTCTCTGGAAGATGAACTGAACTGTTTAGCAGTCTAACAAAAGAAGTGTATATCCAATAAATACCAAGCATCCATTATGTACCAGACACCATTTTGTGGATGGAGCCCACAGCAGTGGGCAAAATATCTGCCTTTAGGGATTTTAGATGCAACACCTTTTTTTTTTTTTTTTTTTGGTGGCACTGCAGATAGCAGGGTTTTTTTATTGTTGTTGTTGTTTTGTTTTCTGGTACTGGGGGTGGAACCCAGGGACTTTTCTACCTCCAGGCTACACTCTCAGACCTATTTTATACTTTATTTGGAAACAAGGTCTCACTAAGTTGCTGAGAGCCTCACTAAGTAGCTGAGGCTGGCTTCGAACCTGTGTGATCCTCCTGTCTCAGCCTCTCAAGCGCTGTGATTACAAGAGTGTGCCACCACGCCCGCCTGCAACACCATATTTTGTGAGTGCTATGGAGGAAAAAAAAAAACAGGAAAGGGGAATGCTTCTTCTTTTTTTTTTTTTTTCAGTACTGGGAATGGAACCCAGGGACATTCTACCTCCGAGGTACATCTCCAGCCCTATTTTTTTTTTAATTCTTTATTTTGAAACAGGGTCTCCCTGAGTTGCAAAGGGCCTCAACTAAGTAGCTGAAGCTGGCTTTGAACCTGCGTGATCCTCCTGTCTCAGCCTCCCAAATGCTGGGATTAAAAGTGTGAGCCACCATGCCCAGCTGAGAATGCTTAATTCTAAATAGGGTAATCAGGTAGCCTTGCCAAGGACACTGGAGCAAAGGATTAAAGAAGGTGATGGAACAGGCCAGGGCTGAGCATCCAGGCAGAAGACACACTTGAATGCAGAGCCTGAGTCCGGAATTTTAGGCAAATTCTAAGAACAAAACCATAATGGCCAGGTGTAGTGGCATGCACCTTATCACAGCAACTCAGGAGGCTTGAAAGTTCAAGGCTGGCCTCAGCAGTTAAGAGACCCTGCTGGGTATGGCAGCACATGCTTGTAATCCCAGTACTGGGGAGGCTGAGACAGAAAGATCACAGGTTTGCAGCCAGCCTCAGCTGCTTAGTGAGGTCCCTGCAACTTAGCGAGACCCTGTTTCCAAATAAAAAATAGGACTGGAGGTGTAGCTTGGGGGATAACATTTTAAAAGGATCTCCAGCCACTAGGTCGACTTACAGGGGACTCAACAGATTTTGTGTAGCTTGATTTTGGACAGGTTAAATTTCATGTACCTGGTAATATCTTAGTATAATCAAGTGGGCAGTTGGATCAGGAGAAATCCAAAGTAGTGACATAATTCAGGTATTTAAAGCTGCTAATATGAGTGATCTGACCAGAGGAGTAAATACAGAAAATGGAGCTGGGGCACACTAACACTGAGAGGCTGAGCCGATCCCCAAGGAGGAACCAGCAAAGACAACAGAAGCAGCTACGAGGAAGAAGGCAAAGCAGAACTGGCCTTTGAGTACACGGCTGCAGTGTGCTTCATGTGGCTGTTTAGATTAGTGTGAAATTTAAAGTTCAGCAAACCGTGGTGGCACACACTTGGGATCCCAGTACTTGGGAGGCGGAGACAGGAGGATCACAGGTTTGTGGCCAGCCTCAGCTATTTAGTGAGGCCTTCCACAAGTGTACCCTGTTTCAAAATAAAGACTAAAAAATAGGGCTGGGATGTAGCTCAGAAGTAGGATGCCCTGGGTTCAATCCCCAGTTGCACAAAAATTCAGTTCCTCTGTCGCCTTAGTCATGTTTCAGGGGCTCCTTTTACTTAGTTAGCGGCCTTGATTTGTTTTTCTTTTTTTTGTGTGTGTGGGTCTGGGGATGGAACCCAGGGGCATTTGACCTCCGAGCTACACCCCCTGCCCTATTTTTTTATTCCTTATTTTGAAACCAGGTCTCACTAAGTTGAAAAGGGCCTCACTAAGTAGCTGAGGCTGTCATCGAACCGCGATCCTCTGGTCTCAGCCTCCCGAATGCTGGGATTACAAGTGTGCGCCACCATGCCCGGCTTAGCAGCCTTGATTTGGAAAGCACAGATCAAGAACATTTCCGAGGTGGTGGCACTTGCTTGTAATCCCAGCATTTGGGAGGAGGGTCATGGTTCAAGGCCAGCTTCAGCTACTACTTAGTGAGGCCCTTTTGCAACTTAGTGAGACCCTGTTTCAAAATAAAGGAAAAAATAGGGCTGGGGGTGTACCTCAGAGGTAGGATGCCCCTGGGTTCCATTCCCAGTACCACAAAAAAATTTAAAAATGAGCAGTAAAGTTCTGCTGGACAATGCTGGTCCAAAAAATAGCTCAAGGACTCAAGTCATTTAACAGCCAGGTCTTGCCCACTGGATTGTGTGTAACTGGCCACCTCTTGACAGGCAGTTTTGGCAGAGTAGAAGACAAAAGCCTTTTGCTATGAGAGCAGATTCTGGAAAAACTGGTTAGGATTTAAAATCAGCCAACTCTGAAGATTTGCAATTAGAATGGCTGGGGTGAACTTACTGCAAAACATGTGCTGAAACTGTTCCAAAGATGAGCACAGTTCTCAAGAGTGACAATTAAAGCCTCAGTAAATGTTACATTAAAAACCCTGGAGAGCAGGGTGTGGTGGCGCAGGCTTGTAATCCCAGTTCTTGGGAGGCGGAGACAGGAGGATCACAGGTTCACAGCCAGCCTCAGCAACTAAATGAAGCTTTCTTGAAACTTAGTGAGATGCTATTTCAAGATAAAAGAATAAAACAGGGCTGGAGGTGTGGCTCGGAGGTAGCATGCCCCCTGGATTCCACCCCTGGTTCCACAGGAAAATAAATACACACATACACACACTGTGGACTCGTAATTCTCAACCCTAATAAAATTCATTTGAAAACTTTCTTAATTTTTTTCCTTGGGAAGAGACCCTGGCATTGAGTGTGAGGAATTTTGCTTTTTTAAAATTTTTTTTTTAGGATTCTAACATACAGCCACCCACTCACTGCCTTAGACCAAAACAAAAATACTGCTAATGCATGAAGATTTCAGTCATTGTCCAAATTATATGGGAACTTTGTATGTTAGAGAATTTATTATAAAGTAACAATACTTGATACAAAAAAGAGTCATATGTCATCATAGTAAGCTCTTGTGCCAGTGTTAGAGATAATGGTAAGTCTATCAAGAAGGAAATAACTAATGTGTGTATTTGTTTTTTTGGTTTTTTGGGGGGGTTTTTTTGGTGGTACTGGGGATGGAAACCTTAGGTTTTCTACCTCCGGGCTATACTCCCAGACCTTTTTATATTTTATTTGGAAACAGGGTCTCGCTAAGTTGCTGAAAGCCTCACTAAGTAGCTGAGGCTGGCTTCGAACCTGTGCATTCCTCCTGTCTCAGCCTCCCAAGCGGGAGGATTACAAGTGTGCACCACCACGCCCGGCTGTGTGTGTGTATTTGCACGCACATGTGTGTTAATGGGGATTGAACCCAGGGACATTCTACTTCTGAGCTACACCCCTTACCCCAACTTTATTTTTTATTTTGAAACAGGGTCTTGTTAGATAGCTAAGTCTTACTACGTGCTGAGGCTGTCGTTGAACTTGCAATCCTCCTGTTTCAGCCTCCCATGTAGTTAGATTATAGGCATGCGGCACCCTGTCTGGCTCAACTAAATTATAAAAGGACTAATACTACCCATGATGAATCAACACGTTGGTTTGAGTATTTTATGGGTGCAATTACTCTCATGTGAGCGCTCTATCTCATGACTCTACTTCCCTAAAGAAAACCTTAACTATAAAGGTTTTAAAACAGAAGCAAATTCTAAACTTTAAGGAATCACTTAAATTTGGCCAGAAAAATTTCCTTCCTTTTTTCTTTTTCTGCCATACTAGGGATTGAACCCAAGAGTACTCTTCTCCCCCAGACCTATTTTACTTTTTATTGCCTTAATCCTCCTGTCTCGGCCTCCTAAGTACTGGGGTTAGAGATGTGTGCCACCACACCTGGCCAGAAAATTTAAATGTTGAATAAGACTCCAATTAAATATTTCTGAAATTATCTTTCCTACACATTTGAAAAAAATAAAAGATCTACATTTCAGTGAAAGCTACCAGGATTCAGGTGTAGTTGCAAATAAAATGGCTTATTAAATCATAATGATAGCTCTATTTTCCTTGTATCTGGAAGCAAATATTTAAGTTATAGATTCCAGGATGCTTGACCTTTCCCTACAACCCCTGCAGCACACTACTATTTACTATCCAACTAGCCACGTGCCCCTATAGTCACTGCTTTTCATATGTGATACGAGTTTGAAATAAATGATGCTAGACATAGATCCCTCTCTTTCATGGTACTGAGGATTGAACCTGGGGACATTCTACCTTCAAGCTACAGCCCTTTTTCTTTTGAATTTTTTGTTGCAAAACAGATCTTGCTAAGTTCTTGAATGCCTCCCTACATTGCTAAGACTTTACTCAAACCATGACCCTCATGTCTCAGCCTCCCAAGTACTGACTGGGATTACAGGCAGGCGCCACCATGCCTAACTTAACCATCAATTTCAACCTCTTCATCTTTTCCTTTTTATTCTACCAAAAAATGCTTTAAACTATATATATATATATATTTTTTTTTTCCAATACTGGGGATGGAACCCAGAGGCATTCTACCTCTGAGCTACACCCAGCCCTATTTATTTATTTATTTATTTATTTATTTATTTATTTATTTATTTATTTTTGTGGTACTAGGGATGGAACCCAGCAGCATTCTACCTCTGAGCTACACCCCAGCCCTATTTTTTATTCTTTATTTTGAAACAGGGTCTCACTAAGTAGCTGAGACTGGCCGCAAACCCGGATCCTCCTGTCTCAGCCTCCCAAGTGCTGGGATGACAAGCATGTGTCACTACGCCTGGCTTTGTTTTAAACTTTTTTCTTTTTTTTTTTTTGGCAGGTCTGGGGATGGAACCCAGGGACATTTGACCTCTGAGCTACACCCCCTGCCCTATTTTTTATTCTTTATTTTGAAACCGGGTCTCACTGAGTTGCAGAGGGCCTCACTAAGAAGCTGAGGCTGTCCGCGAACCTCGATCCTCCAGGTCTCAGCCTCCCGAATGCTGGGATTACAAGTGTGCGCCACCACACCCGGCTTGTTTTAAACTATTAAATAGCCATAAAAAAAAAAAAACTCAGAGTAATCCATATTGTAAGACAAAGTAATTAAAATAGTTGTCTTTTTTTTTTTTTTTTTTTTTTTTGCAGTACTGGGAATGGAACCCAGGGGCATTCTACCTCTGAGGTACACCCAGCCCTAGTTTTTATTTTTTATTTTGAAACAAGGTCTCATTAAGTTGCAGAGGGCCTCACTGAGTAGCTGAGGTTGGCAATCCTCCCGTCTCAGCCTCCCAAGTACTGGAATTACAAGCGTGCACCACCACACTCGGCTGTTCTGTCATTTCTAAAGTATCACTGCCTCAAGACTACTAAAACAGGAAAGTGCTCAGTGATTTTCCTCAGGTAATCCTTTCTTGAGCAGTATATCCTTTTTCAAGCCCAGACAACCTGGGCTCAAATCCTGGCTCTTCCATTTACTCGCAGTATGACCAGGGACAAGTTATAATTCCTGCGTGCTCCAGATTTCCTCTTCTGTAAAGTGGCACTAGTACCAGTGCAATGCTTGTCTCACGGGGCTAAGTGAAGAATTCATGCAGAATACTCATGAGACAACGCCTGTAGATGCCTACTAAGTTCGCAAAAAAGCAAGTGTTCGATACCCGATACAGCAGAAGGAAAAAAAGATGTTGGGTGTGGTGAAGCACACCTGTAACCCCAGTACTTGGGATGCTGAGACGGGACTGCAGGTTTGAGGCCAGCCTCAACAACTCAGCAAGACCCTCTGCAACTTAGCAAGACCACGTTGCAAAATTAAAAAAAGAAGGGGCTTGGGGTATAGTGTGGAGGTAGAGCACCCCTGAGTTCAAACCCCCAATACCCAAACAGAACATATATATAATATATATATTTCCCCCCCCCCCAGTAACTATATCTTTGGAGATAGTAAAGGAGATTCTGCTGTTTTTGAGTTGCAAGGTACCTACTTTATCTTTTAGGTAGGAATTTTCTATGGAATGCTCAGCCTTCTTGTTCAAATGTGAACACAAATGTGTGCATAAAGGTGAGGTTGCTAAAAAAACTTAAGAGATTTTCAGTAGCTCAGAGGAAAAACTTGTCTAATACTGCCACTTCCATTCCTTGGCCTGAATGGGCGGGCACTACACAGCATTATAATGCTGGCCATTTGTAGAAAGCATCACGGTTCCGTGCTCAGCAACAGCAGTGTCAGAATGCCTGGGTATAACCTGCCTCTGCCGCTTACTAGCTGTGTGACCTCGGCAGGTTACGTAACTTCTCTGCCTCAGTTTCCCCATCTGTAATATCTGGAAAATAATCATCATCTCATAGGAGTTACTGTAGTATATGAGTTAATTCAGGTAAAGCTCTTAAAACAGGTTCCAACAGAATAAGCACCAAAAAATGTTATTACTGAAAGTATAAAAGAGTTCCTGGCATTAATATGACTGTATAAAAATATAAACTGATCTTGCCCAGAAAAGAAAAAAAAAATCTAGTAATTCCATCTTTTTAAAAGATGTTTGTAACCAGGTGTGGTGGTGCACACTTGTAATCCCTGCGTTTGGGAGGCTGAGACAGGAGGATCACGGATCACACAGGTTCGAAGCCAGCCTCAGCTACTTAGTGAGGCTCTCAGCAACTTAGACCCTGTTTCCAAATAAAACATAAGATAGGTCTTGGGAGTATAGCCCGGAGGTAGAAAGCCTCTGAGTTCCACTCCCAGTACCACCAAAAAAAAAAAAAAGTGTTTGTATTGGCACCACACACAAGGAATTACAAATGCAAAGGAAGAGGTACAAGGATCACATCTCCATGCAGTTGCCTGAAGACCTGACCTTGAGCCAGAAAAGAAAAATGACCCAATAGTGTCTTTTAGATAGTAGATTTTAGAAGGCTGATTATGATAGTAGCTTTTGAGGGTATCATGCCCTGAAGAACTGGACTAAATTACCTGTGATATTTTCACTGACCAATTTGTTCCTACCTCCTAGGTGTAAATTATTTCTAGACTTTGAAACATGTACTCTCCTCCCAAGTGTTTTTTAAACCAGTACCATTAATAATGATTTACCTAAAGCTGGGCATGGTGAGGCAAGCTTGTAATCCCCGCATTTGCGAGCCTAAGACAGGAAGATTGTGGTTCACAGACAGCCTCAGCTACTTAGTGAGGCCCTTTGCAACTCAGTGAGACCCTGTTTCAAAATAAAGAATAAAAAATAGGGCTGGGGGTATAGCTTGGAGGCAGAATGCCTCTGGGTTCCATCCCTAGCACTGCAAAAAAAAAAAAAAAAAAAAAAGACTTACCTAGCTAGCTATTACACAGAAGAACAAATTCTGCTTTTCAAGACTGCCATCACAGCTGGGGTGTAGCACAGTGGCAGAGTACACAGTGGACATGCACAAGGCCCTGGGTTCAATTCCTAGCACCAAAAATAATAATATGTCATAGCAAATACCACCATAGCTTTAGACCAAATCCTCATAAACTTTAAGCAACCATAAACATTTGGCTTAGTTACAAAAGGATGAATTTGTGTTTTAGTTTGAAGAACTTTAAACAAGCCAAGTAATTGTATAAAATTTAAATTTTATGATCATGTTTGGACCTTTATACACTTAATCACAATGGAAATGTTCATATTCATGTTTTTCCCCAAAGGAAAAATTTCTGAATTATCACTATGTTGCACAGTAGACTAGAAATACAAGTTCAGGTACTTATTCAAGTTTTTAAAGAATGCAAAGAACAACACACGATTTTAACCCCCAAACCTGAAGTCATCAACATGATTCTGTTGTACTTTATCTCTGATTTCACCTAAAAAGTCATTATTATTTAGAGATAGTCCCCTAGTCACATTTTTTTTTTTTAAAAAGCTTCTGTCCCACCACAACTTCCTGAGATCTGCGAAGAAACTGCAGTCTTGTGATCAGACTCCATATAGGACTGGCAGTTTTGTAACCATAAGGAAAACTGGTGACTGATTTATGTGTCAATCAACTGTAGTCGGCTGATCTGATTAGAAGCCTTGACAAATGCCTGGTGGCGATTGCAAATAACTGCTAAGCATATGGGAATGATACAGTAGCCCACTGTCTTGGGATCAGCTCTTGTGCAAGAATAAAGGAACAAGAACATCTGTATATAAGGAATCAGAAAAATAATTGTCCACAACCAAAAAGGCAGAGAGAGTAACCGAGCTTTCAAGGAGTGGGTCCATGTGGTTCCTTCACGGGGTTCCTCGGGGTGCTGTTGAACGTGTTCCAGAGCCAACCTGTTGTAAGTCTCATTGATTTCAAAAACATAGTAAAAGGCCGCTGCACTTGCTAAGAGATACAATCCCACTCCAATCCATCCCATCCGCTGGCGGAAGTTCATCATTCTCCATGCTCTGCGCCTTCACATAAGGACAAGAAAGTAGGGTTAGTATCACAATACTGTCCCGGGAACTATTCCAGATGTACTCGCTTTGTCTTCCGAGAGTTCTAAAATGCTCTAGCAGCACGTTCAAAAGAATGACATTGCGCTTACCTTAAGAAATGCAAACAACTTACAGGTAGTTTCTTGTTGCGACTAAGAGCAAGTAAAAACATTGGTTTCTCTACCCACATATACAGAGGTACATATATGTAGAATATATAGTTCTGTTTTTTATGTCAATTCTGCAGAACATCTCTCCATTCTGCAAGATCGGGTCCAGTACACTACGCTTCAGATACAGGAATCAGACTAGTTTCCCACGGGACATTTCACTTTCACAGCCCAAATGCCTCCTGGCTTAACTATTGCTTGAGATGTGAGCACTAGGTTCTACAGGTTGAGCCGACGCCAGCCCCAAGGCCGTAACTCTCACTTACAAAGGTGCCGAGAATCTTCCCGTTCCCACCGCAAGCGTTAAAGAGTCACTCAGTTCTGAATACTCGGGTGGCTTTGGCATTTCAGAGCAAGCCAGCATAAAAGGAATGCCCTGGGCCGCCGGGCTCGGGGAGAAGGGTGAGCGCCGCCAGCCCGGGGCGCGGGCCCGCGCGGAGCGGGAGCCTCCCGGCCGCTGGAGCCTCCGGGCGCCGGCGCCGCCCCGGCCGCGGCCCCGGGCTCCCCCGCACCGGCCTCGCCGCCCGCGCGCCGCAGGGCCGCCCGCAACGCCGAGCAGCTGGGCTCTCACCTTCCTGTCCCAGTGGCCGCCCGCCAGCCGTCCCGGATGCGCCGCCGACCCAGGTTCCGGCTCGGGCCGGAAGCCCCGCCCCGTGACGTCAGCCGCCCCGCCCCCAGGCTGGCTCGCCCGGGCCTGCAGGTGGGCGGCCGACTGCGCTGGCACGGCGCCGCGCCTCGCCGCAGAGGGCAGGGCAGGGCCGGACCGCTCGCACCCACCGGCGTATCCCCGGAGCATCCCTTGGAGCATCCTCGGAGCCCAGGGCTCCCGCGCCCGGACCGCGGCGGGCGAGCGGGCGGACGGAGCGGGCACCGCTGCGGGGAGCGGGGAGCGGGGAGCGGGGAGCGGGGAGCGGGGCGGGCGCTGCCGCACAGCCTGCGGGCCGCCGCGCACCTTTAACTCACCTGGCTGCTCTGTCCTCGCAGGCCGCTGGAACCCAGCGCCCGGACGAGACCTGCGGGAGGTACTGCGCACGGTTACCCGGAATTGCGGTGGGTGTCTGCGGCCCAGGAGAATTAGGACTGACATCTGTTATCCTGGCGCCATGACACTGAGGCTCTTAGAAGACTGGTGCAGAGGGATGGATTTAAGCCCTCGAAAAGCGCTGTTGATCGCCGGCATCCCCGAGACCTGCGGTGTGGCAGAAATCGAGGAGGTGCTGCGGACCGGTCTGGCTCCGCTGGGGGAGTACAGACTGCTGGGGAGGATGTTCCGGAGGAACGAGCGCAGGAATGTGGCCTTAATAGGGCTGACTGCGGAGGCCGATTGTGCTCTGGTCCCTGAGGAGATACCCGGAAAGGGGGGTATGTGGAGAGTGATCTTTAAGCCGCCTGACACTGATCGTGAATTTTTGAGCAAATTAAATGAGTTTCTAGAGGGAGAGGGCATGACAGTGCGTGAGTTGGCCAGAGCTCTTGGTTATAGAAACAACCCTTTTGGCCTAGATCAGCGCACGGTACCAGAAATGCGGACCCCTGTGTTGGCGCAGGCATTAATTGAGGCTCTTCGGCCTGCCCTGCAGTACCTAAGATATAAAAAGCTGGGGCTGTTCTCGGGCAGGGATCCTCCCGAACCAGGTGAAGACGACTTTGGGTCGTGGATGTTTCACACCACTCAAATGATGAAGACATGGTAGGTGTCAGATGCAGAGAAAAGGAGGCGATTGATAGAGAGCCTTCGGGGCCCAGCATTTGATATTATTCGTACCCTCAAGACAAATAATCCCTTAATTAGCGCCTCTGAATGCCTGCAGGTTCTTGAGACATTATATGGTGTCATTGATAATCCCAGGGAGTTACAGACCAAATATCTAACCACTTATCAGAAGGATAAAGAAAAGTTGTCTGCTTATGTACTAAGGCTAGAGCCTTTGTTACAGAAACTGGTACAGAAAGGAGCGATCGAGAAAGATGTTAGGAATCAGGCTCGCCTAGACCAAATCATCGCTGGGGCAGTTCGCAGACAGCTTGATCTGCCAGAGGATGGCCCATCCCCTGGCTTCACGCAGCTGCTGGCACTGATCAAAGACAGGGAGGCAGCTGAGGGGGCCCTTCTCCAGGCAGGATTAGAAGGACGTTTCACCTGAACCTCAGGAGACCAGGAAGGGATGCCTGGCAAGGAGCAGAGCCTGAAGGCACACCAGCCCATGCCCTCCAGTGGGAGACACCAGACACCAGCCAACCCCTACCTTGTGTTGCCAAGTGACCCAATTTGTGCAGTTCTCAGTATAAATAATTTGTTGGTTCTGTGCCTGTTTAGTGATTTTTCAAATATGCCACCTTGTGGATTTTTTTTTTTAATCATACAAACTTGTACTTCTGTGTGTGTAGTGCTCCGGGGAGCAGGAAGGCTCAGGCCCATATGCTGACCCGATCTCTGCGATGGCATCTTGGTTGATAACAGGTACAAGTTTAGCATGTCACACGTGGTCACTTTGTGTCAGAAACAGTCTTTAGGCGTGCGTATTGCCTTGCATTTATGATGAGGACCATAAACTGTGGTTAAGATAATGTTATTTTTGTGCAAATCAGAAGTATTGATTCTGCACAATCAAAACAGACGGCTGAGTGCTGAGGCGGATAGGTCTGCAATGGCTGCCTGTAACTAGGTTTCTGATATAGATCATCAAAGCATCTTTTTCTGAATATCATTTTCATGGTAAATATAAAATTATAAATGTGGACATAAAAATAAAGGAATGCCAATCAAATGTCTTTCATCTATTTTTCTTTATGCCAAGTTTCCAAAAGCGATTTTATGTGAACACAGTATTCCTAAATTTGAATCTAGTGTTCTTAAAGTTGAATCTGAAAACCACTGATGTCATACAGACTTGGTTCTTTGGATTCTTTAATCTTGGTGCCCAGGTGCCAGGGGGATTCCTTAAGTGAGATTGCTAGGGGGATCTTCTACTAAAGCCATAAAACAACAAATGAAACAAGACTGTACAGCTAGCAGGTTCAGACATTTCCATGTGTTGAATTTGGAGGGAAAAAGGAAAGAAATGAACTTTGCATGGCAGATTGAACTAAAATTTTTCCACATGGTTTCTTATACAGTCATCTTAAAGATTCTACAATATGGGGCTGGGGTGATCGCTCGGTGGTAGAGGGTTTGCCTGGCATGCACAAGGCCCTGGCTTCAAAATCCAGCAACACACACACACACACACACACACACACACACACACACATACACACACACACAGAAACACCCTGCAATATACAGAAACTCAGTTTCACACTTGTAGAAATGAACATAAGAGAGGCGAAGTTTATCTGAGATGAAATAACTAAACAACTAGCTAATGGCTGGGCCAGCATTCTGCCTGTCTTACCACTGCCAAGAGAGAAGCCATGGTAAGGGTGCCTGTACCCAACAGCTTCACAAGGGAAGCAGGGCAGGTGTTGGCTGCATCTCCCGCGTGTACATCTCACATGCATGGGAGGAGAGGACATGACTCCATCACAGAGCCCCAATCGCCCTGAGTTCTCCTGCCAAGGAGTGTTGGTTACTAGACGGCATATGGACTCCGCATAAGTCACAAGCTATAATTCTCCTCTTGTTTATATTTGTATAGTGGTTTAGAGCATACCAGGCACTGTCATACAGGCCACTCGTTTGCCACATCGGTAGTGGAACGTGGTATTACTTGTGTTTGGCTGATAGGCGTGTCACAAGTGTGTGCACGTATGTGTACATATATGCCGCACCTCTACCGTATGGGAGCGTTGAGCTAAGGGCACAAGACCACATAATTAAGTTTGTGTAATCCCTGTCCTAGAGGCTGAGTCAGAGTCATAGTAATAGCTGACGTTGACTGCCTGCTGATGGCCAGGCACCCGGCATTATTAAACACACGTGGTCCCCCAGCCCCATTTTATACCCAAAGCGGAGGCACAGGGAAGTGAAGTCACTTGCCCAGGCGAGGCTTTACACTTTCTAAATGGCAGGGCCGGGCTACTTGTAGAGGTCTCGATCTTCATTCTGCGCTGCCTTGTTAAGCCCTCACAGCAAGCAGTCAAAAAGATACTACTGTGTCCCCCATTTTACAGATGAGAAACTTGAGGTTCAGAAAGACTCTCTGTGAGGGACAAGGACACAAGCTCTAATTCCAAAGAGCTTTTGTTAAGGTGTTCTGATATACATCTGCTAAAACTCTGTAGAACCACAATTTTTTGTTGTTGTTGCATTGCTAGGAATCAAAGCTAGGGCTTTGTGTATGCTAAGCAAGCACTGAGCTACAGCCCTGGCCTTAAAAAAAAAAGTAATGGCAGTTATGTTTAAAAAATTATGAAATGATAACCCGGGCCTGGTGGTGCACGCTTGTAATCCCAGCATTTGGGAGGCTGAGACTGAAGGATGGTGATTCACAGACAGCCTCAGCTACTTAGTGAGGCCCTCTGCAACTCAGTGAGACCCTGTTTCAAAATAAAGAATAAGCCAGGTGTGGTGGCTCACACTTGTAATTCCCGCGCTTGGGAGGCTGAGACAGGAGGATCGCGCAGGTACGAAACCAACCTCAGCTACTTAGTGAGGCTCTCAGCAACTTAGTGAGACCCTGTTTCCAAATAAAATATAAAATGAGTCTGGGAGTATAGTCTGGAAGTAGAAAGCCTCTGGGTTTCACCCCCAGTACCACCAAAAATAAAAATAAAAATAAAGAATAAATAAAAATAAAGAATAAAAAAAATAGGGCAGAGGGTGTAGCTCAGAGGTCGAATGCCCCTGGGTTCCATATGATAAAAAAGTATGTTCTTTTTTCTACATCTTTGGGTATGTGTCATACTTTGTGTTCTTTAAATAATTTTCAAAAATGTGAATGACACTAAAATGCTATGTAATTTTCTTTTTTTATTTTTATTCAGTGAAAAAGAAATATGCAAAGGAAATGCCCAAAGAAGCAAGGAATGTGGCCTGCCGGGCAGAGGGCTACCCGAGGTGCCAGCCACAACAATTTGGGAATAAATAACCTATGAAATAAGTATCCAAGATGCTGATTATGTAGGTTGATTGAATAAGTGTGGGAGAAGAGACAGATTTTCCTTACAGAAGAATTTCAAATCATTTATGAAGTGACCCCCCCTTTAGGAGGTAGACTTTATTCCTTTTCCCTCTTAAATGTAAGCACAACTTTGTGACTCTCTCCTAAGGAATAACAGATTGAGAGAAAAAAGTATAACCTTCCAGTGGACAAACTGGCAACCTTTTTTTTCTTTTTTTCTCTTTTCTTTTTTTTTTGCGGGTCCGGGGATGGAACCCAGAGGCATTCGACCTCTGAACTACACCCCCTGTCCTATTTTTTTATTCTTTATTTTTGAAACCGGGTCTCACTGAGTTACAGAGGGCCTCGCTAAGTAGCTGAGGCTGTCCGCGAACCGCGATCCTCCGGTCTCAGCCTCCCGAATGCTGGGATTACAAGCGTGCGCCCCCACGCCCGGTTTATCAGTGGTGATTTCTTGGAAGTCACAAATGTAGCTCAGTACTATAAGATGTTAACAAAAGGGGAAAGGAAGCTGGGTTGGGGGTGCATGCCCGTCATCCTAGTCCTTGATAGGCTGAGACAGGAGGATTGCATGCTAGCTTCATCAACTTGGGACCCTGCCTCAAACTAGAAAATAAAATAGGGCTGGGAGTGTAGCTTAGAGGTAGAACGTCCCTGGGTCCAGTTTCCAATATGGGAAAGCTGAGTATAGGAAGCACTCCACTATCTTTGTAACTTTATTTATTTATTTATTTATTTATTTATTTATTTATTTATTTATTTGGTGGTCCTGGGGTTCCTGGAAACCCTTCTACCTCCGGGCTACACTCCCAGACCTATTTTTATATTTTTATTTGGAAACGGTTTCTTAAGCCTTTAAACCTGCGTGATCCTCCTGGTCTCCACCTCCCAAGCGCAGGGATTACAAGCGTGCGCCACCACGCCCGGCTGTCTTTGTAACCTTTAACTCTAAGAGGATCCTAAAGTGTTCATCGAAACACATGTATGTGTGCATATAAGGACAGACATGACATGCAAGTAAAGTGAAATTAGTCGTCCGGGAGTGAGTCTCGGGCTTCCCTTCTAGAGACCACAAGGTGGCGCTGAGCGCTCGGTCAGCCCCAGCCAGGGCTTGGCTGGGAAAGGGATTCTTAGGTGAATGGTGTTGCCCTGCAAGCCTGCCCTCCAAGCCTGGAAAAGTTCTCAAGTCTTCATGTGGAAAAGCATGTAAGTACTCAGTCCGTCACATGACTTCCCTTCTAGATGCATGACACTTTTAGAGTCTCTTGGTGAGCTCGTGCGAGAGTCCTGGCCTTGGCCGTTGAGCTGAGCACGTCTACCTGTGAGCACATCCTTCACTATTCCCTTGACTGCTAGGGGCCAGAGTTTCTCAAGAAATCGGAACCAGATCCATTTCTGAAGGTGTATTTCTTCCCCCAGTACTGGGGATTGAACCCAAGGGCATTCTACCTCTGAGCTACACCCTCAGCCCTATTTATTCTTTATTTGGAAACAAGGTCTCACTAAGTTACAGAGAGCCTCAGTTCACAGCTGAGACTGGCTGTGAACCCAGGATCCTCCTGTCTCAGCCTCCCAAGGACTGGGATTACAGGTGTGCACCATCACACCTGGCTCTGATGCTATTTTATTTATTTATTTTTTTTTTTCGGTACTGGGGATGGAACCCAGAGGTATTCTGCCTCCGAGCTACACCCCCAGCCCTATTCTTTATTTTGAAATAGGGTCTCACTGAGTTGCAAAGGACCTCACTAAGTACCTGAGGCTGGCTGCAAACCATGATCCTCCTGTCTCAGCCTCCCAAATGCTGTGATTGCAAGTGTGTGCAACCAAGCCCGACTTGATCTTTTTTTTTTTTGCAGTACTGGGGATGGAACTAGGGGCATTCTACCTCTGAGCTACACTCCCAGCCCTATCTTTTATTCTTTATTTTGAAACAGGGTCTCACTGAGTTGCAAAGGGCCTAAGTAGCTGAGGCTGTCTATGAACCCAGATCCTCCTGTCTCAGCCTCCCAAATGCTGGGATTACAAGTATGAGCCACTACGCCTGG